>NW_027514541.1:0-600000 GCF_048772815.1 Callospermophilus lateralis | reverse complement strand
TGGCCTATTTGCTGCTGTGACCAGAACCTTAGGCAATGCTTTACTCTGCCATTTGCTTCTTTCCTCCTTCTTTTGTTCCCTTTCCTTCTCTCTCCTCTATTCCCTTTCCTCCTCAGTTTCTCTGTTATAATATACTTTCTCAGCTTCTCTGACTAAATCTCTTAAGGTCATATCTTATAATCCATCTAGACGTTGTAACTTTCTCTTAATATCTAGGGCAGTCTGCTCAATAAAGGCCATTGCAACAGATGGCTTTTGGTCTTCTGCCTGAGGATCAAAAGGAATATATTTCCTATAGGCTTCCATAATTCTCTCCAGAAACATAGAAGGAGACTCATTAGGCCCTTGGATAATCTCTCTTACCTTGGCCAAATTAGTCGGCCCTCTGGCGGCCGCTCAGAGACCCACTATTAGAGAACGGCGATAAGTGGACAGATGCTACCTACATTCAAAGGTGTTGGGGTCCCAGTTGGGTCGGTTCATGGGCCCGTAGGGACAGAGAGGGAGCATCACAGGGGCTTCCGAGTTTTCTATTATCCATCTCCTGCGGGTTCCTTTAGGTGGCCCAGTTTCCTTCAGGGGAGCAGGGGCTGCTGATGCTGCGGGGAAGTCCCCTGGAGGGCTTGGGTCTGGCCCAATTGCCTCTAGCGGTGGAGAGGCTGAGTCAGCGGCGGGAGAATCATCTGGAACATGTTGTGGGTTGGGGAGCGAGGGTAGAGGATAAGGAGAGAGAGGAGTGTCCAGTCTTGTGACTCAGAATGGAGGGAAGAGGGGGAGGAGCAGAATGTTGGAATGATAAGATCGTGGGGGAAGGGGTATATGGCTGTTGATCTGGGTGGCCACGTGGCCCCGGTGAAAGACAATATCTCTGACTTTTCGGATTAGAGGGAAGTGGAAGGATTCTTCTGGGGGCCATCCGACTCCTAGGATGGGCCATTGTGAAGCACAGAGAGTCTGCCAGGTCCGGCATTTTACTGAAAAAGAAAGATTCTTGGTACTTGAGCGGACATCAGTCCAATGATCAAGGTTAAGGGACAGAGGCATGGAAGTGCTTTGTCCCATAATGTCCCATAATGGAAGTTACTCCAATCGGGACAGTGAATACACAAATGTGACACAGACAAAGACAAACAGTAAACGTTTAACATGAATCCAAGACAAAGATTAGAACTGAGTAACTGGCAAAACCTGATGGGTTAGACAATAAAGACAGACAGTAAACTCAACATGAGTTCCTGACAATGAACAAAACTGAGTAGCCAGCAAAACCTGATGGGCTGGAAAACCGAATCCTGAAGCAAAAAATAACCAAGTTGAGGAAACTACTAATCCTCAATTTCCCGAGTCCTCTGGAGTTTCCCCCAGGGACGTGGCCAGTGGCTCTGTGACACATCTGTCAGCCACCGTCGCAGAGAGCTAATGTTCTTCACCGACAGCCATTTTGCCAAGCCCTAACCTGAAACCCGAAACCAGAAAGAGGCACCTTACTTACTCTGAAAGGAGGCCGTTGGGGTCTTATTTTCGTCACTGCTGGATTTCTCAGCTAGGGCCTCCAGATGAAAAGGTGGGCCGAACGTCGGAGGAAAAGACCACCAAGAGAATTTCTCATGAAACAGCAAAGGGTTTATTGGGGGTCCAGCATGCTGGGGCTCAGAGCTCACTTCAGAGGAGCAAAGAACAAAGAGCCCCGAGAACAACATGAGCAGATTTTATATACATTCTTTAGAGAGGGCAGGGACTTAACATACATCATAGCTTCCTTTAGCAAATCACCGTATACTGTGGGAAAATCAAATAACAAATCTAAAACATGATTTGCACATTCATTGGTGGGAACAGTTCAGGCAGGGGGTGATTGGTCAGCCCTGAGAAGGTGTATACATTTAAACTGATTGGTTGAAGCCCTGAGATGTATATGAGCTGAGCTGCACGGTTTTGGGGAAGAGGTTGTTAAGTAACTAGGTGGTCAGGGAAGATTTCAACACACATCTAATGGGTAGTTCCGGGAATTGTCTTAACTGCCACAGGAATTTCAGGTTCTGAGTGCAGCCTGGAAACTTTACAGAACCTGGTTCTTTACGTTTCAATTTCAATTTCTTTTATTCTCTCAGAACCTTACAAAGGAAGGCGAGAGACTTCATCAGCAATGACTGCAATTTTGGCCATTTTGGTTTCGGAAGCAGACATGGGATCTTTTTTTAGATCCATACGGTGCTGGTAATCAAAGCCACAGCCTCACACAGGGCCAAGAGGCTGATTAAGACACATTCCTTTCCAAAGCAATTACTTCTCTGAGGTGAGTTACAGAACTCAGTCTCTGAGGGGAATCACACCAGAGTTCAAGCCCAGGTGGACCCAGTCATCTCTTCCAAACTCCACACAAATGACCACAATTAAAACCAAAACACTCCCCCAAGGCCCTCATCTTCTTCCATATATACATGCATCATAACCTCTGGCTGGATGTTTCCATGAATGGCACAGCCTAAGAGAGTTTCCAAAATAAGGTCTCTTTCCCTTCATTTGCCTAACCTCAGGGTAGCCTGGACACCATTTCTGTGAACTAGGATTGATCACATAGGTCTGCCATTAATACTGCTCTGCTTCTCCAATTTGAGGCCTACTGACTGTCAGGTATAGTTTCTTCTAGTTTCTTCATGTGATTTGGAATCATGAGAAAACCCAATCATCTCTGCAGGGCTTGAAAGAACTCATTTGTCCCAAAGGATCCCTATTCTCACTTGATGGAGGTCAGGAACCTAAAAGAGGAAGGTGAGAGACTTCATACACCATGACTGATCTTTTTTGCATTTTGGTTTTGGATGCACACATTGGATTTTTCTTTAGATCCAACTGGTGCTGAGAATCTAAGCCACTACCTCACACAGGGCAAAGAGGCAGATTCAGACACATCCTTTCCAAAGCATTTAAGCAAAGAGCCACAGGTGATGCCCATTTATTACCATTTGAAAACAGTTTTCTTCAGGATTCACAAAGGGCTGGCCTGAGGCAAAGACCTTCCTGACATTCATGGCAACAGGCAAATAGGTTAGCAAAAGGCCCAAAGCAGGGTTTCTCCACTGAGACTTTCCTGGTCACACTGATATCTGAGTTTTCTGAAATGCTCGCATTCCCTTCAGCTATCCAGTACATGGCCATGTCACAGAGCTTGGAGGTCGTACATATCGTGGACACAAAACCATGAGCCTATTCTGGAGAGTGGCCAGATTTCAGGAAGAAAACAGGAACTTGGGAAGATAGTAGGTGTGGCCCATCAATAATGAAACCTGCAATCCATTCCTAAAATGGACAGGATGAATGCTGGGAAGCTTTCTACTAGACAGGACACATCCATTGATGCATTCTTATTTCTAATGTTTTCAACCACGGACACAGTGAGATACACAGACATAGAAACACTCACCTTGTCAAACGACTTTCTAGAAACAGTTCACTCCAAACCAAACATACTGACTTTCCTACCTATTCTGAGAACATGAGACAAATCCACAAACCCACACCCACATTCACAAAGGCACCTCCTTCCCCCAAGTAAGTCTGTGACTTTCCAGAGTATCCTCTGACTGGTGGACCATACTATGTTCTCCCGAAATGGCCTGTCCTGTCTCAGATCTGGTCTCCTTGTCCAACTCTGTGAAGTTGTCAGGAGCCTGGGCTGACCACTACCTGCTTTCTCCGGAAAGGCCCGTCTTCAGAGCTCTACTTGCATTTGGCCATCCTCAAATCATTAGGTATCAAAAAAGACAGACTCTGTCCTTGGTAAATCCAAACAAGTGAGCCAACTGGGACTGGGACTGGGACTGGCTCTGTGTGCCTGGCTTCCTGGATAACAAGTTCAGAGAGTTCCATCACCAAAGATGTGACTTAGGTCAAATCCTTCAGGAACGGAATGAGGTCACTGCCTTGGCAACCACTTTGTCCTAACAGTGGCTTCCAAGGGTTCCTTGAGATGGAGGCTGCCCCTACTTCCTGTGACACTTTCACAAGTTAGAATGGTATATCAACCATAGGGACCGAGTAGAAGCTCTCCACACAGGGCTGGTTTGGTCAATCTTCTTTATATTAAGAGGAGAGAGGCTGATTCAGACACATCATTTCATCCTGACCAGGTTGTTTTCCATGGAAGATGACTTTTGCTTTCTCAGGTCCTTTATATCTGCCGACATCTTCTCCTGGGATCATTTCTGCATCAACCTTTGAGGTTCTCAGCAATTGGAAGATCACCTACATGCCTGTATTGTAAGACCAACTCTGTCTATGCTCTTCTGTAAAGTTAGATTGAGAGAACAGTGTATGGTTAGGGTTAATAACATATTCTATTTGGGTTAGGCATCATTCTGCGGAATGAATAATGGTATTGGGAACCTGCGATATTCACAAGAATATATCGGTGAAATATAAGTATGAAACCAGAAAATCTAGGTACGATTTGAAGCCCTGAAGGGCATTGGGGCCTTTAGTGGGATACTTAGCTTTGAATTATGTTCTGCACAGATGTCTCAGATAAATCGATATGCAATGGCAAAGGACCTTGTACCTTGGATGATTGAATGTAGAAGAGAACATCCAGTCAAAAATGAATAGTCTGTAGGATTAGAAAGATAGTCGGTAGGTTTAGTAAAAAGAGTGAGTATATGATTTGGACCAAAAGTTCATTAGCAATATTGTTTCGTTTAGAGAGTGAACGTAAATATTAGCACATGTGAAAAGTCATTCACAATGATGAACTGGAGAAAATATGTAGGAAAGCAGATATCAATAGAGACATTAGAAAATCAGGAAAAGTATAAGGTGAGTGATAGGATTAGACATTTTCAACATGGTTGAAGTTGAATGTATAATCTTAGGAAGAAACAAATATGTAGACACCAATAGGATTGACATTTCAGAGCATTAGGCAATCTGGACATGGTTGATTTTAGTATTCCATGCTCACTTTGCATTTTGCTTTCGTGAAAGGTTAATACAATAGGTACTTGTCACTTTCTGTTTTTCTGTATGCTTAACAAAACACTGTTGAAATCTTGAGAACTGTTTGCTAATTTTGTTCCCAGAATGTGCTGTCCCCAACTGCCAAACTGCAGAATGTACTCCCTCACCTGGTTGCACGCAAACCGCCCACTCGCCCTGACCCATCAAAAATTTCCTTCCATGCCCTCTTCAAGGAAAGTATATAAGCTCTCTTTAAGCTGTTCTCAGGGCTCTCTACTCTATTCATGTGAGCTCTTAGCCCCAGCATGCTGGACCCCCAATAAACCGTTTGCTGTAGCTGAGTGAAAATGGTATACTCTTCTGGAATTAAAAGATGCTTTCTTTTGCTTGACTCTGCATAAAGATAGTCAGTTGCTGTTTGCTTTCGACTGGGTAGACCCAGAAACTGGAACGTCTGGTCAACTAACTTGGACTAGACACCCACAGGGGTTCAAAAATTCCCCCACTCTCTTTGATTCAGCCCTCCACAGAAATCTCAACAACTTCAGAACTACACACCCCGAAGTCACTCTGCTTCAATATGTGGATGTTCTGCAACTGGCTGCCAACACCAAGTAAAATTGTGAGTCTGGGACCCAAGCACAATTATCTGAAATTGCTGAACTCGGGTATAGAGCTTCGGCCAAAAAGGCCCAAATTTGCCAGCAAGAAGTAATCTTCCTGGGGTATTCCCTTAGGGGCGGTAAATGATGGCTCACTGAGCCCAGAAAACAAACTGTTGTGCAGATACCACCCCCATCTAACAGGGGACAACACAGAGAGTTTCTTGGGACTGCTGGCTTTTGCAGGTTATGGATACCTGGGTTTGTGTTCTTTGCTGCTCCTTTATACCTTCTGTTAAATGAGGATGCCCAATTCCAATGGACCCTTGAGCAGCAGCAAGCTTTTTATAACATTTAAAACACTGACACTGAACTCCTCAACTTCACTGAGACCAGCCTGCAATTTCAGAAAGCCCTACACTACATTAAAAATGTACATCAACTTACTCACCTTGGATCAAAGAAACTGCAGGCATTCCTGAAGGATCAGGAACAGAGATTTCGACTAACTCACTCACAGTGAAAGGAAATAACTGAACGGGTAAAAAAAGCCTGTCGGTTCTGTCAATTGGTTAATGCTTACACTTCCAAGCTTCCTGCAGGAAAGCACCTTCGAAGAACCAGACCAGGACAATTCTGGAAAGTGGACTTCACTAAAATTAAGCCAGCAAGGTATGGACTTAAATATCTCTTAGTCTTTGTAGATACAATTTCAGGATGGATTGAATCCTTTCTCACAAAAAAAAAAAAAAAAACGGCTCAAACGGTGGTCAAGTAGATCCTAAGATATTTTTTCAAGACACGGCCTGCCTAAGGTAATAGGGTCTGTTAATTGAATGGTGTTCATGGCCCAGGTGAGTCAGAGCTTAGCCAGGACCCTGGGGAGTAATTGGAAGTTACATTGTGCATATAGACCCCAGAGCTCAGGACAGGAAAAATAAATAAATAGAACCATTAAAGAGACCTAAACAAAATTAAGCTTAGGGACCGGCATAAAAGATTAGAATATGTTCTTGCCTTATGCACTGTTTCATGCAAGAAATACTTGCTTGACAGTCTAAAAGTTCTTGAAAGAACTCAGCGATACCTGTGGAAACAGATGGCCACTGCCTACCACCCTGGGGACGAGGGGACTCCACATGGATATCAAGTAAGAGACTTCGTCTACATAAGACGACATCAGGTGTCATCCGTGGAACCCGGCTGAAAAGGACCATACCAGGTGCTACTTATAACACCTACAGTGGTATATGTAGACGGAATCACTTCCTGGATCCATGCCTCTCATCTCAAGCCTGCGCCCTGTCCAGACTCTGGCTGGATACTGGAAAAGAGTGGTAACCCTTTCAAATGGTGTATTCACCAGGTGGATAAGGCTATAGATTCTCCCCTTGGCCACGAGTAGTCCTAATGCTCATCAGCCCGTACAGCAGCGATGGCTAATCACAAATCCAACTAGACAAGAAGTATGGTCTATCTCGCATACAGCCCCCTTAGGGACCTGGTGGCCATCTCTCCACCCAGACATTTGTCAGCTGGTTATAGGTCGTTCCTATTAGGATATCCCTGAAGGAGAGGATCCCACTAAAATTTCATTAAATGCCTTCTGTACCATAGATAATGGAAACAAACATTATGGATGTAGGGACACACGAGCCAGATGCAGGTTGGCTAGCCTAGATTACTATGTTTTCCCGGCGGATTATCAAAACCACAAACAGCCATGGCTGTGTGGGGCAAAAGCCAACTTCTTCTGTAAGTCATGGGGATGTGAGCATACAGGGGCTGCCTGGTGGAATCCAAACTCCTCATCAAATTCAGTACACAGCATTGGCCATATTACCAATTAGACAATCAAAACTGATGGCCCCCAGATGGGTCTCTAGATCCTCAAATTCTGTGTGACCTTTTTAACTTCTGCAAGTGCTCAAAAGGGTGAAAGGAGATTCCCCTATGTGGAGGCCAATTTCCTCCTTCTCTCACATCCTGAACTATGCTTCTCCAATAGATCCTCACCCTCTGCCTTCTGCTCCAGAATCTCTGCTGTCACTCCCACCTCAGCAACCTGATTTCTCCCCTCCAATTACTAGATCAAAACCCAAACCTCGGTTCTCAGACAATTGCCCCCTTGCTGAGGTAGCAGGTAGTGAGGCACCCCTCCACCAACTCACTCCTCTCTTCCTCTGTCAGTGCCCGCACCGGGTCCCACCAGGTCCTCTTACCAGCTATACCAAAGCTCAAATCAGCTGAGGAGAGCCCTCAGACCCCTATCCAAGATGTAATAAAAATGGCTTTTAAAGTTGCTTTGTCATCACTGAAAACAGGTTACTAAGAATTTAAAGTCCCTCAGAGACTTTTTGGATACTCACTCCCATCTTCCCCTCTGCTCTACCTGTTCTACTGCTCACGATTTTGTTGCTAGGAAAATCCCAAAACCCTTTCTCATTATTCTTTTACATCTCTCCTTTCTCATACACAGATCCACGTAGCTGCTCTCATCCCCCGCCTTCCCCGTCTTTCCCCTCTGTAAAAGGCCCACAAAAAAGTCTTACCTGACCTTCTCCAAAATTCTTCACCAAGGCTGACTTTAGGACTTTCAGCAAAAGAGTCTCTATAAAAGAGTTCAATGTAGACAAACTTCCTCTTTTCATGTTGCGTGTTCTACTTGGCAACTGGCTGGAAAAATCAGCAGTCCTAAGCTAGACACCCCCTTACTAATTTTTCACAAAATATGTGAACAATCCCTCTGGCCTTGAGCCGGGGCTTCACAGGGATGGCTACATTTATAAGATAAAGAAGTTACCAACTGGACCCCATGGTAACAGCTGGCAGGGAGAAAACAAAAAAGAGAAGAAAAAAGCTCTCCCTCTCCTAAGTGTCCTTAAAAAGTTAGCTTGCCCAGAACAGAGGAAAAAAAAAACAGAAACAAAAACTGCTTTTAGTGGACTTCTGCAGACTGTGAACTTCTGAGCCTCTTCCATTACATGTTGGGTACAAAATTCTAAAACTACCTAAACTTGGGGTTCAAGGGATTAATTGATTACAACAGAAGCAATGCCCTCTATATTCGGTTGCAACCAAATAGGACTGTTTCTCTGTTTTCGGTGCTATCTTAGGTGCCTTGCCCTGTCCATACCTACAAGAGTATAATTCTATATACTTAAACATTGTTTATGTTTTCATAAAATTGTCAACTGGTGTGATTAATTATGTAATGGTGCAGATGTTTCCCAGAGTGCTCTATCATGATGCAGGTTAATTAAGATCAAATAGCGGGGGGCATACAAGCCGGTTCTGCCGGGAATCTGTATTCCTCACTTTAGCCATCCTATTAGGAATAGAAGTTGCTGCAGGGCTGGGCACAGGAACCACTGCCGTAGTCCATGGAACACAACAAATGACCCAATTAGAAGCAGCAGTAGACCAAAGCTTAAAGATATAAAACCTCCATCACAGCCTTACAGGAATCTTTAACATCTCTCTCTGAAGTTGTTTTACAGAAAAGGCGAGGGTTGGACCTCCTCTTCATGAGAAAAGGGGGCCATTGTGCTGTATTGAGGGAAGAATGTTGTTTTTATTCTGATCATACTGGTTGTAAAATTATCTATGAGTAAATTGAGAAGACACCTTAAAGCGCATCAATGAGAGAGAGAGGCCCAAAAGGGTGGTTACAGTCTTCGTTCACACAGTCCCCCTGGTAAACTACACTTTTATCAGCTCTGGCTGGTCCATTAATAATCATCATATTATTGCTAACTGTAGACCCTGTTTGCTCCACCGTGTAGTTTCATTTCTTCAAGCTCAAATTGGACAAGTTAAATTTTGGTAATCAGACAACAATATACCCCACTAGCAGACATAAAATGTGACACCCCTCAATGATCACTTTTATGATTAAACGTAACCAGAAGAAGAAGTGGGGAATGAAAGATTAATAAAATAGGTATTTGTCACTTCCTTTTTTTCTGTATTCTTAACAAAACACTATTGAAATCTTGAGAACTGTTTGGTAATCTTGTTCCCAGAATGTGCTGTCCCCAAATGCCAAACTGCAGAATGTAATCCCTCACTCGGTTGCACACAAACCGTCCATTCACCCTGAACCACCAATAAACTTCCCTCCCTTCCCTCTCCAAGTTAAGTATGTAAGCTCTGCTTAAGATGTTCTAAGGGCTCTAGGCTCTATTCAAATGAGCTCTGAGCCCTAGCATTATGGACCCCCAATAAACCCTTTGCTGTTGCATGAGACAGTCTCTTGGTTGTCTCTTCCTCCAATGCTAGAACGACTTTTACATTGGTACAATCATAAGTGTGACCTTTGCTTTTTGTGTCCAAAATATTACTTTGATAAAATGAATATATAGATCAGGAGACATGAGTATTTCTTTCACCATTTCTTGCAGCAATATTTTGAAGACATAAAATTAGTATTGGGTGTACAAATAGGTGTACTCTGTGTCTATGAATATAGAGATAATGCTTGAGTAGACCATACTGTGAATAAATAATATAACTAGTTCCAACTTGAAATAATGGATCGAATTGATATCTGAAAAAATACAGGAAATCTTATATTGATATACATACATTCATTCCAACGAGTTATACATCTAATAGTAATATTAGGGTTATGGTTTATCATGAAGAGTGTGTGAGTTTTGCTTCAAAAGTGATTATGGAAATCAAAAATAATGTGTTTGGGAAGAAGTCTCATGAAAAGACCAGTCAAGAAACATGGAGGAATACATGTGTTCTGAAGCAGGAAGTGATTGAAAGCAAAACAAATGCGTATAAATTTACTAACTTCTGGATGAAATATATATACTATGATGTGCATAAATTGAAGAAATAGTAATGAACCAGTGTTGAATAAAAACTAACATCAAAATATACATCATGTCCCATAGGAATCTACTTGCATTAATGTTAAACTGGGTCAGTTACTGGAGAAATATTAGGATTTGTATGCAACATTCACTGAAGTTAGTTTTCAGAACTAGGAAAAAAATATGTATTTCAGGTGAATGAATATTTCTGAGAATAATCTTGTGAAAAGTTTACTATAAATCCACATACATGAACATGAATGAATGTAGGGAGTGAATAATAAGATGCATATATTTCATATTTTGAAAAATCTGGAGAGTGTATATATATATATATATATATATATATATATATATATATACAAAACACAAACAAAGACATTAAAAAGTAGCAATATATATGCCAATCAAAATTCATCGTGAAATATTTATCATCTACAGATCCAAAAATATTAATTTTACTGAACATGGATTTATGTATAATGTTGTTCAACTAGGAAGCTCACTCACAGTTCGAATTTTCATTTCCAAAAGGGTTTAGGAGGAGTGATCTCTTCTCACACTTTGTATCTGCCAAGTTAGCCACCTCACAGGAATGTAAGTGTGATACCAGGTAAGATTTTATATGTGCATATGAAAATACATGTGCTGAATAGCCTACAGAGAAAGGAAAACAGAAATTCACATATTTGTTAACTTTCCAAACACACGGAGAACTATTTCAACAAAAAATTGACAAGATTAATAACTCCTACCCTATATCATGCAAAAGGCAAGACCAAATATACACCGTGCCTCCTCTGAACTGCTTGTATTTCTATTCTATTTGGGTTATTTTTCTCCATCATATTAGGATTTGTAGTCAGAGTCTAATAGGGTATGGGTTAGTGTCAGGGATTCAGTATTTCAAATGAAAAATTTGAAAATAAATCCAATGTGTATGTAAATATGTGCTACAAAAAAATCTTCCCACTCTCATCCAGAACAATGCCTTGAGAATACCTTTGCCCTAAGTAAGACACAATTAGAAGAGAAGAGTTAGAAAATCTGTGAATACATATCTGGAATGGAATATGCTCAGGAGTTCAAAACCTTGGAAGTGGTAGAGGAGTTTCCAAAAGTAAAGGACAGGGTAAACACTCCACAAACATGGAGGTCTACTGGCCTAGAGACTTCTTGAGAATCTGCCTGTGAGGTTGGGCACTTGAAACATATGTTGTTGTCAGGAGCTTTAGCTTCCTTTCTAGTGAGACCATCAAAGCTGTGTCTAAATCTATGAGACCTGGAGGACATGGTTTCTTCTTTTTCAATGAACATGAGTCAGCAGTGCTGAATTCTCTCTTTTTAGGTAAACTGTGGCCACTGGGGGCTAAATGTCTCCCCATGAGGACTGTGAAACCATATGGTCATCCTCCATTTTCGTGGTGTTTCTTGCTGTTGCACTGGGAGTTTTGTATTTGCTTCACGATATGCAAGGTTTTCAACTGGGACACAGTGCGGGAGGGAGTTCTGTAACGTGTGGTGGGTCAGGGTCTGCAGGAGAATAAAAGAACAAGACTTCTATCCCACATAGCTTGCCTCCTTGACTATAGCAACCTGATTCTGAACAATGTCCTGAAACTTCTCCATATATCAAGATGCCTTTACATATACGGGTCTGCTGGCTTCACCATGTCAGTCACAAGCCATTTGGAAGCCAATGGCAGATCCACATGGTCACCCCACAGATGTTTATCACACACCTGTCCACTATTGCCCTAGGCCCACTACTCAGCAGAATGCAACATTCTGGCATCTCTGTTAAACACCATTTTTATGAAAACCAGTCAATCAAGGCACTGTCTTGTATACTCATTGTTGGGAAAAGTATAAATGGCAGCCATAACCCAGAGAAAATTCCCAACATGGCGCCTAAGGACTTCTTCTTCCTACCTTCTTCTTTTCTGCAGTGGCGCGAAAAGTTCCCGCCCGTGTGAACTCTCCCGCCTCCTCCAATTTCAAATCTCGCTGGCGGAGGACCTTAGCCCCAATGAGAACAAATTCCTGGGCTCCGGAGGTGATATCTGAAAGAACTTGCCAATAAATGGGTTGCCTGCCATTTATCTAAGCCCTTCCATCTCCCCCTTAGTTATATATAAGCACACAGGTTTTTGCAATAAAATTGGAATTTTCTGGTGAAGTGTCTTTGCGTGGGGAGTTCTTTCATTCTGGTGCCCCGTGAGAAGATATGGGTGAGCTCTTTCCAACAAGAGCCCCGTCCCCCGCTCCGCCGAGACACTCTGCCCTAGTCCGCTCTTTTCAGACGCCGCTTCTGCACTCACCACTGATCTGATGTAGGTAATCCTCCCCTGACCCCGGCTCGCGAACTCCCTTCAGGCTGCCACTGGTTTTGTGACCGTGATCGTCCGGTACACTCCAGACGCCCGGTAGGGGAGAGCGAATTCCTCCCACTAAGACCTTTACTAGTTGCAGTGGACCCTCTGGTGTTCCTTTTCTTTTTGGGGCATGAGGCTTCTGAGTTTACACTAGAGGCTCTATGGATTTTCCTGCTCCACTGCCGCTGCTGACGGCTAGAGTTGCTGTATCCTGTGGGGCTGCTGTGTCTGGCTGAAGCTGCCTCTCTGCTCTGGGAAAACTGAACTCCCGGCCTGGAACTGGATTCTGCCAGAGCCAGAGTTTTGTTTTCATTACTGACTTCTTCTGCTTCAGTCGAAAACTTTCCTGACGTCAGGTTGCCCTTGGCTCCAATTCCTTTTGGTTTCACAGATCGCACTTCATTGGTGATGACCAGGTAGTGCCCTCTGTATTTCCTCGTGATGGCTGGTCATTTTGGGGACGCCCACCTGACCCCCGTTTGCCCTGAGCTTCCTGGAAGCCGTTCCAGCCCGGGTTTTCTCTTTGTCTTTCTCGCTTACTCCTATTCTCATCCTCTCTCTCTCTCTCTCTCTCTCTCTCTCTCTCTCTCTCTCTCTCCCCTGTCTCTCTCTCTCTCTCTCTCTCTCTCTCTCTCTCTCTCTCTCTCTCTCTTCCTTCTCTCCCTGTGACTATAGGCACCTCTTCGTCTGCACCTGAAGACTCACCTCTCAAATGTTTAATAAAAATCTGGGGACACTCTCCCTCACACCAGACATCAAGCCCAAACTTTTAATCAAATTCTGTACCCATGATTGGCCTACATATCCACTGGATAATGGCAATCATTGGCCACCAGAAGGCTCCTTAGATCCAAACCTCTTCCAGGACCTTTTTAACTACTGCCAGCATCTGAAAAAGTGGAGGAAGATTCCCTGCATTGAAGGTTTTAGCATTCACACACAGCTCCCTGCTCTCTGCTCTTTTTGCCCTCCCTCTCAGGTCCTCTTTGCTTGAAAACCCCTCTCTCCCCCTACTTCTATTCCTGACTTCACAGATTCTTCCTCATTCGACCAAACAGATGAACCCCCACCTTATCCCCCAGCCCCATCTGCCCCTTCACTCCCGCTATACGTTCCTCTTCCTCTGCTTAATTCCATGGATTCTCCGCCTTCTGTTTCATCCCCCTCCCCTCTGCCCTCTTCTGCCTGCTCCACCTCCTCCTCCTCCACAGAGACACTCCCTTCCACTCCCTCTCCTTCCTGTTCGCCGCCTGCCTCTTTCAGTCCTCCTGTTACCAGGTCTAAGGGAATCCTTCCCACCCCCAAGACAATCGCACCCCTTTGTGAGGTAGCTGGTCCCGAGGGTGTCATCAGAGTCCACGTTCCCTTTTTCATGTCGGACATTACTCAACTAGAGAGGAAGTTAGGCTCTTTCACCACTGAACCCACCACTTACATTCGGGAGTTTCAATGGGTCCTTCAAGTATGTAGCCTCACTCATCATGACATCTACATGCTCTTGGCCAATACACTTCTCCCCAAGGAAAGGCAATGGGTCTGGGAGCTAGCCCAAGCCCATGCTGATAAAAATCACAGGACCAATCCTACCCACCCCACAGGCCCTCATGCTGTCCTAGAGCAGGATCCCCTACGGGATTACAACACCTGTGAAGGCTTACAGTTTCGTGACCTTTTTACATCCTGTCTCTTGGCTGGGCTGAAAAAGGCCACCCGCAAGGCTGTTAACTTTCAAAAGGTGCAGGAGGTTATTCAAAGGAAGGAGGAAACACCTTCAGATTTCCTGGATAGACTAACCAAGGCCCTTCAACAGTACAAAAAACTCGACCCAGAAACCCCAGATGGCTGTCATGTCTTAATGACATACTCTCACTATTAAAAGTCACCATTCACATATCACCCCACACCTCTCCTACCTCTCATTTCCTCATGATGTTCCTAGGGGCAGATACACCTCCTTCATGCAGTCTCCCACGACTATCTAAACCGGTTAACCCTGAGGTTTGGGACAAAACTACACCCTCTATGGCTAAATGCAGTCCTATTCATTTTGTCTTACACGACCCTTCAAGATATATTAGTCAACCACAATATCTACTCACAACCACAGCCCTCCTCGGATTAGAACCCATCATCCAGGATTTATTACAAAAGAGGTATCTTAGGCCTACACAATCTCCTTTCAACACCCCCATTCTGGCAGTTAAGAAACTTAACGGGTCCTACAGGCTGGTTCAAGACCTTCACCTTGTCAAATCCTCTGTGGTCCCCATCCACCAGCTAGTGCCCAAACCTTACACCTGCCTCTCTCAGATCCATGCCACTACTACCCACTTCTCGGTCCTATATTTAAAAGATGCATTCTTTTCTATTCCCTTGTCATCCGAATCTCAGTATATCTTTGCTTTTACGTGGACTGACGCTCACACCCGCCATTCTCGTCAGCTTACCTGGACTGTCCTCCCACAGGGATTCAGGGATAGGCCCCATCTCTTTGGCTAAGTTCTTGCTCAGGACCTCACATCCTTTCACCCGACCTGTCCTGACTCCACTCTCCTTCAATATGTGGATGACCTTCTTCTATGTAGTCCCTCTTGGGAACACTCTCAATCCCACACTGCCCAGATTCTTAATTTCCTAGCATACAGGGATATAGGGTGTCTCCCCACAAGGCCCATGTTTTCCAGTTTTTTCTCATCTATATATTTTTTTTTTGCCTTACACCTAGGAAAAAGGAAATAACACTGGATAGGAGGCAACTCCTCTCTGATCTTCCAGTGCCCCATACGAAAGCCGAAATACTATCATTCCTAGGACTAGCATTTATTTTAGGGCCTGGATCCCAAATTATTCTCTTCTAGCCAAAAACCTGTATGACCTAGCAAAGGGACCCCCTAGTGAATCTCTTGCCTCCTCCCCTAACTTCCACTTCTGCAGGCTTCAGAAACTCCTCTTAAAGGCACCTGCCTTTTACCTTCCTGATCTTTCAAGACCATTTCATCTATATGTCCATGAAAAAGGGGAGCAAGCATTTGGGGTCTTAGGTCAAAACTATGGGCCTACATTTGCACCTCTGGCATATATGTCCAATAAAGTAGACCCTACCATCTGTGGGTGGGCCCCGTGCTTAAGAGCTCTGGCTGCTGGACAAATTTTACACAAAGAAGCCTCTAAGCTGACTTTTGGGGCCCCTTGAACTATTCACTCCCCACATCACTTGAAGGATCTTTTAGCTTATAAGGGCCTTCAAACCCTTCCTCCATCTAGAGTTCTGTCGCTCCTTACTTCATTTCTGGAAAACCCTAATATTACTTTCCTCCCCTGCTCTGCACTGAACCCTGCCTCACTGCTCCCAATGACTCCCACGTCTAACACAACAATTCATTATTGCTTGGAAACCTTAGATGATTTCCTCCCCTGTCATTCTTCCATTTCTGAGGGACCACTCACCAAGCCTGACTTTATCTGGTTCACTGACGGCAGTTTCTTTAGGCAGAATGGCACTCATTACTCTGGATACTCTGTAGTTTCAGCCACTGAGATTATAGAGGCCAAAGCTCTACCTTCAGGAACTACCAACCAGCAGACTGAACTTATAGCAGCCACTCGTGCCTGCCTTCTAGCACAAGGCAAATCCCTCACCCTTTATACTGACTCAAAATATGTCTTCCATATCTTATTTTCCCATGCTGCAATATGAAAGGAGCGAGGACTACTTACCACCAAAGGTAATGCGATCACTAATTCAGCTCTTATAACCAATCTGATAGAGTCCTCCCACTTACCCACCCAGTTGGGAGTTGTCCATTGTAGGTCCCATCAGAAGGATGGCTCTCTTATCACTGAGAGCAATGCCAAAGCTGACCAGGCAGCACAAATGGCTGCCACCACTTCCAAATATTGCCCCCCCTGGGGGACATATAATGGCCACTTTAGACATCTCATCTGAAGTTACTACTTCTTCCAGTAAGAACAAGGATCTTTTCAAGTTCCTTCATACTCTATTCCATTCCAATTCTCAGTCTTTGACCCTCTTTTTACAGAGCTTCTTCTCCCTCACCCCCTCTAACAAAGCCATGCTACAGAATACAGCCTCTAATTGTCAGATCTGTCAGCGGGCCAACCCTCATACTTTTTTAAGGCCCAAACCTTTCCCTTCCCACCAAGCCCGGGGACACATTACCACTGCTGACCGGCAGGTAGACTTCACCAACATGCCCAAAGTATGGCACACTAAATACCTCCTTGTCTTTGTGGACACTTTCTCTGGTTGAGTTCAAGCATTTCCCATTTCCAATAAAAGTGCTTCCACTGTAGCTTCAATCTTTCTGACAGACATCATCCCCAGGTTTGGAATGCCCACTTTCCTACAATCTGACAATGGCCCTGAGTTTATTTCTAGGATCACACAAAAGGTCTCTCAAGCCCTCTCCTTCAAGTGTCATTTTCACTGTCCATATCACCTTCAGGCTTCAGGGAAAGTGGAAAGGGTAAATCGTACTCTAAAGAAAGTCCTTACCAAATTGACAATGGAATTAAACTTAGACTGGGTCAAACTCCTTCCCTTGGATTTGTTTCGAATCAGAGCTCTACCTAAGAAACCATCTTTACTATCTCCCTTTGAGATAAGGTATTCAAGACCTCTTATCCCCCCTAGGTTGGTCATTTCACAAGGACCTCTCACCCGAGATTTGACTTTGCCTCTCTTGTTTTATCTTCGCTCAGAACTCTGGAAATATCAGGACTGGCTTCTTCTGGACCCAGTCTCCGCTCCAAACACTCCTCCCTTAACAGCTGGGAGTCTAGTCTATTATAATACCCCAGAGGAGAACGGGCCTCTTGTCCCAAAATGGGAAGGCCCCTATCCTGTCATTCTCTGTACCCCCAACTCCACCAAACTCTCCTTATCAGACAACTGTCTCACCCCTTGGATTCACATATCTAGGTTGAAGCCATATCACCAAGAGGCCCCACCTGCTGACGACAGGACCACCCCAGAGGAACTCCAAGAATCACCTCCTGAACCTCCCCTTTACTCCTGCTCTCCACACCCATCTCACCCATTTAAGTTGCGGCTAACACGGTGTTCCCCGCAGAACAATTCCTCTTAAAGAAAGCACAATGAGTTCTCCCAAAACCCTAGTCTTCTCTAACTGCTTGTTTTTTGTGCTCTGCTTATTTTCTGTGTTCTGTCAGGACTGGTCTTTACCCTCCTCTGCTACCATGTATTTTTTCACTCTTCGGGAATGATACTCAGAACATGGCATGCAGAATGTCCACGCAGTGGATGCAACTGCTTGCTTCATCCACAACTGCACATCTATTTCCCTAAAATTGTCACCTTCAAGAACTTTCATCCCTGGTAGCTGGAACTGGCCTTTCATTTGCTTCCTTTTTCATCAAACCAAAGACTATTGTCATTGGTGGCCTGAGATATATAATGGGTGCCCCTATAAGTCATGCAGGTTCCATGATGAACGTGGTAGCTATTCTTACCACTCACTTGGTTACCATGAAGGGTGGACTTCTATTTACCTAAAGTGGCATAAAGGCTCTTCATGCGATAACAATAGATGGTATACTTTAGATATACCTGACCCCAAGGCCAAACGTTGGGACTATGTTGAGTTTTCTGTCTATGCTCGGACAACCTCAGCCAGACCCACAATGTGGATGACTGTTGGCCGCACCCTGATTACGCCACCTAAGGCAACCATCCAGGTAGTCGAACATATTAAGGAGTCAGAATCAAAACTTCGAGATCTTATCCATAGCTCATTCAAAGAAGATTCAGAGCCTTCAACCCCCTCAATTCCCCCTCCCACATGGCTCAATTTGCTACACCAAACTCTTTGATTATTAAACTCCACCCCTCTTTCTGTGCCTCCTTCTCAGTTCTTTCTCTGTGCTTCACTTAGTCATCCACTTCTAGCAGCGGTCCCATTAGCGGCAGGAAATATTTCAGCAAAAACCTACAATTTCTCTAAGAAAGGAAAACCCCTACATGTGACACGTATCCCACTATGGGAAAGTTATTCCACCAATACTTTATTTCCTTTCATCTGTTTCCACCGGACAATAATGAATTCTTTACCCATTTGTTCCTTGAGCTTTAGCACCCCATCGAGCCCTGATTTATGAAACCTGGACATTTTCTCTGGTGTAACGGGTCTTTAAGTACCTCAACGATCAATGTCTCTGGCACCTGTTTCTTCGTTACTGTAGTTCCTCAGCTGTCTTTGTATACTCCCACCGAATTCCGACAGGTGGCCCTACCTGCCTGCACCCTTAGGGCAGTCTTTCTGCCGGTTCTGGTAGGCCTCACATTAACAACCTCAGTGGCGAGTCTCGGACTCTCTGGTGAAGCTATAGGTCATACTCTATGGGCATCCAATGACCTGCAACAAAAACTGCAGGAAGCCCTTGATACCACTGCTCAGTTTCTGGGCTCCTTGCAGTGGCAGTTACTTCATTGGCACAACTGGCTTTACAGAACCGAAGGGCAATTGATCTTCTCATTGCAGAAAAAGGGGGAACATGCCTGTTCCTCAGAGAGGAATGTTGCAATTATGTTAATGAATCTGGGCTAATAGAAAAAAAATGTTGTTAAATTGCAGGAATTATGGACCCAATTGCTCAAACCTACCTCCTCCAATCCCATAACGGGGTTCTTCCAATCCTTTCTTGCCATGTACTTACTACCAATCTTGGGGCCCCTTATTGGAATGCTCCTTTTTTGTACTCTCTTGCCCTGCATAATGAAGTGCCTTCAAACCCAACAGCAAAAAATTTTCTAATCAAACATTCAACCAGCTTTTGCTTAGGCACTACCATCCTCTGATGACCGATGAACCCCCAACGTCTCCAAGAGAACAGTTCACTCAGTGCTGAAGCTCACTACCCGGCATGATGGAATGCAACGGACATCAGACGGCGAGAGAAAACGAGCTCGGAGAATCTCTTAATCTGCCATCCTGGATTAATGAGTCTTTATGTCCTTCTAAGTCTCCTCATAGCCCTTGGCCTCTTCTCTGTCAGTCCCCCAACATGGTACTTCTGCAAAAAATTGACCTTTGCTTTAATTTTTATCTTAATTCTGTTTTTATTCGCTCTGATCTTCTTCAGGTGCTGGTGACGCCATGTCCAGGCAACACTTCCAGTAATTCCCAGAGTCTCTGTAACAGGACCAGTGACTGATACCAACAAACTCCTCCATCCAGGACTGGTTCCATGCCATTGACAACTTGTGGCTTCAGGGAACTTTCATAGACTTCACCCCTATGGAAGTAGCTGTCTGTAGCCACTGGGTTTTCTTTCTGGCTGCCATGATGTCCCCAGACCTGCCCCCCGAGAATTCCTCCACTTCCCATTCTAGGCCCCACAGCGCCCCCAAACAGCAAGAAGCAGCTGGATCTGACCAACAATGCCACACTTCCTAAGAAAACAAAAAGGGAGGAATGTTGGGAAAAATATAAACGGCAGCCATTCCCCAGAGTAAAAACCCCAACATGGTGCCTAAGGACTTCTTCTTCCTACCTTCCTCTTTTCTGCAGTGATGCCAAAAGTTCCCGCCCATGTGAACTCTCCCGTCGGCACCAATTTCAAATCTCTCTGGCGGGGAACCTTAGCCCCAATGAGAACTAATTCCTTGGCTCCGGAGCTGATATCTGAAAGATCTTGCCAATAAACTGGTGGCCTGCCATTTATCTAAGCCCTACCATCACCCCTTTAGTTCTATATAAGCACACAGCTTTTTGCAATAAAATTGGAATTCTCCTAGCGAAATGTCTTTGTGTGGGGAATTCTTTCACTCATGATCAGCAACAGGATATCCAAAGGCTCTCCAGTGCCACCTGGTCTGGGAATTTCAGAAATTTGATGGTATTTAATTAGCCATTTTTGAAGGATGAAGTTGGAGTTACTGTGGGTTTCAATTCATACAGGAAACATTATATGGTGAGGAAGCTCATTTCAATGAAATCTCTGGAGAACACTCACAGGCAAGCTTCCCAAAGAGTGGCCAAAAGTTCACATGAAGCCAGGATCACTGAGGTCTACAATGTGAGGTCCATGTGTGTTTAGACTCTCAACTTTGGCTGCCAAGTCTTTAAGAATAAAATCATGTGATATCCTGGCTGAGATTCCCAGTGCCCTGTGGAAAGCCACCCTGGACCTCAATCTCAGTTTCCAAGGGCGATTCTGATGCGTGGCCTTCTAAAATCCCAACACATTTCATGGCAGTACTTCTCTGAGATCAGTTCCAGAACTCAGTCTCTAAGAGGAATCACACCAGAGTTCAAGCCCAGGCCGGCCCAGTCATCTCTTCCAACCGCCACAAAAATGACCACAATGAAAACCAAAACACACCCACATGGCCCTCATCTTCTTACATATAGACACTCATCATAACTTCTGCCTGGAGTTTTTCATGAGGGGTTCAGCCCAAGACGGTGTGAAAAATAAGCTCCCTTGCCCCTCATTTGCCTAAAGTCAGGGTGGCCTGGAAACCCTTCTTGTGAACCAGGAGTGATCAAATAGGCCTGCTGTTAATACTGCTCTGCATCTCCAATTTGAGGCCTACTGAATGTCAGGTATAGATTCTTTATATGATTGGGAGTCATGAGACAAACCAAAAACCTCTGGGCTAGCCTCCGCAGGGCTTTGAAGAACTCATTTTACCCAAAGGATGCCTATTCTCACTTGATGGGCGTCAGAAACCTTAGAAATGAAGTCAAGAGACTTCATTCACAATAACTGCTCTTTTGGCAATTTTGGTTTTGGATGCACACATGGGATCTGTCTTTGGATTAATCAGGTGCTGAGAATCTAAGCCACAGCCTCACACAGGGCCAAGAGGCTGATTCAGACACAACCTTTTCCAAAGCAATTAAGCAAAGAGCCACAGGTGATGCCCATTAATTTCCATTTGAAAACTGTTTTCTTCAGGGTTCACAAAGGTGTGGCCTGATGCAAAGACCTTCCTGACATTCAGGGCAACAGAACAATAGGTAAGAAAAAGGTCCAAAGCAGGGTTTCTCCACTGAGACTTTCCTGGTCACACTGATATCTGAGTTTTCAAAGATGTTCGCTATTTCCTTCCCTTCAGCTATCCAGTACGTGGACATGTCACAGAGCTTGGAGGTGGTACATATTTTGGACAAAAACCATGAGTCTATTCTGGAGAGTGGCGAGAATTCAGGAAGAAAACGGGAACTTTGGAAGATAGCAGGTGTTGCCCATTTATAAGGCAAGCGGCAGTCCATTCATAAATTGGGCAGGATGAATGCTGGGAAGCTTTCTACTATACAGGACACATCAATTGTTGCATTCTCTTTTCTAATGTCTACAACCACGGACACAGTAGCATACACAGACATAGAAACACTCGCCTTGTCAAACATCTTACTAGAAGCAGTCCACTACAAATAATAAAAAAAAAAAACGCCTTTCCTACCTATTCTCAGATCATGAGACAAAACCACAAAATCACACCCACACCCACGAAGGCACATCCTTCCCCCATTAAACTCTGTGACTATCCAGAGTGTCCTCTGACTGGTGGGCCACAGTATGTTTCCCCGAAATGGCCTGTCTTGTCTCAGATCTGCTCTTCTTTCCCAACTCTGTGAAGTATTCAGGAGCCACTACCTGCTTTCTCAGGAAAGGCCCCTATTCAGAGCTCTCCTGGTATTTGACCATCCTCATATCTTAAGGTACCAAGAAAGACTAACACTCTCCTTTGTAAATCCAAACAAGTTAAACCCCTGGGACTGAGACTTGACTGGCTCCGGGTGCCTGGATTCCTGGATCCCAAGTTCAGAGAGTTCCATCACCAAGGAAGTGTGGTAGGTCAATGCTTCAGGAACTGAATGAGGTCACTGCCTTGGCAACCACTTTGTCCTAACAGTTGCTTTCATGAGTCCCATTATATGGAGGCTGCCCCTACTTCCTGTGACATTTTCACAAGTTAGAATGGTATATAAACCATGGGCACCCGGGAACAGCTCTCCACCTAGGACTGGTTTGGACCATCTTCTCTACATTAAGAAGAGAGAGGCTGATTCATACACATCGCTTCATGCTGACCAGGTTGTTTGCCATAGAAGATGACTTTTCTTTCTCAAGTTTTCATAGCTGCCTACATCTTCTCAAGGGATCCTTTCTGCATGGACCTTTGACGTTCTCAACAGGTGGAAGATCTCCTACATTCATGTATTGTAATACCAACTCTGTCCCTGCTCTTCTGTAAAGTTAGATTGAGGGAACAGTGTATGGTTAGGGTTAATAACATGTTCAATTTGGGTTAGGAATCTTTCTGCACGACGAATAATGGTATTGGGAAACTATAATATTTACAAGAATATATCGGTAAAATATAAGTATAAAAACAGAAATCCAGGGAAGATATGAATCCCAGAAGGGCATTGCACCCTTAATTGGTATGCTTAGCTTTGAATTATGTTCTGCACAAATGTCTCAGATAAATCGATATACAATGGCATAGGACCTTGTACCTTTGAGGATTGAATGTCGAAGAGAAGATCCACTCAAAATGGGATAGTAGGTAGAATTAGGAAGATGGTCGGTAGGTTTAGAAAGAAGAGTGAGTATAGGATTTAGACCAAAACTTCTTAAGCAATAGGGTTTCGGTTAGAGAGTGAATGTAAATGTCAGCACACATGAAGTGTCAGTCACAATGATGAACAGGGGAAATATGTAGGAAAGCAGATATAAATAGAGACATTACTAAATCAGGTAAAGTATAAAATGAGTGATAGGATTAGACATTTTCAACAGGCATGAGGTTGAATATATAATCTTATGAAGAAACAAATATGTAGTCACCAATAGGATTGATATTTGAGAGCATTAGGCAACCTGGACATGGAAGTTTTTAGTAATCCATGCTCACTTTCCATTTATGCTTTGGTACAATCTTAAGGGTGACTTTTTTTTTCTAGAATATTACTGTGATAAAATATATATGTAGATCTGGTGACATGAGTATTTCTTAAACCATTTCTTTTGGGAATATTTTGAAGATGTATAAATTAGTATCTAAGGTAAAATAGGTGTACCCCTTGTCTATGAATAGAGAGATAATGCATTAATAGACCATACAGTTAATAAATAATATAACTGCTTCCACTTTAAATAATGGATTTAATTGATAACTGAAAATATATAAGAAATCATATTTTGATATAGAATTATTCATAACAACTAGTTATACGTCTAATTGTAATATTAGGTTTATGGCTTTTCATGAAGAATGTGTGAGTTTTGCTTCAAAATGATTATGAAAATAAAAAATAATGTGTTTGGAAAGAAGTCTCATGAAAAGACCAGTCAAGAAACATGGAGGAATACATGTTTTCTGAAGCAGGAAGTGATTGAAAGTGAAATAAATGCCTATAAATTTGTGAAATTGTGGATGAAATATATATACTGTTATGTGCATAAACTTAAGAAATAGTAATGTACCAGTGTTGAATTAAAACGAACTCCAAAACACATATCATGTCCCATAAGAATCTACTTGCATTGATGTTAAACTGGGTCAGTTACTGTAGAAATATTAGGAGTTATATGCACCATTCACTGAAGTTAGTTTTCAGTACTAGGAAACAAATATGTATTTCAGGTGAATGAATATTTCTGAGTATAATCGTGTTAAAAGTTGATTATAAATCCACATACATGAACAGAAGTTATTCACTCCAAACCCAAAAAACCGTCATTCCTACCTATTCTCAGAACATGAGACAAAACTGCAAACTCACACCCACACCCTCAAAGTCACCTACTTCCTGCAACTAGGTCTATGACAATCTGGAGTGTCCTCTGACTGGCTCGCCACACTATATTCCCCTGAAATGACCTGTTCTGTCTCAGAACTGATCTCCTTGTCCAACTCTGTGAAGTTGTCAAGAGTCAGCGGTGAGCCACTACCTGCTTTCTCAGGAAAGACCCCTCTTCAGAGCTTTTCTCACATTTGGCCATCCTCACATCAGTAGGTACCAAGAAAGAGTGAATATTCCCATGGTAAATCCAAACAAGTGAGACCACTGGGACTGGGACTGGGACTGGGACTGGCTCTGGGTGCCTGGTTTCCTGGATCCCATGTTCAGAGAGTTCCATCACCAAGGAAGTGAGATGAGGTCACTTCCTTCAGAAACTGAATGAGGCCACTACCTTGGCAACCACTTTGTCCTAATAGTTGCTTCCAATGGTCCCATGAGATGGAGGCTGCCCCTACTTCCTGTGACACTTTCACAAGTGAGAATGCAATATCAACCATAGGTACCCGGGAACAGCTCTCCACACAGGCCTGGTTTTGTCCATCTTCTCTACATTAAGAAAAGAGGGGCTTATTCAGACACTACCCTTTATCCTGACCAGGTTTTTGCCATGAAAGATGACTTTTGCTCACTCAGGTCCTTCATATCTGCCTACATCTTCTTCGGGGATCATTTCTTCATGGACCTTTGAGGTTCTCAGCTGGAGGAAGACCACCTACATTCCTGTATTTTAAGACCAACTCTGTCCCTGCTCTTCTGTAAAGTTAGATTGAGGGAACTGTGTATGGTTAGGGTTAATAACATTTTTGATTTGGGTTAAGAGTCATTCTGCTGGATGAATTATAATATTGATAACCTTTAAGATTTATAAGAATATAGAGGTGAAATATATGTATGAAAACAGAAATCTAAGTAAGATTTGAAGCCCAGAAGGGCATTGGGCCCTTGATTGGGATACTTTACTTTGAATTACATTCTACTAAGATATCTCAGATAAATCGATCTACAATGGCATAGGACCTTGTACCTTGGATGATTGAATGTCGAAGAGAACATCTAGTCAAAAAGGGGTAGTAGGTAGGAATAGGAAGATAGTTGGAAGTTTTAGGAAGAAGAGTGTGTATAGAATTTGGAATAAAAGTTCTTTAACAATTGGGTTTTGTTTAGAGAGTGAATGTCAATTTCAGCACATGTGAAGTGTCAGTAACAATGGTGAACTTGGAAAAATATGTAGGAAAGCAGATATCATTAGAGAGATTAGGGAATCAGGCAAAGTATAAAGTGAATCATAGGACTAGACATTTTCAACAGGGTTGAGTTTGAATATATAATCTTAGGAAGCAACAAATATGTAGTCACCAATATGATTGACATTTGAGAGCATTAGGCAACCTGGACATGGATGTTTTTAGTAATCCATGTTCACTTTCCATTTAGGCTTTGGTACCATCATATTGTGTCTTTTGCATTTTTTGCCCAGAATATTTCTGTGATAAAATGTATATGTAGATCATATATTTCATATTTTGAATAGTTTGGAGATTGTGTGTGTGTGTATATATATATATATATACAAAAAAAACCACAGAGACATTAACAATTAGCAATATATATTCCAATCGAAATTCATCATGAAATATATATCATCCACAGATGAAAAAATATTTATTTTACTGAACATGAATTTATGTATAATCTTGATCTCTTAGGAAGCTCACACATTGGGTGAATTTTCACTTCCAACAGTGTTTCTGGGGAGTGATCTCTTCTCACAATTTGTATTTGCCAAGTCAGCCACCTCACAAAAATGTACGTGTTATACCAGGTAGGATTCTATATGTGCATATAAAAATACATGTGCTGAAGAGGCTACAGAGAAAGGGAGACAGAAATTCACATATTTGTTAACTTTACAAAAAACGGAGAACTATTTCAATTAAAAATTTACTAGATTTTTTACAGCTGCCCTTTATCCTGCAAAAGGCAAGTGCAACTATACACCATGCCTCTTCTGAAATTTTGAATTTCTATTCTGTTTTGTTGTTTTCCTTATCATATTAGGATTAGTAGTCATAGTCTAGTAGGGTATGGATTAGTGTCAGGGATGCAGTATTTTGAATGGAAAATAGGAAATGAATCCAATGTGTATGCAAATATGTGCTACACAACAATCTTCCCACTCTCATCCAGAATAATGCCTTGACATTACTTTTGCCCCAAATAACACACAAATAGAGGAGAAGAGTAAAAAAATCTGTTAATATATATCTGGATTGGAAAATGCTCAGGGTATCACAACATTGGATGTGGTAGAATAGTTTCCAAAAGTAAGGGACAGGGTAAACATTCCACAAACATGGAGCTCTTTTGGCCTAAAGACTTCTTGAGGAACTGCCTCTGAGGTTTGGCACTTGAAACATATATTGTTGTCAGGAGCTTTAGATTCTTTTCTAATGAGACCATCAGAGCTGCGTCTGCATCTATGTGACCTGGAGGACATGGTTTCTTCTTTTCCAATTAACATGAGGCAGCAGTGCTTAATTCACTCTTTGTTGGTAAAATGTGGCCACTGTGGGCTAAGTGTCTCCCCGTGTGGACAGTGAAGCCATTATTTAATCCTCCACTTTTCGTGGATTTTCTTCCTGCTGCACTGGGAATTTCATATTTGCTTCACAAAATACAAGGAGTTCAACTGGGACACAGTGCTGGAGGGGGTTCTGTCACGTTTGTTGGGTCAGGGTCTGCAGGGGAATGCATCAACCAGGCTAATATCCCACAGAGCTTGCCCCCTTATACATACCAACATGATTCTGAACATTGCCCTAAAATCTCTCCATATAACAAGATGCATTTACAAATAAGTATCTGTTGGCTACACCATGTCAGTCACAAGCCATTTGGAAGGTAATGGCAGATCCACATGGCCCCACCACAGATGTATTATCACACACCTGCACACCACTGCTCTTGGCCCACTAATCAGCAGGCTCCAACTTACTGGCAAATCTGTTCTACACCATTTTCATGAAACCCAGTAAATCAAGGCACTGTCTTGTACACTCATGATCAGCAACAGGACATCCAAAGGTTCTCCAGTGCCACCTGGTCTTAGGAATTTCAAAAATTTCATGGAATTTATCTAGCCGTTTTTCGAGGAAGATTTTGAAGGCACTGTGGGTTACAATTCATTCAGGAACCATTAAATGGTGGGGAAGCTCATTTCAATGAAAACTCTGAAGAACTCTCACAGGCAAGGCTTCCCAAAAAGTGGCCAATAGGTCACATGAAGCCAGGCCTATTGCAGTCTACAATGTGAGGTTCATGTGTGTTTTGACTGTCAATTATGGCTGCCATGTCTTTCAAAATAAAATCATGTGATATCCTGGCTGAGATTCCCAGTGCTCTGTGGAAAGCCACCCTGTTCCTAGATCTCAGTTTTCTTTCCAAGGGCGACTCTCATGCATTGCCTCCTAAAATCCTAACACAATTAATGGCAATATTTCTCTGATGTCAGTTCCAGAACTCAGTCTGTAAGGGGAATCACACCAGAGTTCAAGCCTGGTTTGGTCCATCTTCCATACATTAAGAAGAGAAATGTTAATTCAGACACATCCCTTCATCTGATCAAGTTGTTTGCCATGGAATATGACTTTTGCTTTCACAGGTCCTTCATAGCTGCCTTTATCTTCTCCAGGGATCATTTCTTTATTGACCTTTGAGGTTCTCAGCAGGTAGAGGATCCCCTACATTCCTGTATTGTAAGACCAACTCTGTCCCTGCTCTTTCATAAAGTTAGATTGAGGGAACAGTGTATGGTTAGGGTTAATATCATGTTCCATTTGGGTTAGGAATCATTCTACGGGATGAATCATGGTATTGGGAACCTGCAATATTCATAGGAATATAAGTGTAATATAAGTATGAATACAGAAATCTAGGTAAAATTTGAAGCCCAGAAGGTCTTTGGGCCCTTGACTGGGATACTTAGCTTTGAATTATATTCTGCACAGATGTCTCAGATTAATCAATATACAATGGTAGCATTCCTTGTACCTTGGATGATTGGATGTCGAAGAGAACACCCACTCAAAAAGGGATAGTCGGTAGGATTAGGAATTAGTCAGAAGAGTGAATATAGGATTTGGTCCAAAAAATCTTTAGCAATAGGGTTTTGGGTACAGAGTGAATGTAAATGTGAGCACATGTGAAGAGTCAGTCACAATGATGAACTGGGGAAAATATGAAGGAAAGCAGATAATAATAGAGACATTAGGAAATCAGGCAAAGTATAAACTGAGTGATAGGATTAGACATTTTCAACAGGCTTGATGTTGAATATATAATCTTAGGAAGAAACAAATATGTAGTCACCAATCGGGTTGACATTTGAGAGCATTAGGCAACCTGGACATGGATGTTTTTCGTGATCCATGCTCACTTTCCATTTAGGCTTTGGTACAAACTTAAGTGTGATCTTTGTAATTGTGTCCAGAATATTACTTTGATAAAATGTATATGTACATCAGGTGATATGAGTATTTCTTCCACCATTTCTGGGAGCAATATTTTGAAGATGTATAAATAAGTATTGGGGGTATAAATAGGTGTACCCTGTGTCTATGAATATAGACATAATGCATGAATAGACCATACTGTGAACAAATAATATAACTTTTTCCAACTTTAAATAATGGATTGAATTGATATCTGAAAATATACAGAAAATCTATATTGATGTACAATCCTTCATTCCAACCAGTTAAACATCTAATGGTAATATTAGGGTTATGGTTGATTATGAAGTGTGTGTGAGTTTTGCTTCAAAGGTGATTATGGAAATAGAAAATAATGCGTTTGGAATGAAGTCTCATGAAAAGACTGTGAATCAGGCGGTATAGCAATACCAGACTTCAAACTATACAACAGAGCAATAGTAACAAAATTAGCATGGTACTGTACCAAAACAGGCGGGTGGACAAATGGTACAGAATAGAGGACACAGAAACCAATCCACTAAACTACAACTATCTCATATTTGATAAAGGGGCTGAAAGCACACAATGGAGAAATGATAGCAGCTTCAACAAATGTTGCTGGGAAACCTGGAAATCCATATGCAACAAAATGAAACTGAATCCCTTTCTCTTGCCATGAACAAAAGTTAAGTCAAAATGGATCAAGGAGCTTGATATCAAATCAGAGACACAGTGTCTGACACAAGAAAAAGTTGGCTATGACCTACATACTGTGGGCTCGGGCTTCAAATTTCTTAATATGACACCCATAGCACAAGAGTTAATAACTAGATTAAACAAATGGGACTTACTCAAACTAAAAAGTTTTTTCTCAGCAAAAGAAACAATAAGAGAAGTAAATAGGTAGCCTACATCTTGGGAACAAATCTTTACTCCTCACAGTTCAGATCGAGCCCTAATATCCAGAGTATACAAAGAACTCAAAAAAATTAGACAATTTGATAACAAATAACCCAATCAACAAATGGGTCAAGGACCTGAAGAGACACTTCTCAGAGGAGGACATACAATCAATCAACATGTACATGAAAAAATGCTCACCATCTCTAGCAGTCAGAGAAATGCAAATCAAAACCACCCTAAGATATCATCTTGCTCCAGTAAGATTGGCAGCCATTATGAAGTCAAACAACAACAAGTGCTGGTGAGGATGTGGGGAAAAGGGTCCGTTTGTACATTGCTGGTGGGAGTGCAAATTGGTGCAGCAAATTTGGAAAGCAGTATGGAGATTTCATAGAAAGCTGGGATTGGAACAACCATTTGACCCAGCTGTTAACCTTCTCGGTCTATTCCCTAAACATCTAAAAAAAGCATGCTACAGGGACATGGCTACATCGATGTTCATAGCAGCACAATTCACAATAGCAAGACTGTGGAACCAGCCTAGATGCCCTTCAATAGACGAATAGATAAATAAAATGTGGCTTTTATACAAAATGGAGTATTACTCTTCATTAAAAAATGACAAAATCATAGAATTTGCAGGGAAATGGATGGCATTAGAGCAGGTAATGCTAAGTGAAGGTAGGCAGTCCCTGAAAAACAAATGCCAAATGTCTTCTTTGATATAAGGAGAGTAACTAAGAACAGAGTAGTGACGAAGAGCATGAGAAGAAGATTAACACTAAACAGGGATGAGAGGTGGGAGGGAAAGGAAGAGAGAAGGGAAATTGCATGGAAATGGAAGGAGACCCTCAGGGTTATACAAAATTGCATACAAGAAGAAGTGAGGGGAAAGAGGAAAAAAAACAAGGGAGAGAAACGAATAACAGTAGAGAGGGTATAGAGAGAAAAGGGGAGGGGAGGGAAGAAGAGGGGGATAGTAGAGGAGAGGAAAAGCTGCAGAATACAACAGACACTAGTATGGCAATATGTAAATCAATGGATGGGTAACTGATGTTTTTCTGCAATCTGTATGCAGGGTAAAAATGGGAGTTTATAATCCACTTGAATCAAAGTGTGAAATATGATATATCAAAAACTATATAATATTTTGAACAACCAACAATAAAATTTTTTTAAAAAAAAGAAACCTGGAGGAATACATGTGTTCTGAAGCAGGAAGTAATTGAAAGTGAAACAAATGTCTATAAATTTGTGAACTTGTGGATAAAATATAGATCTTATGATGTGCATAAACTGAAGTAATAGTAATGTACTAGTGTTGCATTAAAATGAACGTCAAAATAGACAACTTGTCACATAGGAATCTACTTGCATTAATGTTAAACTGGGTCAGATACAGTAGAAATATTAGGATTTGTGTGCACCATTCACTAAAATTAGTTTTCAGTACTAGGAAACAAATATGTATTTCAGGTGGATGAATATTTCTGAGAATAATCTTGTGAAAAGTTTATTATAAATCCACATACATGAACATGAATGAATGTAGGGAGTGTATAATAAGGCATATATATTTCATATTTTGAAGAATCTGGAGAGTGTGTGTATGTGTACATATATACACATACACACACAAAAAAACACACACAGAAACATTATAAAGTAGCAATACATATGCCAATCGAAATTCATCATGAAATATATATCTTTCACAGATACAAAACTATTTATTTTACTGAACTTGTATTTATGTATAATGTTGTTCAACTAGGAAGCAAACCCATAGATTGAATTTTCTATTAAAACAGTGTTTAGGAGGAGTGATCTCTTTTCACAATTTGTATCTGCCAAGTCAGCCACCTCATAAGAATGTATGTGTGATATCATGTAGGATTTATATGTGAACCTAAAAAATACATGTGCTGAATAGGCTTCAGAAAAAGGGAGACAGGAATTCACAAATTTGTTAACTTTAAAAACACATGGAGAACTATTTCAATTAAAAATTGACTAGATTTATAACACCAACACTTTATCAGGCAAAAGGCAAGTCCTACTCTGAACTGCTTCTATTTCTATTCTCTTTGGGTTCTTTTTCTCCATCATATTAGGATTAGTAGTCAGAGTCTAGTCTGGTTTTGGTTAGTGTCATGGATTCAGTATTTTGAATGGAAAATTAGATAATGAATCCAATGTGTATGCAAATATGTGCTGCACAAAAATTTTTCCACTCTCATCCAGCACAATACCTTGAAATAATCTTTGCCCCAAGTAAGACACAATTAGAGGAGAAGAGTTAGAAAATCTGTGAATACATATCTGTACTGGAAAATGTTCAGGAGTTCACAACCTTGGAGGTGGTAGAGTAGTTTCCAAAAGTAAGGGACACGGGTTGATAGACCCAACCTGATCTTTTATTAAAATTGGGAGCCATCTTCCCACAAAGCCATAAAAAGTTAATTTTGGCTTTACTATAAATAACTGCAAATTCTGAACCTGCTTGGAATGCCTGCCCGTGCCTTGAATTCACCCATGCTTGACTCTCTGACCAGATAGCAGCCCTCGCTGAAACTTTAGTGACACATCATAAATTTTGGCCTTCGCTGGCCAGACAACAAACCTCTCTGAGGCTCCATTTGTCCTCATAATTTCTGATATTGGGGCCACCAAAATAAATAAATAAATAAATAAATAAATAAATAAATAAATAAATAAACTACCATTTGTGTGATGCTTGTCAAAGTTCTGTTATCTGTAACCCCCATTTTGTGTAACTTTCTGGGCTATATAGCTGTGCTGTAGGAAAGGCGGGGTTGCTGTCTTGTTCTTGCCGTTTTGGGAAGGAGAGGCAGCCCAGCTGGTTTACATAATAAGCTTGCCTCAATTTGATTTTAGTTGGAGTCAGTGTTCTTTTTTTGCGTCCTCATCTAACCTTTTTGAGTTCCCCAGCAAGATGACCCTGCAGACCAGATCACAAAACCAGACTGCTGGAAATTCTGAATCTGGCCTTCCCTCCAGGGCTCCAGGCTGGAGAGCCCCTCTAGGGGGTGAACATCTTGAGATGTTCCAAGGTCATGGAGTGAGCGTTCGGTCCCAGGAGCACTGCGGTGAACCACCACACTAATACTATTAGCAATCACCTGGTGGAGGAGGCCTCAATAATTAAGTGGCACCTTTATAACATCTGATATCCGTTTAAGGGAGATCTGTTCTGATGACATAGAGGTGTCCTGGAGAGGGTCATATATACTCGTTTTCGGGATAGTAATGAGAATCGTTCTGTCCTCTTTTCTGTTCTGTAGGGAATTCATCTGGAATGGTAGAGAGGTGATGACTGGCATGTACGCGGCCCTACTTCGGAGCTTTAGCAAGACGTTGCATGCTCCTATGTTTTTCTGTTTCAAGTCCGGGTTTCTGTATTTTGTGTTTTGTTCTGTGTTCTATATGTTTTTCTTGTTTGTTTTGTGTGTTTTGTTCTGTGATTTCTGTGGTAAAAACATAAGTATATTGGACGTGAAAATGGGTAACAAAGAAAGTAAGCCTGATATTTCTTCGGACTCTTTTTTAAGGAACTGCGATGAACTTTACCCCCCTTTGTTAAGCAGGATGAGAGAAGCTCCTAGCTGGCTGCCTGGAGTACACCCACTGCAGAGGGCAATGCCTGCTGGGGACCTAAGAACTGAGTATCTCCCAGGTTAACAAGTGAAACTCCATTAAAACCCCTTGTCCCTCCAGATCAAGAGAGTCACAACCTCTGGGCAGGGTCCCCTGTGTTTCTTCTTTGTTACCAAAGAAATAAACCTCCCTTTTTCTTTTTCTAAAAACCTTGTCCTCATTATTAAATTGGCATTAATTGGCTTCAAGGTCAGGAGCCGAACTTTAACTTACAAATTTTGATAAATCCCTCCCCCGCCCCCCCCTTCCCGGAACATTTTTAGAGCTGACTATTGAAATGTTACTAGATGGAACATGCTTGGGGTGGAACCGAACCAGAGGAGATAATCCTGTAAGTAAAAGGAGGGACTGAGGGACTCCCAGCAGCTGCTGAAGCCCTGTTACTTCAGGGAATTCCCTCATTCCTTCCCTGCACTGTAAGGATTATGCCACCTCTGTCTTGTTAAAAAAGAGAAAAAGAAAAAGGGGACACTAAATGCATTAAAGTCACCATGGAGACCCTTGATTGTACATTTCAGGTTGCCCCTCTGTTAAAACATGTGCATCCCCCCTTGTGGACATCTATGTTGCCACTGGTGTAGGAGATTTTTTTCTTATCTCCTATGCTTTAAAGGATTCTGTCTGACAGCCATAGTCTGGACCTTCTTTCTATCTGTCTTGTGTCTTTGTTTCTGGCCCTTTAAGACATGTGCAATAATGTGTTGATATTATAAATTGTTTCTTGGAAATGATCTTAGCTGAATGTGTGTCTAAATGATGATGATTTCTTGTAACAATCTGGTATCTGAATGGGTTTTTGAAGCATTGCAAAATCTTGCAGTTAAAAGTCAGGTTTAGGTAATTGTTTAGTTTATGATTTAAGATAATTCATGCCAGAGAACTTAAATACTTAGGATGGAAAAATAAAGAACTCTACTTCCAAGTTGGCAAGTAACTTCACAATCATTCAGTCTTTTTTTTTCACCAATTTTGAATTGGGTCGCCTGGAAAAGTGTCACTGTGTGTTCGAGAGCATTAATCTGGACAAGGATTTTAAATCATAGTATGATATCTGTTGACAAAACAAGATGTAAAAATATAAAATTTTGTGAATTTTATCTTAAACTTGTACCATAATTTTCAACATCCTAAACTGACAATAATGGTTAAAATGCCTTAGGCCTGAGGTGTCTTCTCAGAAAAGCAGTTTTTTCCTGATCCTTTCAGACCTCAGCCATGACTTATTTTGAAAGGCAAATGAAAGAACCCTGCAAGCTTAGTAGGAGTCTGATCTGAGGCCTAAGAGAAAAAAAGGTAAATTGTATGGTATTTACTAATTACTGGCCAGTCATTTTTACTAGGACTCTTATTTTTTTCCTTAGATACTTTATATTTTTGAGCTCATGATTTTGATCATACAGACCTAGGTTAATGTTTTTCTGATCAGTACTATCTTTGACCAACTGTGGACTTTTTGAAACATTGCAATGGAGATTTCACCTGTGAAAAGCTACAAGGCCTTTACTATTATTATGTGTGCTCAATTTTGTTATGTGTTGTATGTCTATATATACATATGTCCATATATTTTATATATGATACACAAATTAACATATATAAGGAGTACTCATAAAAAACAAACACTCATAAAAACAAATTTTAAAAAGTGGATCTAAAGATCTTCAATTTACGTGATTTAAATGGTTCAATTAAATTTTATAAACAGATAAAAATAAATGTCTTTAAATTTAAGCTTTCAAGTTTTTCTAGGTATTCAAAAATCTAATAAAATATTAATATCTACAAAATGTCTAAAATGCCTTGGTTCTAGGACTTTTCCTTCAACTTAAAAATGGTTTACACTCTTCAATACATGTATCTAATATTTTGATAAATAAGTAAAGTAAATTTGATATGGGATTACTCATTCACGAGTACTTTTGTTAGATATTTGATTGACTTACTAACTCTGTATAAGTTTGACTTAAGTCTGTAAAAGATTGTAAAAATCAATCATGTGTTAAAGAGACAAAAATTTCTTAAAACATAAGTTTACCCATAACATTGTGTTTATTAAGTTTTATTTTTTCTTGTGCAAGCAACCATAGAAATTAAACAACTGATTAAATTAGAACTGTTATTTTAGAGCACTGTACTGCCATTTCTTTAAAAGATAAACTTGGTTAATGTAGAAACATCAATGTAATTGTGATACTACTAATGTGCTCATATCTTACAGGTATGCAAGTCTGTAAGGTAAAAATTTTAAAAGAGCATTATATCTAGCTGGTGTTCTGAAGTTTTATGATAAAAAATATATTGGGAATTTATTCACCTGTTATCAATAAGATATGTAAAGTTTTATCTTACTTTCTACATTGGGGAACAATTTAAATGTACTTTATGTTAATGAGAGCCTAATCTATGTAAAGGTTAAAAACTTTCAGCATTTCTTTAATTCATATTTTTAAAGTGATATTATATGGTGTTAGCTAATGTTCATGTGACCTCAAACAATTTATGTAAACTTTTTAAAATAATACTTAAAAAATAAAGATCAGCTTTAGAACTAAAACACTTAAGATTTATAAAGAGCCCTGCCTTACCTGAGATAAGGCTGTGTGTCCCATCTTATTTCATGTGAGAATGACTACAAAAGCAGTAGGTCAGATTTTATTTCTTTAAAGTTATGTTAAAAGTTCTTTTTTAATGTCAAGATTCCTAGGATCTCAAACAGGGGATATAATGTATGACTCAGCCAAAAAATTCAGGGTAGCTATTACACGAACTAAGTATTTTTACTGTTGTTAAAAAATTTTATTTTGTAATTTTCTTATATGTGATCTAAAGATTCCCTGTTAGTGTTCTAAAGAAGTGTTGCTTCAAGAACAAAACTTGGGTTAATTTCAGAGATTAAGTTATCACCTACAAGACAGACAGAATAATACAGATCCCAATTAATAAAAAGATAAATAGTTACAAAGTTATAGACATTAAAGCCTAGTGCTCTTAATATAAGGCTGTTAAAATTTATTTGATGGATGTTTAAGATTAGGATTTTAAATTAAAATTAAATGAAAAGGGCAAAGGAAACCAATATTTGGCTCTTGCCCTCTGAGTCAGTCTGAATCCAGGGAACAGGGGACTTCTCTAAAGAGTTTTGCAACTCTGGGCCATATAAACTCCCCATCAGGGAGATTATTGAGACCACTGGAGAACAGAAAGCCAATCAGTGCATTTGCTATGAAGAGGAGAGTCATCAGAGAAGGAAGAAATCCCTGATGCTTCCGAGGGAAGGCACATGGTCAAGCAAGACCTGGACCCACCTAGCGCAAATGGCTCTAGCAGAACTGAGAAAGTGCTCTCAAGTTTACCCAGTTTATGACTCCCATAAAAGCTCACCTGACTGTTAACAATAGATAGAAACAAAAGTCAGTTTGAATGCTTCATCTTAAACACTTAGCAAAGACAGTGAAAACCAAAATACAGCCATTCCTGGGCATTTTGAATAATAATAATAATAACAATAATAATAATAATAATAATAACAATAATAATAATATTTTAAGGTACACACTTTATGTTAGCCTCCCAAAATAAGTAAGACTGGAGGCTACAAAGAAGGATTCTCTGACAGGAATGCCTGATACTTATTAAAAGAGACTATCAAGAAGAGCTGCCAGAGGCAGAAATTTTCAGTTTAAGGCCTAAAGATATTCCTAAACTACACAGGTAAGCTTGGTGTTTGCTAGTACGATTATCCAGTCCTGAGTATCAAAATTAAAGGTTTCTCTATTAGACACAGAGGTCATACTGGTAAAAGGATTTTGCAAGATCAGATGACACTAAATTATTAAACTATATCTTATGGGGAGGGACAACTCTAATACTAAAAGTTAAATATTAAATTGACAGTCTTGATAACTGGGGATATTAAAGACTGGTGAGGGAACTTCTATACAGTGACATGTTCCAGCTGCTGCAACATTTATTCAGTACTCATGGTTTTTGTTTCTCTCATGGAAGAACCCATCCCCAGATGACTTTACAACCTGTTCTTCCCCAACCTAACTGACTTCTAAAAGGCAACTCATGTCCCTCAACTACTTCTAAAAGGCAACTCATGTCTCTCACACCATGCCTACTCACGTCATCCTCTCTCAGCTCAGAAGAAGCCAAAATGGGTGACGCCTCTCTTCTTACAACAATGGAGCCAAATATAAATAGACTATCAATATAAGTAATTAATTAAGTCAGGTAAAATCAGGGAGACTGGTTTTTTGTGAGTTCTAAAAATTTGGAGACTTTTACCTGAGGGATTAAAATTTCCTCAGTGCTCTACCCCTAATCTATCAAAGATTTGAAAGGGACACAGAGAAAAGGGGGGAATGATAGACCCAACCTGATCTTTTATTAAAATTGGGAGCCATCTTGCCACAAAGCCATGAAAAGATAATTTTGGCTTTACCATAAATTACTGAAAATTCTGAACCTGCTTGGAATGCCTGCCAGTGCTTTGAACTGAGCCATGTCTGGCTCTCCGACCTGATAGCAGCCCTCTCTGAAACTTTAGTGACATATCATAAATATTTGCCTTCCCTGGCCAGACAACAACCCTCTCTGAGGCTCTAATGGTCCTCATAAATTCTGATGTAGGGACAGCAAAAATATATATATATAAACTACCATTAGTGTGATGCTTGTCAGAGTTCTGTTATCTGTAATGCCCATTTTGTGTAAATTTCTGGTCCATGAAGCTGGGCTGTAGGAAAGCTGGGGTTGCTGTCTTGTTCCCGCCATTTTGGGAGGGAGAGGCAGCATGGCCAGTGGAAATAATAAGCTTAATTTAATTTAATTTTTATTGGTGTCAGTGGTCTGCTCTTGTGTCCAGATCTAACAGGAAAACACTCCAAAAACATGGAGCTCTGCCGGCCTAAAGACTTCTTGAGACACTTCCTCTGAGGTTGGGCACTTGAAATATATGTTGTTGTAAGGACCTTTAGCTTCCTTTCTTGTGGGACCATAAAAGCTGGGTCTGCATCTATGTGACCTGGAGGACATGGTTTCTTATATTCTAATGAACATGAGGCAGCAGTGCTGAATTTTCTCTTTGTAGGTAAACTGTGGCCACTGGGTCCTAAGTGTCTCCCCGTGTGGACTGTGAAGACATTTTGTCATCCTCCACTTTTAGTGGTGTTTCTTGCTGATGCACTGCGATTTTGGTATTTGCTTCACGAAATACAATGAGTTCAACTGGGACCCAGTGCTGGAGGGAGTTCTGTCACGTGTGGTGGGTCAGAGTCTGCAGGAGAATGCACCAACCAGGCTTCTATCCCACAGAGCTTGCCCCCTTGTCCATAGCAATCTGACTCTGAAATTTGCCCTGAAACCTCTCCATATAAAAAGATGCCTTTGCATAGAATGGCCTGCTGGCTGCACCATGTCACTCACAAGCCATTTGGAAGGCAATGGCAAATCCTCATGGCCACACCACAGATGTATTATCACACACCTGCCCACCACTGCAATAGGCCCACTACTCTGCAGGCTCCAACTTACTGGCATCTTTGTTCTACACCATTTTCATGAAACCCAGACAATCTAGGAATTCTATGGTACACTCATGATCAGCAACAAGACATCCAAAGGCTCTTCAGTGCCACCTGGTTAAGGGAATATTAAAAATTTCATGGTATTTAACTAGCAATTTTTCATGGATGAAGTTGGAGGCACTGTGGGTTTCAGTTAATTCAGGAACCATAAAATGGTGAAGAAGGTCATTTCAATGAAAGCTGTGGAATACTCTCACAGGCAAGTCTTCCCATAGAGTGGCCAAAAGCTCATATGCATCCAGGCCCATTGAGGTCTACAATGTGACATCCATGGGTGTTTTGACTCTCAACTATGGATGCCTAATCTTTCAGAAAAAAATCATGTGATATCCTGGCTTAGATTCTCAGGCTCTGTGGAAAACCACCCTGGTCCTTGATCTCAGTTTCCAAGGGGGAATCCCATGCATGGCCTCCTAAAATCCGAACACAATTCATGGCAATGTTTCTCTGAGATCAGTTCCAGAACTCAGACTCTAAAGGAATGACACCAGAGTTCAAGCCCAGGTAGACCCAGTCATCACTTCCAACCGCCACACAAATCACCACAATTAAAACCAAAACACTCCCACAAACCCCTCATCTTTTTCCATATAGACACTCATCATAACCTGTGGCTGGAGTTTTCCATGAGGGACTCATCCCAAGACAGTGTACAAAATAACCTTCCTAGCCCCTAATTTGCCTAAAGTCAGGGTTGCCTGGACACCCTTCCTGAGAACCAGGAGTGACCATAGGCCTGACGTAAATACTGCTCTGCTTCTCCAATTTGAGGCCTACTGACTGTCGGGTTTAGATTTTTTATCTGAATTGGAGTCATGAAAAAACCCAAGCACCTAAAGACTAGCCACTGCAGAGTTTTGAAGAACTCATTTGACACAAAGAATCCCTATTCTCACTAGATGGATGTCAGGAACCTTATAGAGGAAGGCGAGAGACTTCATCCACAAAGACTGCTTTTGGGGCCATTTTGGTTTTGGAAGCACACATGGAATCTTTCTTTAGATCCATCAGGTGCTGAGAATATAAGCCACAGCCTCACACATGGCCAAGAGGCTGATTAACAAACATCCCTTTCCAAAGCAATTAAGCAAAGAGCTACAGGTGATGCCCATTAATTTCCATTTGAAAACAGTTTTCTTCAGGCGTCCCAAAGGGGTGGCCTGAGGCAAAGACCTTCCTGACATTCAGGGCAACAGAACAATAGGTAAGCAAATGGCCCAAAGCAGGGTTTCTCCACTTAGACTTTTTTGGTCACACTGATATCTGAGTTTTCTGATATTCCCCCAATCCCTTAAGCTATCCAGTACATGGCCATATCACAGAGCTTGGAGATGGTGCATATATTGGACACAAAACCATGAGCCTATTCTGGAGAGTGGCCCAAATTCAGGAAGAAAACAGGAACTTAGGAAGATAGTAGGTGTTACCCATCCATAAGGCAAGCCAAAGTCCATTCATTAATTGGGCAGTATGAATGCTGTGAAGCTTTCTACTAGACAGGACACATCCATTGATGCATTCTCTTCTCTAATGTCTACAACCACGAACACAGTGGGACACACAGACATAGAAACACTCATCTTTTCAAACGACTTACTAGAAACCGTCCCCTCCAAACCAAACAAACCGCCTTTCCTCCCTATTCTCGGAACATGAGACAAAACCATAAACTCCCACCCACACCCACAAAGTCATGTCCTTCCCTCAAGTAGGTCTGTGACTATCCGGAGTATCCTCTGACTGGTGGGCCTTAGTATGTTTTCCGGAAATGGCCTGTCCTGTCTCAGATCTGGTCTCCTTGGTCAACTCTGTGATGTTGTCAGGTCCCAGTGGTGAGCCACTACCTGCTTTCTGAGGAAAGGGCCCTCTTCAGAGCTCTTCTGGCATTTGGCCATCCTCACATCAGTAGGTACCAAGAAAGACGGACACTGTCCTTGGTAAATCCAAACAAGTGTGCCTACTGGAACTGGAACTGAGAGTGGCTCTGAGTGCCTGGCTTACTGGACCCCAAGTTCAGAGAGTTCTTTTCCCAAGGAAGTGAGGTAGGTGACTTCCTTCAGGAACTGAATGAGGTCACTGCCTTGGCAACCACATTGTCCTAAGAGTTGCTTCCAAGGTTCCCATGAGATGGAGGCTGCCCCTACTTCCTGTGACACTTTCACAAGTTCAAATAGTGTATCCACCCTACTCACCTGGGAATAGCTCTCCACACAGGCCTGGTTTGTTCCATCCTCTTTACATTAAGATCAGAGAGGCTGATTCAGACACAACCCTTCATCCTGCCCAGGTTGTTTGCCATGGAAGATGACTTTTGCTCTCTTAGGTCCTTCATAGCTGCCTACATCTTCTCCAGGGATAATTTCTGCATGGACTTTTGAGGTTCCCAGCAGGTGGAAGATTCCCTACATTCCTGTATTGTAAGACCAACTCTGTCCCTGATCTTCTGTAAAGTTATATTGAGTGAACAGTGTATGGTTAGGGTTAATAACATGTTTGATTTATGTTAGTAATCATTCTGCAGAATGAAAAATGGTATTGGGAACCTGCCTTGTTAATAAGAATATAGAGGTGAAATATAAGTATGAAAACAGAAATCTAGGTAAAATCTGAAGCCCAGAAGTGCATTTGGCCCTTGATTGGGATACTTACCTTTGAATTATGTTCTGCACAGGTGTCTCAGATAATTCAACATACAGCATCATAGGACCTTGTATCTTGGATGATTGAATGTCGAAGAGAACATCCAGTCAAAAAGGGATAGTCAGTAGGATTAGGAAGATAATCGGTAGGTTTAGAAGGAAGAGTTAGTATAGGATTGATACCAAAAGTTTTTTAGCAATAGGGTTTCGGGTAGAGAGTGAATGTATATGTCAGCCCATGTGAAGAGTCAATCACAATGATGAACTGGGATAAATATGTAGGAAAGCAGAAATCAATAGAGACATTAGGAATTCAGCCAAAGTATAAAGTGAGTGATAGAATTAGATATTTTGAACAGGGTTGAGGTTGAATAGAAAATCTTAGGAAGAAACAAATATGTAGTCACCAATACGATTGATATTTGAGAGCATTAGGCAACCTGGACATGGATGTTTTTAGTAATCCATGTTCACTTTCCTTTTAGGCTTTGGTGAAAGGTGAATAAAATATGTACTTGTCACTTCCTATTTTTCTGTATGCTTAACAAAACACTGTTGAAATCTTGAGAACTGTTTGCCAATCCTGTTCCCAGAATGTGTTGTCCCCTACTGCCAAACTGCAGAATTTACTCTCTCACCCATTTGCTCGCAAACCGACCAGTCGCCCGGACCCATCAATAAACTTCCCTCCCTGTCCTCTCCATGGAAAGAATATAAGCTCTGCTTAAGCTCTTTCAGGGCTCTCTGCTCTATTCAAGTGAGGTCTGAGCCCCAGCATGCTGGACTCCCAATTAACCCTTTACTATTGCATGAGACAGTCTCTTGGTGGTCTCTTCCTCCAATGCTTGCCAGAACTTCACATCTGAAACACCCAGCAAGATCCATCAGTGGTGTACGAAAGACTCCCAACAAGGTCCTATCAGGATAAGTAAGGTACCTCTTTCGTGTTTCAGGTTTCAGGTTAGGGCTTTGCAAAATGGCTATCGGTGATGAGCGTGAGCTCTCTCAGATGCTGGCTGACAGACATGCCACAGAGCCACAGGTCACGTTCCTAGGGGATGCCCCAGAGGATTTGGAAAATAGAGGAACAATAGTATCCTTGACTCAGTGATTTTTTTGTTTCGGATTCGGTTTTGCCAGCACATCAGGTTTTGCTGGCTAATCAGTCCTGGTGTCAGTATTGGACGTCAATTGCCTGTATTTATTGCCTTGTTTTGTCTGTGTTGTGTGTCATTGCTTTCACTGTTTGTATATCTTTCATTATGGGACAGAGCACTTCAATGCCTCTGTCCCTGACTCTTGTTCAGTGGACCAAATTCCGCTTAAGGGCTCAGAATCTTTCTATTTCAGTATAACGCCTGAACTGGCAGACTCTCCATGCCTCAAAATGACCCACCTTTGGAGTCGGATGGCCCCTGAAGGAACTTTCTACTCCCCACTAATTCAGAAAGTCAGAAATATTGTCTTTCAACTGGGGCCACATAGCCATCCAGATCAACAGCCATATATCTTAACTATGCAGGACCTCTGCAAATCTCCTCCTCCATTTGTGAAGGCTTTCCTTGTCCCTGCCCCCGCTCCTCCACCTTCCCCCATGATTCTATCTCTCAAACCCTCTGCTCCTCCTCCTCCACCCTTTGTTCTTCCTGAGTCTCAAGACTCAACTAGACTCTCCGCCCCCTCCTTATCCCCTACCCTCTTCCCCCAACACCCAACACCCTCTAAGTGATTCCCTTGCTGCTGACTCAGCCTCTCCGCCATTGGAGGAAGCTAGGCCGGCCCAGCGCCCTCCAGATTACTACCCGGCAGCACACAAAGCCACTCCTTCCCTGGACAAAGCTGGCCCGGGTAAAAGAACTCAAAGTACTTGCCGGCGTTGTCACACCTGCCTACTTGGGATGACTGCCAACAACTCCTACAGACTCTCTTCATGACAGAGGAACGAGAGGAAAACCTCCTGGAAGGTAAAAAAAAATATCCTTGGACAAGATGGGTGACCGACACATCTTCCCACATAATCAAAGCCGGCTTCCCATTGAACCAACCCAACTGGGACACCAACACCTTTGAAGGTAGGGAGCATCTGTCCACTTATTGATGGGCTCTAATAGCGGGTCTCCAAGCAGCCGCTAAGGTGACCAACTAATTGGGCCAAGGTTAGAGAGATTATTCAAGGGCCTGATAAATCTCCCTCTATGTTTCTAGAGAGAATTATGGAGGCATATAGGAGATATACTCCTTTTGATCCTCAGGCAGAGGATCAAAAGCCATCTGTCATGATGGCCTTCATTGGGCAAGCTGCCCTGGATATTAAAAGAAAGTTACAATGCGTAGATAGATTACAAGATATGACTTTGAGAGATTTAGTCAGAGAAGCCTAAAAAGTAAACTATAAGAGATAAACTGAGGAAGAGAAGGAACAAAGGAGGAAGAAAGAAAGGGAGCAAAGAGAGGATGCGAGAAGCAAAAGATAGACTAATGCATTGACTAAGGTCCTGGTCACAACAAAAAATAGGACAGAAATTAAGAAACAGGGATACAGGAAGGGATACCTGGGCCCACGCCAAAAGCCACCCCTGGCCTCAGATCAATGTGCCTACTCAAAAGAAAAAGGACACTGCGCCAAAAAGAGCCCTAGAAAGAGACAGCCACACCAGCCAGACATTCTGACTCTGGAGGATGACTAAGAAAGTCGGGGCTCAGATCCTCTTCCCGAGCTCAGGGTAACTTTTGAAGTGGAGGGGACCCCAGTACACTTTGAAGTGGATACAGGGGCAGTATTCTCGGCCCTTAAAGCCCCATTGGGCTCTCCATCAAATAAAAGGTCTCTATTTCAAGGGGCTAATGGCAGTAAATATCGGGCATAGACAACTAAGAGGAACATGGACCTGGGGAAAAGAAAAATCCATCACTCCTTCCTAGTAATCCCAAGATGCCCGGCCCCATTAATGGGCCGATATCTGCTCACCAAGCTCTGGGCCAGAATAACTTTTAACCCTGAAGGCCCCCAAGTGAAAATTATAAATCCTTCAGTAAAAACTCCTATAGTCACAGCTTTAACTGTCAGTAGAAGATGAACATCAACTCTTCACACCCCACAAGACTGATCAAACAGGAAAGTTACCCCAGAATTGTATAACATATTACCCAGATGCCTGGACAAAAACTGCTGGCTTAGGCCTACCCATTAAAAAACCTCCAATAACAGTGGAGTTAAAAACCTCAGCCTCTCCAATCAATGTCAAAAAATATACTCTGGGAAAAAATCTAAAGATGGGATAAGGCCCCATACTCAGAAATATCTGGTCTTAGGGGTCCTAAGGCCCTGTTAATCAGCCTGCAACACTCCCCTGCTACCATTAAAAAATGCCAGGAACCTGGGACTATCACCCCGTTAAAGACCTACGAGAGATCAACAACAGAGTGCAGGACATTCACCCCATGGTACCTAATCTGTGCAATCTGCCTAGCACTCTGAACCCTGAACAGAAATGGTATACTGTTCTGTACTTAAAAGATGCTTTATTTTGCTTGCCTTTGCATAAAGATAGTCAGTTGCTGTTTGTTTTCGAGTGGGTAGACCCAGAAACCGGAACATCTGGTCAACTAACTTGGACTAGACTCGAACAAGGGTTCAGAAACTCCCCCACTCTCTTTGATGAAGCTCTCCACAGAGATCTCAACAACTTCAGAACTCCATACCCTGCTTCAACATGTGGATGGCCTGCTACTGGCTGCCAACACCAAGGAAAACTGTCAATCTGGGACCCAAGCACTATTATCTGAGGTTGCTAAACTGGCGTATAGAGCTTCTGCCAAAAAGGCCCAAATTTGCCAGCATGAAGTAATCTTCCTGGGATATTCACTTAGGGGCGGTAAAGGATGGCTCACTGAGCAAAGAAAACAAACTGTTGTGCAGATACCACACAGATCTAACAGCAGACAACTCAGAGAGTTTCTTGGGACTGCTGGCTTTTGCAGGTTATGGATACGTGGGTTTGCATAATTAGTTGCTCCTTAATACCCGGTGCTAAAGGGAGATGCCCATTTCCAATGAACCCCTGAGAACCAGGATGCTTTTGATAACACCTAAGGACTCTGACACTGAACGCCTCAACTTCACTGAGCTCAGCCTGCAATTTCAGAACGCCCTACACTAAGTTAAAAATGTATATCAACTCACTCACCTTGGTTCAAAGAAATTGCAGGCATTCCTGAAGTATCAAGAACAGAGTTTTCCACTAACCAATTCACAGAGAAAGGGAAGAACTGAATGGGTAACAAGAGCCTGTCGGGTTTGTCAATTGGTTAATGCTTACACTTCCAAGCTTCTTGCAGAAAAGCACCTATGAGGAACCAGACCAGGACAATTCTGGGAATTGGGAAGTTGACTTTACTGAAATTAAGCCAGCAATGTATGGACTTAAATATCTCCTAGTCTTTGTAGATACATTTTCAGGATGGATTGAAGCCTCCCCAACAAAAAAAAAAAAAAAAAAAAAAAGAAAAGAAAAAAAAAAAACAGTGCAAATTGTGGTCAAAAAGATCCTGAAAGATATTTTTCCAAGATTCTGCCTGCCTAAGGTAATATGGGTCTGATAATGGACCGGCGTTCATGGCCCAGGTAAGTCAGGGGTTAGCCAGAATCCTGGGGATTTATTGGAAGTTACATTGTGCTTATAGACCCCAGAGCTCAGGACAGGTAAAAAAAATAAAAAGAACCACTAAAGTCACCTTAACGAAAGTAAGCTTAGAAACTGGCATAAAAGATTGGACTATGCTCCTGCCTTATGCACTGTTTCATGCAAGAAATACTCCCTCTGTTTCTTTGTCTAACCTCACCCCCTATGAAATTCTCTATGGTGCCCCTGCTCCAGTAAGGGACCTAACCCCAACTCTAAGACCTAACGATCCCTTTCACACCCCCTTGCTTGACAGACTTAAAGCTCTTGAAAGAACTCAGCGATACTTGTTGAAACAGCTGGCCCCTTCCTACCAACCAGGGTATGATGGGACTCTACATCAATATCAAGTAAGAGACCTCATCTACTAAAGACGACATCAGGTGTCATCCCTGAAACCCCGGTGGAAAGGACCATACCAGGTGCTACTTATAACACCTACAGTTGTAAAGGTAGACGGAATCACTTCCTGGATCAATGCCTCTCATCTCAAGCCTGCGCCATGTCCCCACTCATGCTGGAAGCTGGAAAAGACTGGTAACCCTTTCAAACTGTGTGTTCGCCATGTGGATAAGGCTATTGACTCTCCCCTTTGCCACCAGTAGTCCTAACCATCATCAGCCCGTTCAGCAGTGATGTCTGATCACAAATCCTACTAGACAACAAGTATGGTGTACCTCGAATACAGCCCCTTGAGGGACCTGGTGGCTATCCCTCCACCCAGACATTTGTCAGCTGCCTATAGGTCTTTCATATTGGGATAGCCCTGATGAACAGGATTCCACTAAAATTCCATTAAATCCCTTTCGTACCATAGGTAATGGAAACCAACATTATGGATGTAGGGACACATGAGCCAGATGCACTTTGGCTAGCCTAGATTACTATGTTTGCCCGGCGGACTATCAAATCCACAAACAGCCATGGCTGTGTGAGGAAAAGCCGACTTCTTCTGTAAGTCATGGCGATGTGAGCATACAGGGGCTGCCTGCTGGAACCCAAACTCCTCATCAAATTCAGTACACAGCATTGGCCATATTACCAATTAGACAACCAAAATCCATGTCCCCCAGAGGGGTATCTAGATCCTCAAATTATGCATGGACTTTTTAACTTCGGCAAGTGCTCAAAAGGGTTGAAGGAAATTCCCCTATGTGCAGGCCTTTTTCCTCCTTTGCTCAGATCATGAACTATGCTTCTCTAATAGATCCTCACCCTCAGATTTCTGCTCCTGACTCTCTGCTGTCACTTCCACATCAGGAATTTGATTTCTCCCCTCCAATTACTAGATCAAAAACCCAAACCTCTACCCTTTCTCAGACCATTGCCCCCTTGCTGAGGTAGCAGGTACTTAGGTACCCCTAAACCCACACACTTCTCTATTCTCCTGTCCGTGCCCGCAATGGGTCCCAACAGGTCCTCTTACCAGCTAACCCAAACCTCAAACCAGCTGAGAAGAGCCCTCAGACCCCTATCCAAGATGTAATGAAAATTGCCTTTAAAGTTGCATTGTCAACACTGAATACAGGTTACTAAGAATTTAAAATCCCTCACAGGCTTTTTGAGATACTCACACCCATCTTCCCCTCTGCTCTACTTGCTCTACTGCTCAAGTTTTTTGCTAGCAAAATCCCAAACCCCTTTCCCATTATTCTTTTAATCTCTCCTTTCTGATTCTCAGATCCACGGAGCTGCTCTCACCCCCTGCCTTCCACTCTTCCCCCTCTGTACCAAGACCACAGAAAATTCTTAAGTGACCTTCTCCAGAAGTCTTCACCATGACTGACTTTAGGACTTTCAGCAAAAGTATCCCTATGAAAGAGTTCAATGTAGATAAACTTCCTCTTTTCTTGTGCCCTGTTCTAGTTGCCACTGGCTGGAAAAATCAGCACTCCTAAGCTAGACACCCCTTACTAGTTTTTCACAAAATATGTGAACAAGGCCTCTGGCCTTGAGCTGGAGCTTCACAGAGATTGCTACATTTGTAAGATAAAGAAGTTACCAACTGGGCTCCATTTTAACAGCTGGCAGGGAGAAAAATAAAGAGAAGACAAAAGCTCTCCCCCTCCCAGGTGTCCTTAAAAAGTTAACTTGCCAAAAATAGAAGAAATAAAACAGAAAAAAAATGCTTTTTGTGAACTTCTGCAGACTGTGATCTTCTGAGCCCATTCCCTTACATGTTGGGTACAAAATTCTGAAACAACCTAAACTTGGGGTTCAGAGGATTAATTGATTACAACAGAAGCAATGCTCTCTACATCCTTTTGCAACCAAATAGGACTGCTTCCCTAGCTTCGGTGCTATCTTAGGTGCCTTTCCTTGTCTGTCCCTACAACAGTATAATTCTATATACTTAATTATTGTTTATGTGTTCATAAAATGGTCAACAGATGTGATTAATTATGTAATGGTGCAGATGTTTCCCAGAGTGCTCTATCATGACACAGGTTCATTTAAAGATCAAATAGGGGGGCATAAAACCCGGTTCCACTGGAAACCTGTATCCCTCACTTTAGCCATCCTATTTGGAATAGGAGTTGCTGCAGGGGTGGGCACAGGAACCACTGCCCTAGTCCATGGGACACAACAAATGACTCAATGAGAAGCAGCAATAGACCAAAGCTTAAGATATTAAAAACCTCAATGCCAGCTTTACAGGAATCTTTAACCTCTCTCTCCAAAGTAGTTTCACAGAACAGGTGACGGTTGGACATCCTCTTCATGAGAGAGGGGGCCTTTGTGCTCCAATGAGGGAAGAATGTATTTTTTTTTAATGCCGACAATACTGGAGTTGTAAAAGAATCTATGAGTAAATTAAGAAAACGCCTTGAAGAGCGTCAACGAGAGACAGAGGCTGAAAAAGCGTGGTTTGAGTCTTGGTTCACACAGTCCCTGGAGTTAACTACGCTTTTATCTGCCTTGGCCAGTCCATTAATAATCCACATATTATTGCTAACTTTAGGGCCCTGTTTACTCAACCGTGTAGTTTTCTTTCTCCAAGTTCAAATTGGACAAGTTAAACTTATGGTAATCAGACAACAATATACCTCACTAGCAGACATAAAATGTGACACCCCCCAATGATCATTTTTTTGATTAAAAGTAACCAGAACAAGAAGTGGGGAATGAAAGGTTTATTAAATAGTTACTTGTCACTTCCTGTTTTTCTGTATGCTTAACAAAACACTGTTTAAATCTTGAGAACTGTTTGCTAATTTTGTTCCCAGAATGTGTTGTCCCCAACTGCCAAACTGCAGAATGTACTCCCTCACACATTTGCAAGCAAACCGCCCATTCACCCTGACCCATCAATAAACTTCACACCCTGCCTTCTCCAAAGAAAGTATATAAGCTCTGCTTAAGCTGTTCTCAGTGCTCTCTGCTAAATTCAAGTGAGCAATGAGCTGCAGCATGCTGGACCCCCAATACACACTTTGCTGTTGCATGAGACAGTCTCTTGGTGGTCTCTTCCTAAAATGCTCGCTCGACCATTCCATTGGTACAATCATTAGTGTGACCTTTGCTTTTTGTGTCCAGAATATTACTGTGATAAAATGTATATGTAGGTCAGGTGACATGAGTATTTCTTCCACCATTTCTGGGAGGAATATTTTGAAGACCTATAAATTAGTATTGGGGTTATAAAGACGTGTACCCTGTGTCTATGAATATAGAGATAATGCATGAATAGACAATACTGTGTTTAAATAATATAACGGGTTCCACTTTAAATAATGGATTGAATTGATATCTGAAAATATATAAATCATTTATTGATATACAATCATTCATTCCAACCAGTTATACATCTAATGGTAATATTAGGCTTATGGTTCATTATCTAGAGTGTGTGATATTTCCTTCAAAAGTAATTATGGAAATCAAAAATAATGTGTTTGGAAAGAATTCTCATGAAAAGACCAGTTAAGAAACATGGAGAAATATATGTGTTCTGAATTAGAAAGTGATTGAAAGTGAAAAAAATGCCAATAAAATTGCAAACTTTTGGATGAAATATATATCCAATGATGTGAATAAACTAAAGAAATAGTAATGTACAAGTGTTGAAAAAATGAACTTCAAAATACATATCGTGTCCCATAGGAGTCTACTTGCATTGATGTTAAACTGAGTCAGTTACTGTAGAAATATTAGGATTTGTATTCACCATTCACTTAAGTTAGTTTTCAGTGTTGGAAACAAATAGGTATTCCAGGTTGATGAATATTTCTGAAAATAATCTTGTGAAAAGATTATTATAAATCCACATACATGAATATGAATGAATTTAGGAAATGTATAATAAGACATATATATTTCATATTTTGAAAAATCTGGAGAGTATATATATATATATATATATATATATATATATATATATACACACAGAGATATTAAAAATTAGCACTATATGCCAATTTAAATTCACCATGAAATATATATCATCCACAGATCAAAAATATTCATTTTACTGAACATGGATTTATATATAATGTTGTTCAGCTAGGAAGCTCACCCATAGGGTGAATATTCAGGTCCAACAGCTTTTAGGAGGAGTGATCTCTTCTCACAATTTGCAACTGCCAATTCAGGTACCACACAATAGTGTACATGTGGTACCAGGTAGGATTATACATGTGCTTATAAAAATACATGTGCTGAATACGCTACATCGAAAGGGAGACAGGAATTCATATATTTGTTAACTTTAAAAACACATTGAGAACTATTTCAACAAAAATGAGTAGATTTATAACTCCTACCCTATATAATGCAAAAGGCAAGTCCAACTATACACCGTGCCCCTTCTGTACTGCTTGTATTTCAATTCTGTTTGGGTTATTTTTCTCCATCATATTAGGATTAGTAGACAGAGTTTAGTAGGGTATGGGGTAATGTCAGTGATTCAGTATTTCAAATGAAAAATTGGAAAATGAATCCAATGTGTATGCAAATATGTGCTACACAAAAATCCTCCCACTCTCATCCAGAACAATTACTTGACATTACCTTCACCCCAATTAAGACACAATTAGAGAAGAAGAGTTATAAAATTTGTGAATACATATCTGGAATGGAAATTGCTCAGGAGTTCACAACTTTGGAGGTGGAAGAGGAGTTTCCAAAAGTAAGGGACAGGATAAAACTCCACAATCATGGAGCTCTGTTGGCCTAAAGACTTCTTGAGAAACTTCCTCTGAGGTTGGGCACTTGAAATATATGTTGTTGTCAGGAGCTTTATCTTCCTTTGTAGTGAGACCATCAAAGCTGGGTCTGCGTATATGTGACTTGGAGGACATGGTCTCTTATATTCCAATGAACATTAGCCAGCAGTGCTGAATTCTCTCTTTATAGATATCTGTGGCCACTGGGGGCTAAGTGTCTCTCCGTGTGGACTGTGAAGCTATTTGGTCATCCTTCACTTTTTGCTGTGTTTCTTGCTGCTGCACTGGGAGTTTGGTATTTGCTTCTCGAAATACAAAAATTTCAACTGGGACACAGTGCTGGAGGGAGTTCTGTCATGTGTCGTGTGTCAGGGTCTGCAGGAGAATGCACCAAATAGGCTTCTATCCCACATAGGTTGCCCCCTTTACCATAGCAACCTGATTCTGAACATTGCCCTGAAATTTCTCCATATAACAAGATGCCTTTACATACAAGGTTCTGCTGGCTAAACCATGTCAGTAGCAACCCATTTGGAAGTAAATGGCAGATCCACATGGCCCCACCACAGATGTTTTATCTCACACATGCACAACACTGTTCTATGACCACTAATCAGGAGGCTCCAACGTACTGACATCTCTGTTCTACACCATTATCATGAAACCCATTCAATCAAGGCACTGTCTTGTACACTCGAATTAGCAACAGGACATCGAAGGTTCTCCAGTGCCACCTGGTCAAGGGAATTTCAAGAATGTCATGGTATTTATGTAGCCATTTTTCAAGGATGAAGTTGGAGGCACTGTGGGTTTCCATTCATTCAGGAACCATTAAAGGTTGAGGAAGATCATTTCAATGAAAGCTCTGGAGAAATTTCACAGGCAAGGCTTCCCAAAGAGTGGGCAAAAGGTTACATGAAGCCAGGCACATAGAGGTCTACAATGTGAGGTCCATGTGTGTTTTGACTCTCAACTATGGATGCCAAGGCTTTCAGAATAAAATCATATGGTATCATGGCTGAGATTCCCTGTGCTCTGTGGAAAGCCACCCTTGGTCTAGATCTCAGTTTCCAAGGGCGACTCTCATGTGTGGCCTCCAAAAATGCCAACACAAATCATGGCAATTCTTCTCTGAGGTCAGTTCCACAAGGCAGTCTCAAAGGGGAATCACATCAGAGTTTAAACCCCGGTGGACCCAGTCATCTTTTCCAACCACCACACTAATGACCACAATTAAAACCAAAACACTTCCACATAGCCCTCATATTCTTCCATATAGATACTCATCATAACCTCTGGCTGGAGGTTTCCATGAGGGGCACATCCAAAGACAGTGTCCAAAATAAGTTCTCTTGCCCCTCATTTGCCTAAAGTCATTGTGGCCGGGACACCTTTCCTGTGAACCAGGAGTGATCAAATAGGCCTGCTCTTAATACTGCTCTGATTCTCCAATTTGAGGCCTACTGAGAGTCAGGTATAGATTCTTTATGTGATTTGGAGTCATGAGGAAACCCAAGCACCTCTGCAGGGCTTTGAAGTACTAATTTTACCCAAAGGATTCCTATTCTCACTTGATGGATGTCAGGAAACTAATAGAGAAAGGCAAGAAGCTTCATCCACCATAACTGATCTTTTTGCCATTTTGGTTTTGGATGCACACATGGCATCTTTTTTTAGATCCATCTGGTTTTGAGAATCTAAGCCACAACCTGACACAGGGCCAAGATGCTGATTCAGACACATCCATTTCCAAAGCAATTAAGGAAAGAGCCACAGGTGATGCCCATTCATTTCCATTTGAAAACTATTTTCCTCAGGCTTCACAAAGTGTGACCTGAGGCAAAGACCTTTCTGACATTCAGGGCAACAGAAAAATAGGTAAGAAAAAGGCCCAAAGCAGGGTTTCTCCACTGAGACCTTTCTATTCACACTGATATCTGAGTTTTCTGAGATGCTCACATTTCCTTCAGCTATTCAGTACATGGCCATTTCACAGAGCTTGGAGGTGGTACATATCTTGGACACAAAACCATGAGCCTATTCTGGAGAGTTGAGAGAATTCAGGAAGAAAACTGAAACTTAGGAATATAATAGGTGTTGCACATCAATAAGGCTGCCCACTCTCTATTCATACATTGGGCAGGATGAATGCTGGGAGCTTTCTACTAGACACAACACATCCATTGATGCATTCTCTTTTCTATTGTCTACAACCACTGACACAGTAGGATACACAGACATAGAAACACTCGCCTTGCCAAACGACATACAAGAAACAGTCTACCCCAAAACAAACAAACCGACTTTCCTACCTATTCTCAGAACATGAGACAAAACCACATACTCACACCCACACTCAAAAAGGCACCTCCTTCCCCCAAGTAGGTCTGTGACTATATGGAGTGTCCTCTGACTGGTGAGCCATACTTCGTTCCCCGGAAATGGCCTGTACGGTCTCAGATCTTGTCTCCTTTTTCAACTCAGTGAAGTTGCCAGCAGCCAGTGGTGAGCAACTACCTACTTTCCCAGGAAAGGACCCACTTCATAGCTATTCTGTCATTTGACCATCCTCACATCAGTAGGTACCAAGAAAGACTGACTATGTCCATGGTAAATACAAACAATTGAGCCCAATGGGACGGGGACTGGGACTGGCTCTGGGTGCCTGGCTTCCTGGATACCAAGTTCAGAGAGTTCCATCAACAAGGAAGTTAAGTAGGTCAATTCTTTTAGGAACTGAGTGAGGTCACTGCCGTCACAACCACTTTGTCCTAACAGTTGCTTCAGTTGCTTCCAAGTGTCCCATGAGATGGAGGCTGCCCTACTTCTTGTGACACTTTCGCAAGTTAGAATGGTATGTAAACCATAGGCACCCAGGAACAGCTCTCCACACAGGCCTGGTTTTGTCCATCTTCTCTACATTAAGAAGAGAGAGGCTGATTCAGACACATCCCTTCATTCTGACCAGGGTTTTTGCTTTGGAAGATGACTTTTGCTCTCTTAGTTCCTCAATAGCTGCCTACATCTTATCCAGGGATCATTTCTGCATGCACATTTTAGGTTCTCAGCAGGTGGAAGATCCCCTACATTCCTGTATTGTAAGACGAACTCTGTACCTGCTCTTCTGTAAAGTGAGATTGAGAAAAGAGTGTATGGTTACGGTTAATAACAGGTTCTATTTGGGTTCGGAATCATTGTGCAAGATGATTAATGGTATTGGGAACCTGCAATATTTTTAATATACAGGGGAAATATAAGTTTGAAAACAGAAATCCAGGTAAGATTTGAAGCCCAGAAAGGCATTAGGCCTTTGAGTGGAATACTCAGCTTTGAATTATATTCTGCACAGATGTCTCAGATGAATACATATACAATTGCCTTGTACCTTGGATGATTGAATGTCAAAGAGAACATCCAGTCAAAAAGTGATAGTCGGTAGGATTAAGACGAAAGTCTGTAGGTTTAAAAAGAAGAGTGAGTATAAGAGTGGGACCAAAAGTTCTTTAGCAATAGGCTTTCGGGTAGAGAGTGAATGTAAATGTCAGCACATGTGAAGAGTCAGTCACAATAATGAACTGGGATAATATGTAGGGAAGCAGATATCAATAGAGACATTAGGAAATCAGGCAAAGTATAAATTGTGTGGTAGGATTAGACATTTTCAACAGGATTGAGGTTGAATATATAATCTTAGGAAGAAACAAATATGTATTCACCAATAGGATTGACATTAGAGAGCATTAGGCAACCTGGACATGGATGTTTTTAGTAACGCATGCTCACTTTCACTTAGGCTTTGGTACAATCATAAGTGTGACATTTTCATTTTGTGTCCAGAATATTACTGTAATAAAATGTATATGTAGATCAGGTGACATGAGTATTTCTTCCAACATTTCTGGGAGCTACATTTTGAATATGAATAAATTAGTATTGGGGATACAAATAGATGTACCCTGTGTCTATAAATATAGAAATAATGCATGAATAGACCATACTGTGAATAAATAATAAAAGTGGTTCAAACTTTAAATAATGGATTTAATTGATATCAGAAAATATACAGGGAATCTTATATTGATATACAATCATTCATTCCAATCAGTTACACATATAATGGTAAAATTAGGGTTATGGTATATCATGAAGAATGTGTGAGTTTTGCTTCAAAATGATTATGAAAACCAAAATGAATGTGTTTGGAAATAAGTGTCATGAAAAGACCATTCAGGAAACTAGGAGTAATCCATGTGTTCTGAAGCAGGAAATGATTGAAAATGAATCAAATGCGTATAAATTTGTGAACTTTTGGATGAAATATATATCCTATGATGTGAATAAACTGAAGAAATTGTAATGTACCAGTGTTGAATAAAATGAACTTCAAAATACACATCATGTCCGATAGATTTCTACTTGCATTGATGTTAAACTGTGTCAGTCACTGTAGAAATATTAGGATTGTATGCACCATTCACTTAAGTTAGGTTTCAGTACCAGAAAACAAATATGTATTTCAGGTGGATGAATATTTCTGAGAATAATCTTGTGAAAAGTTGATTATAAATCCACATACATGAACATAAATGAATTTAGGGAGTGTATATAAGACACATATATTTCATATTTTGAAAAATCTGTAGAGTGTATATATATACAAAACACACACACAGACAATAAAAAGTAGCAATATATATGCCAAACGAAATTCATCATGAAATATATATCATCCATAGATGCAAAAATATTTATTTTACTGAACATGGATTTATGTAAAATGTTGTTCTACTAGGAAGCTCACCCATAGACTGAATTTTGAGTTCCAACAGCGTTTATGGGGAGTGATCTCTTCTCACAATTTGTATCTGCCAATTCAGCCTCCTCACAAGAATGTACGTGTGATTCCAAGTAGGATTCTATATGTGCAGATAAAAATACATGTGTTGAATAGGCTACAGAGAAATGGAGACAGAAATTCACATATTTGTTAACTTTAAAAACACATGGAGAACGATTTCAATTAAAAATTAACTAGATTTATAACACCTACCCTATATCATGCAAAAGGCAAGTCCAAATATACACCATGCCTCCTCTGAACTGCTTGTATTTCTATTCTGTTTGGGTTATTTTTCTCCATCATATTAGGATCAGTAGTCAGAGTGTAGTAGGGTATGGGTTAGTGTCAGTTGTCCCGGCCGGCCGGACACATCAATGTGGGCAAGGAACCTAGCTGGGGAGGAATGAAGGGACAAGAGACACGAGAGATTACAGCAAGACTGGAGTTCTGATCATGCTGCAAACTTTTATTGTGGATGGGAAAGCTCTCTTATCGGCAGTTGCTGGATGACTTCAGAAAGTGAGATAACCTCAGGATGTTGCAGGAAGACAGATGGCCGCAGGATGTCTCAGGGAGATAGATGGCTGAGGGATGTCTCCCAGGCAGGAAATCTCCCAGGGGGCTGTTTCTTTTCAGTGTCAGGCTATTCTTTGAAGGAGAACTTCCTTCTAGCCCCTGACCTCTCCCCCTTTCTTATATAAAATATTTGACCATACCTTACCGGCCAATGTTTTAGGGGGTGATAGAGGCTGTGTTTCTCTAGCAAGCCTTAGAATATCTCCTGATTCGAGAGAGCATGTTTACTAGGAGATTTCGTGGTGGCCTTGGCATGTTTTTGGAGGAGACGGCTTTGAGGGGGAAGCATGCCGACCACCATGCACCAGAGCGTGTCACTAAGAGGTCTTCTGTTTTGGGATCCGTGGATCCACCCTCTGCAGTCCATCCTGCACCCTCCGTTATTATGGCCTAACGTCCTCACTCCATGGGTGCATCCTCCCCCAAGTGGAGGGGCCCATGGAGGACGAACCCTTATGGCAATGGCAGAAGATGGTTGGTCAGAGCTGTTACTTATAGTTTAATGTAAGAAAGAGAGATCTGTGGGGATGTAAACTTAAGAAATAAGCCTGTGAGAAGGGTAGAACATCCTTTTAAATGTTGGCAGCATGGTCTTCCATCTCCAGGCGATGATAGTGGACCTGTATGGGCTTAGAGGTCAAAATATTAATCTGTTCTATAATAAATTGTACAAGCCTGTTTATAATGCAGGGTCCTATGGACACCATTAAAAGTAAACCCAACAATGGGCCTAATAGGGGAAGAAGGTAGGGTAGAAATCCATTAAACCCAGTCCAGAGGGGATTTTCAAAAAGTTCCCTTCGTCTCTTTTCTAGATCTTCTTGAAGCTGCTTAATTTTAGTGCGTACTATGGCTGATTTATTGGCATTAAAGCAGCACCGTGCCCCTAAGGCCAAGCAAATACCTCCCTGGTTAGCTGTCAGTAAATCTAAGCCTTCTCTGTTTTGAAGGAACACTTCTGCCAGGGAGTCTACTAGGTCCTGCAAATCTTTAATGGTTCCTGATAGAGTTTTTACATCATTTATAAGTTGTTGAGACAGGCGACGCTAAGAGTGTATAGCCATGCCTAAGCCAGCTGTACCTGTGTTCACAGCAGCTGTTATTCCAAGGCTGGCAAAGAGTGGTAAGGCCTGTATTGCCCGCCTGTGTCTTTTGACTAAGGTGTCTAAACTAGGAATTCATAGAGTTTTGTCTCCTGAAACAATAGTTATATCAGGGAGTAATAAGGCAAGAACACAGCCAACGGTCCAATTTGATGGAAGCCTCGGGAAGGCTGAGTTTCCTCCACACATAAAAACTGTGCCATTGGAGGGACAAAGAGATGGGGTGGGTGAGGAATACTTTTGTACTGTTGAGCAATTTCCAAAGGAAGTAACTCCAACATCAATATCATAGGTATTATTTTGCATCGCGCCTAAAAGAAATATTGTAAAAGTGCCTATAGACTGTACTTTAAAAAGAAATCTGGGTTGGCATGTATTATCATCGTCTATGATAGAATTAAAAGGAACTGGCATAGGCATGATTGCCCCTGTTGTCATGGAGAGCCAGCAATCACCAGCAAAGGTGGGGTTGGAATTATTAAGCAAGGAGAAGGTAGTTTCCAAAATTTCTAATGTATTGTTATCTAAACCTGGGAGCTGGCATTTTGGCTATATTAAGAGATGATATGTGAGCTCAGGGATTTGGGGTTTCAAAAGTTTGATTATCTGAGGATGCTTGACAGCATAAGGGAATCCTCCACCATCAGTGACCCCTGTAGGTGCCTTAATGGGGCAGCAGGGGGGTTTACCAACAGGGCCTTGGCACCCAGCTGACTGTAGCTTGGTGTATTTGCCTTCTCCTCCCCGGTCAAAAAGGACGGGGGTATAATTAATAGTGGTCCCTCCTGCTGCATGAGTTTTAGTTAGGGAGGCTTCAAAAAATTGTTTTCCCTGCTTGTTGACACAAATTGAGGCCGACGCATAACAAGTGGCATGCATCGCTTGGGTATGCGTTCAAGTTGCAGAACAATTTTAGAGAGCATTACTTGTACTAGGGGGAATAATCTTTGGCTTGTTAACACATACCAATTTAGGCTGATGAACTCCTCTGAGTTTATGGTCAACCTCGGCCCGAAGGTAAGCCACCTTAGTCACGCAGTCAGCAGTCTGGGTGAAACTAGTGGGAGCCTGAGTCCAAGATCCTCCCTTGCATTCACAGGGAGAGCCAAAAAGTTACTCCATGATGTTGGAAGGTGGAGGGCCAAAGCCTCCGTGTACAATCCTGTTCAGCAGAAGTGCCTTAAGTAGGATCCTCACACAGATTGTTGGCTGCATCTGAAAAAGAGGAAAATTTGTCCTCAGGGGGAGGGCCTCCATCCCCGTGTTGAGGTAAGCCATTAACCTGTTTAACCAGGCGTTCTGGTAACCATCTTGGGGCTGCTTGCTCTTGGTCCAAAACACAAGCTGAGCCTCGTCCACGGATGAGGACAGGACCTGGGCCTTTCCATTTATTTGTAAGGGGATTGTGCCACATAACAGGTGGGCGAACAGAATTGGACGAGGATTGCCAGTGTCAGTCTGCAGCCGAATGGCCTTCATTGTCTAGGGAAAGAAAAATAAGGGCAAATAATGCATGATTAAGGCGATGCCTGTGAGTGGTAAATACAAGTGCAGAAGCATTAATGCGGGTTAGCCAAGTCTTTAGGTAAGGTGGGCACGTTCCACAATGCCTGAGGCTTGTATCGAATTCCAGTAGTATGACAAATTTGCGAGGTAGCACAAAACTGTTTAATCTTGGCACTGGTATATGCAGGACAATTATCTTTTTTTTAATATGTATTGGTTTACCCATTACGGAAAACGCTGAAACAAGATGAGAAAGGACATCTTTGATAGCCTCTCCAGAATGTGGTGATGCAAAAATAAGGCCGCTGAAGGTATCTACAGAAACGTGTATATATTTGGTTTTTCCAAATTCAGAAAAATGAGTAACATTCATTTGCCAAAACTGATTGGACAGTAATCTTCGGGGGTTAACTCCCAAGTGTTGAATGGGGAGGGAGACAGGGCAACCAGGGCATTCTTTTACTATTTCTCGTGCCTGTTGCCTGGTAATTTTACATTGTTATCGAAGGTTCTGGGAATTTATATGGTGAAGACTGTGTAAATCCGTGGCCTTTTGAATGGAGCCAACAAAAATTGAAAAGATGAAACGAGTTGCTGCATCAGCTGTGGCATTACCTTGTGTTAGAGGGCTGGGAAGATCAGAGTGTGCCCTGAGGTGTCCTAAGAAAAATGGGTGTTGTCTGGCCTGAATTAGCTGCTGAAGCTGGTGAAACCAATGGGCCACATTGGAAGAAGCCTTAATGGTGGGTGAAATCTGAAGCAGGGGCACAGAATGAGCAATGTAGGCACTGTATGTATAAATATTAACAGGATTATCAAAAAATGTTTTAAAAACTTGTGTTATGGCAAACAATTCCACAAACTGTGCTGAATGATAGACAGTATCAAAGGTGTTAGGCTGGTTATTGACAACAAAGACTGCTCGGCCATTACTGGAACCGTCTGCTTGAGGAATGGGAGCCTTTTGCGTAATTTTGGCAAAAATAAATGGATGTAACTGGACAAAATGTAAAAGGGGGTCATTGGGGAGGTGGTTATCAATTGTTCCCAAAAAGCCTGATAAGGCAATACGCCATTCATCCTCTGTCTGTAGTAAAAATTGGGTTTGGTCTTTAGTATATGAAATTAAAATATTATCACGGTCTTTGCCAAAATGTTGTCAAGATAGCAAACGACTTTTAAAAATAATAGAAGCTACCTGAGCAAGAAAAACAGTAATAACCTTGGAGAATGTGGTGGGGAAATGGACCCAAAGCAAAGGCAGCCTTTATTTCTAAAATGTGTATTTCGCTGCCGAAATATTCCTGTGGGTGTATGAGGAGTGTGTAAAATAACCAGAACCAGAGGAAGGTTATAAGAATGTTCTGTAAAAAACTGTTTGGCAATGGCTTCTGTGACTTGGTTTAATGCCTGTCATGCCTCGGGAGTAAGATTTTGAGGGGAGGAGGGGTGGGAATCACCTCTCAAAATATCATTAAGGGACAAAAGTACACAAGTGGGTAATTTTAAATATGTTTTTAGCCATTGAATATTCCCCAGTAATTTTTGAAAATCATTAAGTGTGTGAAGATGGTCCACCCATAGTTGTATCTTAGAAATTTGGATCTGATTATCTTGAAGTTTAAGGCCCAAATAGGTATAACAGTCCTGTGTTTTAACCTTATTAGGAGCTATCTGTAGTCCCAAGGTAGTGAGGATTTTGTAAAGGTCCAAGTAACAATTATTAAGGTCATGGTTATTAGGTGCAGCAATTAACAAATCATCCATATAATCTAAAATATAAATTTGTGGCCATAGCTCTCTCACATGGTCTACTGCTTGAGCAACGTATTTTTGGCAAAGACTAGGGCTGTTGGCCATACCTTGGGGAAGAACCTTCCATTGAAATCTCTGCATAGAGCCCTGAAAATATATGCGAGGGAGACTAAAGGCAAAATAGTGTCTATCCTCAGGATGTAAAGGAATGGTAAAAAAACAATCTTTTAAGTCAATAATCATTTTACAATAGTTTTTGGGAATAGCCACTGGTGTGGGAATGCCTGGCTGTAGTGCTCTTATTGGGCACATAGCTTTATTAATGGCACACAAATATTGTAAAAGGCACCACTTGCCTGATTTTTACTTGATAACAAAAATTGGAGTATTCGATGTTGAGGTTGAGGGCTCTACATGGCCGGCTGCCAGCTGTTCCTGCACTAACATGGAGGCAGCCTCCAAATTTTCTTGGGTAAGGGGCCATTGATGCACCCACACAAGAGTCTGAGTCTCCCAAATAATTTTATCTCCATGGGGTACAGGACAGTCAGAGACCGACACTAAAAATCCGAATACCCAAGTCCATATGTATTTGTTTTTTGTATGGGTTTTATTGACTCAACCAGTCCTTGTCTCAGTCTCCCAAGGCCTGTACCAGGGACAAAATTTATATGAAGCATTTGATGAGTGACCATGGAATTGGGACTGGCATGAATAACTTCCATTTGACTGAAAATATCTCGGGCCCATAGGTTAACAGGGAGGTCAGGAACAAAGAAAGGAGTGACAATTCCCTTATTACCCTCTTTATCAGTCCAGCTAAGAGCCGTAGAGCTGACCAGAGGTTTTTTTGACTGTCCTATCCCTTTAAGGTCAGTCAAGGATGAGGTGAGGGTCCAAGCTGATGGCCAATATTTTTGAGAAATAATTGTGGCATCAGCTCCAGTATCTAGAATTCCTTGGAATTCCTTTCCTTCAATAAGTAAGGAAATTGTGGGTCTTTTGTGAGAAACGGGTTGAACCCAATTTACATCAGAGCAGCCCAAGGAGGCAGTCCCCCGTGGTAGGTTCGGGCGGTGGAAGTGCCTCCTGGATTCAAGGGAAGGAGTATTAATTGTGCAAGACTTGTTCGTGCTGGGATGGCCACAACTCCATTAATAGCTGTGGCCAGTATTTTTTTTCTCCAGTGAAATTATTATTATTAATGCCATGGAAGACCTGAACACCATGTAAGTTAGTAGAGGCTCTTCCAAAAATAAGGGCACACATATGATATTGAGGGGGACCCATAAATCCAGTGGGTATTATCTGGGGCCCTTGCATTGAGTCCAATATAGTATCGGTGGTGGCAAAGAGGTCCAATCCTGCTCTGCCTGGAGTGGCTAGTTGGAGGGAGGCAATTGTGGAGAAGAATTTTGAGGTAGGTTGGGAGTTTGGGAGGGAACAAATCTTATTGCCCCTGGTTTTGTCCTGGGGGATGTCGTGGCCCGGGGCTGGCCCCGCAGGGAGTTTCCCAAGAAGCAGGAAAAAATAGGCTGTCTGAGGGCATTTGTCTTAGATCTACACTCACTGGCCCAGTGATGACCTTTACCACATCTAGGGCAAAGGGTAGCTTGGGGCGGTATAGCCCCAGTTGAAGGAGATGCTATTCCTAGGCTTTGTTTGCCTGTCGGACACTTGCGTGCAAAATGGCCAGGTTGTTTACAAGTAAAGCAAGTACGTGAGGCAGGATTGTGAAAGGTCTTGGTAAAGGTGGCACCTAGGGCAAGACCCATGGCATGGGCTGCACCTACCCCTGCATAGAGTCTAATAAAGTCAGAAAGTTTCCCTTTATCCTTATGTGGTTGAAGAACATCCTGACATGCCGGGTTGGCGTTTTCAAAGGCAAGATGTTTTACAAAAGAGCTTTTGCTTTCGCTTGGTCCAAGCAAGCATTCCACAGCTAGGTTAAGCCGGGGAACAAAGTCGCTATAAGGCTCGTCGGGCCCTTGTCGAATTTTTGCCAGGGAAGTGGTAGCCGAGGCTTTTGAGGGAGGTGTCTCCAAGCATGTAAGCCAGCCATCTGAATCTGCATCAAAAGTCCATCAGGGAAATATGCCTGTTTTGTTTTAGTGTCAAAAGGCTCATTGCCAACTAGCTTAACATAAGTCCCAGACTTAGAGGAGGCCTTAGTTAAAATTTTTTGAGCAGTTTCCCGACAGTGCTCTTTGAAATCTGCATTCCATAACAGAAAGTTTCTGGAGTGAGGGTAGCTTGGTCTAAAAATTTCCAATCATTGGGAGTAAGTCATTGTGTGCTGTGGCTTTCTAATAAAGCCAACGTGTAGGGTGCAATGGGGCCATAGTGAGCACAAGCCTTTTTAAGATTTTCAGGAAAATGCAGGCTTAATTTTTTGTAGACTCTGGGTTCCTGCCTGCCTAGGGCTGAACTCCTCATCCTCTGAGTCCTGATCTCCTTATTCCATTTCCCTGCTTCCTCCTCTTGATCCTCGTCTAAGTCTTTGACCTCAGCCTGGGCAGGCTTATCTATCTGACTGGTGGTGACTGGGAAGGCGAGCACAGGTCGATGGAGTGGCTTCACCTTTTTATTAGACCACTGTAGGCCAGTTACTTTGACTCCATACCTAATGCTAATGAACAGAGCTCAGAGTGAAGGGATCTTAATTCTTTTAAAGGTTGGATCTTTTCCTGTCTATGTTGGAAGGATGCTCACAAAGGAGCCAGTTTAGGCAAGGGAAGTGGGGAAAAAATATCTGGGGGGGGGGCATTTGTACCCTGAAGGGCCAGAGCACAAAAGGCAGGAGGGATATAGGAGGGAGGTGGATGTGTAAGTCCTATAGGCTGTGGCAGGGTCTTGAGAGGTGCAGGGTCTTCTGAATGGTAGCGAGCTGTTTCCTTCTCCAAGGTAGCCTCCTCTACAGGGGTCAATGAGTCTCCGGAACTTAAAACTGGATAAAGGCAGTTGGTAACCATTGGAGCCTTATTAATTAGGGTGGTATTTTGAGGGGGACCAGGAAGGTTCCCATGGTCCTGGGGAGCCTGAGAAGGGTCTATGTCTATACTAACTGATGGGCATGCTGAGGGGATACGAGAAGTATTTGCATAGCCTCTTCCCCAACCTTGACAAGTTTTAAGGTACCATTGTCAAAGGGTGAACTTTTAAGAATTTTATTAATTAAGTTCCAGTAAGAAAAGGTGGGAACAGGCAATTTTTCTGGGCCAAAGGATTCATAATAATCTTTTAAACAGTCTCCTACTCCAAGCCATCTTTTACCATTAATGGTCCTTTCAAGAGGAAACCATGGACACTGCTCTCTTATGTGTGAAAAGAAAAAAATTTAAGTCTTTTTTCTAAATACGCGCCCCCATGTCTGGAAGGACTCCTTGTAGCCTGACAAAAACAAATCATGTGACGAAACTGCTTGTTCCATAGTGGGTCAATCACCGTGCATCATCCCCACCTTCCTCCTGGATCTGTCTCTCGGTGGTGTCTTCTGCGGTTATTGCAAGCTCCGCTTGACCAAATCTTCCAGGAGGACGGGGTCCCCCTCAATCAAAAGCTCAAGCCCCAGTCGGTGGGCGCCAGATGTCCTAGCCGGCAGGACACATCAACGTGGGCAGCGAACCTAGATAGGGAGGAATGAAGGGACAAGAGACACGAGAGATGACAGCAAGACAGGAGTTCTGATCAAGCTGCAAAATTTATTGTTCACACAGGGGTATTTGTATGCTGGATGTGGGAAATCTCTCTTATCGGCAGTTCCTAGATGTCTTCACAAGGTGAGATAACCTAAGGAAGTTTCAGAAAGACACATGGCCGCAGGATGTCTCAGGGAGACAGATGGCTACAGGATGTCTCCCAGACAGGATGTCTCCTGGTGGCTGTTTCTTGTAAGTGTCAGGCTATTCTTTGAAGGAGAATAGAATTCCTTCTACCTCTGACAGTCAGGGATTCAGTATTTCGAATAGAAAATTGGAAAATGAATCCAATGTGTATGCAAATATGTGCTACCCAAAAGTCTTCCCACTCTCATTCAGAACAATGCCTTGACATTACCTTCACCCCAAGTAAGACACAATAAGAGGAGAAGAGTTAGAAAATCTGTGAATACACATCTGGAATGGAAAATTCTCAGTAGTTAACAACCTTGGAGGTGGTAGAGGTGTTTCGAAAAGTAAGGTACATGGTAAAAACTCCACAAACATGGAGCTCTGTTGGCCTAAAGACTTCTTGAGAAACTGCCTCTGAGGTTGGGCACTTGAAATATATCTTGTTGTCAGGAGTTTTAACTTTCTTTGTAGTGAGACCATCAAATCTGGGTCTGCATCTGTGTGACCTGGAGCACATGGTTTCTTATTTTCTAATAAACATGAGGCAGCAGGGCAGAATTCTCTCTTTGTAGGTAATTTGTTGCCATTTGGGGGCAAAGTGTCTCCCAGTGTGGACTTTGAAGCCATTTGGTCTTCCTCTACTTTTCATGGTGTTTCTTGCAGCTGCACTGGGAGTTTGGTATTTGCTTCACGAAATACAAAGAGGTCAACTAGGACAGAGTGCTGGAGGGAGTTCTGTCACGTGTGTTGGTTAAGGGTCTGCAGGAGAGTGCACCAACCAGGCTTCTATCCCACATAGCTTCCCCCCTTGACAATAGCAATCTGATTGTAAACATTGCCCTGAAACCTCTCCGTATAACAAGATGCCTTTACATACAAGGGTATGGGGACTGCACCATGTCAGTCACAAACCATTTGGAAGCCAATGGCAGATCCACATGACCCCATCACAGATGTTTTAACAAACACCTACACTCCACTGCTCTAGGCCGACTACTCATCGGGCTCCAAATTACTGGCATCTCTGTTCTACATGATTTTCATGAAACCCAGTCAATCAAGGAATTGTCTGGTACACTCATGATCATCTATAAGACATCCAAAGGTTCTCCACTGACACCTGTTCATGGGAATTTCAAAAATTTAATGGTATTTATCTAGCCTTTTTTCAAGGATGAAGTTTGAGGCACTGTGGGGTTTAATTCATTCAGGAACCATTAAATGGAGAGGAAGCTCATTTCAATGAAATCTCTGGAGAATTCTAACAGGCAAAGCTTCCCAACGACAGGCTAAAAGGTCACATTAAGCCAGGCGTTTGAGGTCTACAATGTGTGATCCTTTTGTGTTTTGACTTGCAACTATGGCTGCCAATTCTTTAGGAATAAAATCATGTGATATCCTTCCTGAGATTCCCAGTGCTCTGTGGAAAGCCACCCTGGGCCTTGATCACAGTTTCCAAGGGCGACTCTCATGCGTGGTTTCCTAAAATCCCAACACAATACATGGCAATACTTCTTTGAGGTCAGTTCCATAACTCAGTTTCTAAGGGGAATCACACCAGTGTTCAAGCCCAGGTGGACCCAGTCATCTCTTCCAACGGCCACTAAAATGACCACAATTAAAACCAAAACACTCCCACATGGCCCTCATCTTCTTCCATATAGACACTAATCATAACCTCAGGCTGTAGGTTTCCATGAGGGCCAAAGCCAAAGACAGTATCCAAAATAAGGTCCCTTTCCCCCATTTGCCTAAAGTCAGTGTGGCAGGGACACCCTTCCTGTGAATCAGAAGTGATCAAAGAGGCCTGCTCTTAATACTGCTCTGATTCTCCATTTTGTGGCCTAATTACTGTGGGGTTTATATTCCTTATGTTAATTGGGGTCATGAGAAAACATAAGCACCTATGGCCTAGCCTCTGTAGTGATTTGAAGAACTCATTTGACCCAAAGGATCCCTATTCTCAAAGATGGAGGTCAGGAACCTTACAGAGGAAGGTGAGAGACTTCATCCACAATGACTGCTCTTTTGGGTATTTTGGTTTTTGGATGCACACATGGGATTTTTTTAGATCCATTAGGTGCTGAGAATCTAAGCCACAAGCTCACACAGGGCAAAGAAGCTGATTCAGACACATCCCTTTCCAAAGCATTTAAGCAAAGAGCCAAAGGTGATGCCCATTCATTTCCATTTGAAAACTCTTCAGTTTTCACAAAGGGGTGGCCTGAGGCAAAGACTTTAATGACATTCAGGGCAATAGTACAATAGGTAAGCAAAAGGCCCAAAGCAGGGTTTCTCCACTGAGACTTTCCTGATTACACTGATATCTGAGTTTTCTGAGATGCTCACCATTGCCTTCAGCTATCCAGTACATGGCCATGTCACAGAGCTTAAAGGTGGTACATATCCTGGACACAAAACCATGAGCCTATTCTGGAGTTTGGCCAAAATTCAGAAAGAAAATAGGATCTTAGGTAGATATTAGGAGTGGCCAATCCATATGGCAAGCCGCAGACCATTCATAAATAGGACAGGATGAATGCTGGTAAGATTTCTACTAGATAGGACATATGTATTGATGCGCTCTCTTTTCTAATGTCTACAACCACGGACACAGTGGGATACACAGACATAGAAACACTCTCCTTGTCAAAAGACTTACTAGAAACAATTCACACCAAACCAAACAAAACGACTTTCCTACCTATTCTCACAACATGAGACAAAACCACAAACCCACACCCACACCCACACCCACACAGACCCCCAAGTAGGTCTGTGAAAATATGGAGTGTCCTTTGACTTGTGGGCCATAATATATTCCCCCATAATGGGCTGTTCTGTCTCAGATCTGGTCTCCGTGTCCAACTCTGTGAAGCTGTTAGGAGCCAGCGGTGAGCCACTACCTTCTTTCTCAGGAAAGGCCCCTCCTCAGACCTTCCTGGCATTAGGCCATCCTCACATCAGTAGGTACCAAGAAAGACTGTCTCTGTCCTTGGAAAATCGAAACAAGTTTGACCACTGGGACGTGAACTGGGACTGGCTCTGGGTGCCTGACTTCCTGTATCCCAAGTTCAGAGAGTTCCATCACCAAGGAAGTGAGGTGAGGTCACTTCCTTCAGGAACTAAATGAGGTCACTGCCTTGGCAACAACTTTGTCCTAAAAGTTGCTTCTAAGGGTCCCATGAGATGGAGGATGCACCTACTCGCTCTGACATTTTCACAAGTTAGAATGGTATATCAACCATAGGCACCCGGGAACAGCTCTCCACACAGGCCTGGTTTGGTCCATTTTCTCTACATTAAGATGAAAGTGGCTGATTCAGACACATCCCTTCATCCTGACCAGGTTGTTTACCATGGAAGTTGACTTTTTCTCCCTCAGGTCCTTCATAGCTGCCTACATCTTCTCCATGGATCATTTCTGCATGGACCATCGAGGTTCTCAGCAGGTGGAAGTTTCCCTACACTCCTGTATTATAAGACCAAATCTGTCCCTGCTTTTCTGTAAAGTTAGATTGAGGGAACAGTGTATGGTTAGGGTAATAACAGGTTCGATTTGGGTTAGGAATCATTCTGCACGATGAATAATGGTATTGGGAACCTGCGATATTTATTAAATTATATTGGTGAAATATATGTATGAAAACAGAAATCTAGGATTTGAAGCCCAGAAGGGCATTGGGCCCTTGATTGGGATACGTAGTGTTGAATTAGGTTCTGCACAGATGTCTCAGATAAATCCAATTACAAAGGCATAGGACCTTGTACATTGGATGATTGAATGAGGAAGAGAACATCCAGTCAAAAAGGGATACTCGGTAGGATTAGGTAGATAGTCGGTAGGTTTAGGAAGAAGAGTGAGTACAGGATTTGGACGGAAATTTCTTTTTTTTTTTTTATTGGTTGTTCAAAACCCTACAAAGCTCTTGACATATCATATTTCATACATTAGCATACATTAGCTTCAAGTGAGTTATGAACTCCCTTTTTTACCCCAAGTACAGATTGCAGAATCACATGGGTTACACATCCACATTTTTACATAATACCATACTAGTAACTGTTGTATTCTGCTACCTTTCCTATCCTCTACTATCCACCCTCCCCTCCCCTCCCATCTTCTCTCTCTACCCCTTCTACTGTAATTCATTTCTCACCTTGTTTGTTTTCCCATTCCACTTACAACCTCTTATATGTAATTTAGTATAACAATGAGGATCTCCCTCCGTTTCCATGCAATTCCCCTTTTCTCTCCCTTTCCCTCCCACCTCATGTCTCTGTTTAATGTTAATCATTTCTTCCTGCTCTTCCTCCCTGCTTTATTCTTAGTTGCTCTCATTATATCAAAGAAGACATTTGGTATTTGTTTTTTAGGGATTGGCTAGCTTCACTAAGCATAATCTGCTCTAGTGCCATCCATTTCCCTGCAAATTCCAAGATTTTGTCATTTTTTAGTGCTGCGTAATACTCCATGGTGTATATATGCCACATTTTTTTAATCCATTCATCCATTGAAGGGCATCTGGGTTGGTTCCACAATCTAGCTATTGTAAATTGTGCTGCTATGAACATCGATGTGGCAGTATCCCTGTAATACACTCTTTTAAGGTCTTCAGGGAATAGTCCGAGAAGGGCAATAACTGGGGGAAATGGTGGTTCCATTCCCAGCTTTCCCAGGAATCTCCATACTGCTTTCCAAATTGGCCGCACCAATTTGCAGCCCCACAAGCAATGTACAAGAGAACCCTTTTCCCCACATCCTCGCCAGCACTTGTTGTTGTTTGACTTCCTAATGGCTGCCAATCTTACTGGAGTGAGATGGTATCTTAGGGTGGTTTTGATTTGCATTTCTCTGACTGCTAGAGATGATGAGCATTTTTTCATGTACTTGTTGATTGATTGTATGTCCTCCTCTGAGAAGTTTCTGTTCAGGTCCTTGGCCCATTTGTTGATTGGGTTATTTGTTATCTTATTGTCTAATTTTTTGAGTTCTTTGTATATTCTGGATATTAGGGCTCTATCTGACGTGTGAGGAGTAAATATTTGTTCCCATGATGTAGGCTCCCTATTTACTTCTCTTATTGTTTCTTTTGCTGTGAAAAAACTTTTTCGTTTAAGTAAGTCCCATTTGTTGATTCTTGCTATTAACTCCTGTGCTATGAGTGTCCTATTAAGGAATTTGGAGCCCAACCCCACTATATGTAGATCGTAGCCAACTTTTTCTTCTATCAGACGCAGAGTCTCTGATTTGATATCAAGGTCTTTGATCCATTTTGAGTTAACTTTTGTGCATGGTGAGAGGAGTGGGTTCAGTTTCATTTTGTTGCATATGGATTTCCAGTTTTCCCAACACCATTTGTTGAAGATGCTATCCTTCCTCCATTGCATGCTTTTAGCCCCTTTATCAAATATAAGATAGTTGTAACTTTGTGGATTGGTCTCTGTGTCCTCTATTCTGTACCATTGGTCCACCCGCCTGTTTTGGTACCAGTACCATGCAGTCTTTGTTACTATTGCTCTGTAATATATTTTGAAATCCGGTATCGCTATACCGCCTGATTCGCACTTCCTGCTTAGAATTGCTTTTGCTATTCTGGGTCTTTTATTTTTCCATATGAATTTTATGATTGCTTTATCTATTTCTACAAGCAATGCCTTTGGGATTTTGATTGGCATTGCATTAAACCTATATAGAACTTTTGGTAATATCGCCATTTTGATGATGTTAGTTCTGCCTATCCATGAACAGGGTATATTTTTCCATCTTCTAAGATCTTCTTCTACTTCTCTCTTTAGGGTTCTGTAGTTTTCATTGTATAAATCTTTCACTTCTTTTGTTAGGTTGATTCCCAAGTATTTTATTTTTTTTGAGGATATTGTGAATTTAGTGGTTTTCCTCATTTCCATTTCAGAAGTTTTGTTGCTGATATACAAGAATGCCTTTGATTTATGCGTGTTGATTTTATATCCTGCTACTTTGCTGAATTCATTTATTAGTTCTAGTAGTCTTTTTGTAGACCCTTTTGGGTCTTCTAGGTATAAAATCATGTCATCCGCAAATAATGATAATTTAAGTTCTTCTTTTCCAATTTTTATGCCTTTAATTTCTTTCGTCTGTCTAATTGCTCTGGCCAGTGTTTCGAGAACTATATTGAATAGAAGTGGTGATAGAGGGCATCCCTGTCTTGTTCCAGATTTTAGAGGGAATGCCTTCAATTTTTCTCCATTCAGAATGATGCTAGCCTGAGGCTTAGCATAGATAGCTTTTACAATGTCAAGGTAATTTCCTGTTATCCCTAGTTTTTCTAATGTTTTGAACATAAAGGGATGCTGTACTTGTCGAATGCTTTTTCTGCATCTATCGATATGATCATATGGTTCTTATCTTTAAGTCTATTGATGTAGTGAATAACATTTATTGATTTCCGTATATTGAACCATCCTTGCATCCCAGGGATGAATCCTACTTGATCATGGTGCACAATTTTTTTGATGTCCCTTTGTATCCGATTCACCAGAATTTTATTGAGGATTTTTGCATCTAGGTTCATCAGGGTTATTGGTCTGAAGTTTTCTTTCTTTGATGTGTCTTTGTCTGCTTTCGGAATCAACGTGATGTTGGCCTCATAGAATGAATTTGGAAGAACTCCCTCTTTTTCTATTTTCTGAAATAACTTGAAAAGTATTGGTATTAATTCTTCTTTAAAAGTTTTGTAAAACTCCGCTGTATTCCCATCCGGTCCCGGGCTTTTCTTGGTGGGTAGTCTCTTGATTGCTTCTTCAATTTCATCCATTGATATTGGTTTGTTCAAATTGTGTGTATCCTCCTGACTCAGTCTGGGCAAATCATATGTCTTAAGAAATTTATCGATGTCTTCACTATCTTCTATTTTATTGGAATATAGGTTTTCAAAATAATTTCTAATTTTCTTCTGAATTTCTGTAGCATCTGTTGTGATATTGCCTTTGAGTTCTCTCTCTTCTTCTCTTCGTTAGCATGGCTAAGGGTCTGTCAATCTTGTTTATTTTTTCGAAGAACCAACTTTTAGTTTTGTTGATTTTTTCAATAGTTTCTTGTGTTTCAATTTCGTTGATTTCCGCTCTGATTTTAATTATTTCTTGCCTTCTGCTGCATTTGCTGTTGTTTTGTTCTTCCTTTTCTAGGGCTTTGAGATGAAGTGTGAGCTCATTTACTTGTTGGTTTTTCTTTTTTTTTTGAGGAATGACCTCCAGGCGATGATGGTTAGGGTAATAACAGGTTCGATTTTGGATAGGAATCATTCTGCGCGATGAATAATGGTATTGGGAACCTGCGATATTTATTAAATTATATTGGTAAAATATATGTATGAAACAGAAATCTAGGATTTAAATTCCAGAAGGGCATTGGGCCCATGATTGGGATACGTAGTGTTGAATTAGGTTTTGCACAGATGTCTCAGATAAATCCATTTACAATGGCATAGGACCTTGTACTTTGGATGATTGAATGAGGAAGAGAACATCAAGTCAAAAAGGGATAGTCAGTAGGATTAGGTAGATAGTCAGTAGGTTTAGGAAGAAGAGTGAGTACAGGATTTGGACGGAAATTTCTTTAGCAATAGGGTTTCAGTTAGAGAGTGAATGTAAATGTCAGCACATATGAAAATTCAGTCACAATGATGAACTTTGAAAAATATGTAGAAAAGCAGATAATAATAGAGACTTTACAAAATCAGGCAAAGTATAAAGTGAGTGATAGGATTAGACATTTTGTACACTGTTGAGTTTGAATATATAATCTTAAGAAGAAACAAATATGCAATGACCATTAGGATTGACATTTGAGAGCATTAGGAAACCTGGACATGGATGCTTTTAGTAATCCATGTTCACTTTCATTTTAGGCTTTGGAACAATCATAAGTGTGACCTTTGCATTTTTTGTCCAGAATATTACTGTCATAGAATGTATATGTGGATCAGGTGACATGAGCATTTCTTCAAGCATTTCTGGGAGTAATGTTTTCAAGACGTATAAATTAGTATTGGGGGTACAAAGAGGTGTACACTGTGTCCATGAATATAGACATAATGCATGAATAGACCACATTTTGAATAAATAATTTAACTGTTCCCACTTTAAATAATGGATTGAATTAATATATGAAATATTATAAGAAATCTTGTATTGATATAATATCATTCATTCCAACCAGTAATACATCTATATGTAATATTAGGGTTATGGATTATCATGACAGGTGTGTGAGTATTGCTTCAAAAGTGATCATAGAAATCTAAAATAATGTGTTTGGCAAGAAGTCTCATAAAAAGACCAGTCAAGAAACATGGAGGAATACATGTGATCTGAAGAAGAAAATGAGTGAAAGTGAAACAAAGGCCTATAATCTTGCGAACTTGTGGATGAAATATATATCCCATGATGTGAATAAATTAAAGAAATAGTAATGTACCAGTGTTGAATAAAATGAACATCCAAATACACATCATGTCCCATAGGAATCTACTTGCATTGAGGTTAAACTAGGTCAGTTACTGTAGAAATATTAGGATTTGTATGCACCATTCACTAAAGTTAGTTTTCAGTACTAAGAAACAAATATGTATATCAGGAGAATGAATATTTTGAGAAAACTCTTGAGAAAATTTGATTATAAATCCACATACTTGAATATGAATGAGTTAAGGGAGTGTATAATAAGACACATATTTCATATTTTGAAAAATCTGGAGAATATATATATATATATATATATATATATATATATATATATATATATATATATACATACACACACACAAACACACACAGACATTAAAAATAGCATAATATATGGTATATGAAATTCACCATGAAATTTATATCATCCAGAGATCCAAAAATATTTATTTTATTTAACATGGATTTATGTATAATGTTGTTCAACTAGGAAGCTCACACATAGGTTGAATTTTCAGTTCTAAAGCGTTTAGGAGGAGTGATCTCTTAAAATTTGTATCTGCCAAGTCAGCCACTTCACAAGAATGTACGTGTGGTATCAGGTAAGATTCTATATTGCATGTAAAAATACATGTGCTGAATAGGCTACAGAGACAGGGAAACAGGAATTCACATATTTGTTAACATTAAAACACATGGAGAAATATTTTAACAAATAATTGACTAGATTTATAACTCCTACCCTAAATAATGCAAAAGGCAATTCCACTATACACCATGCCTTCTCTGAACTGCTTGTAATTCTATTTTTTTTTTTTTGGTTTATTTTTCTCCATCTTATTAGGATTAGTTGTCAGAGTCTAGTAGGGTAAGTGTTAGTGTGAGGTATTCAGTATTTTGATAGGAAAATTGGAAAATGAATCCAATGTGTATGTAAATATGTGGTACACAAAAATCTTCCCACTCTCATCCAGAACAATGCCTTGACATTACAATCGCCCAGAGTAAGACACAATCAGAAGAGAAGAGTTAGAAAATCTGTGAATAAATATCTGGAATGGAATATTCTCAGGAGTTCACAACCTTGGAGGAGGTAGAGGAGATTCCAAAAGTAAAAGACAGTGTAATCATTCCAAAAACATGGAGCTCTGCTGGCCTAAAGACTCCTTGAGAAACTGCCTCTGAGGTTGGGCACTTGAAATATATGTTGTTGTCTGGAGCTTCAGCTTCGTTTGTAGTGAGACCATCAAATCAGGGTCTTCATCTATGACCTGGATGTCATGGTTTCTTATTTTCCACTGAACATGAGTCAGCAGTGCTGAATAGTCTCTTTGTAGGTAAACTGTGGACACGAGGGGCTAAGTGTATCCACATGGGCCTTTGAAGCTATTTGGTCATTCTCCACTTTTCGTGGTGTTTCTTGCTGCTGCACTGGAATTTTGGTATTTGCTTCATGAAATACAAAGAATTCATCTGTTACTCTTTGCGTGAGGGGGTTCTGTCACGTGTGATGGGTCCGGGTCTGCAGGAGAATGCACCAACCAGGCTTATATCCCACATAGTTGCCCCCTTGACCATAGCAACTTGATTCTAAATATTTCCCTAAAACCTCTGCATATAACAAGATGCCTTTACATTGAAGGGACTGCTGGCTGCACCACATCAGTCACAAGCCATTTGGAAGCCAAAGGCAGATCCACATGACCACACTGCAGATGTTATATCACACACCTGCCCACCACTGCTCTAGGCCCACTCCTCAGCAGGCTCCAACTTCCTGGCATCACTGTTCTGCACAATTTTTATGAAAACCAGTCAATCAAGGCACTGACTGTTATTCTTATAATCGGCCACAGGATATCCAAAGAATCTCCAGTGCCAACTTGTCATGGGAATTTTAAAAATTTCATGATATATTGACCTAGCCATTTTTCAAGGATGAAGTTGGAGGCATTCTGGAACTATTAAATGGTGAGGAAGCTCATTTCAATGAAATATCTGGAGATCTCTCACAGGAAAGGCTTCCCAAAGAGTGGCCAAAAGGTCACATGAATCCAGGAACATTGAGGTCTACAATGTGAGGTCCGTGTGTGTTTTGACTCTCAACAATGGTTGCCAAGTTTTTCAAAATAAAATCATGTGATATCCTGGCTGAGATTTCCAGTGCTCTGTGAATAACTACCCTGGGCCTAGATCTCAGTTTCCAAGGGCGACTCTCATGCGTGGCCTCCTAAAATTCCAACACTATTCATGGCAATACTTCTCTGAGTTCAGTACGAGAACTCAGTCTTTATGTGGAATCCCACCAAAGTTCAAGCCAAGGTGGACCATGTAATCTCTACTAACCGCCACAAAAATGACTACAATTAAAACCAAAACACTCCCACATGGCCCTCATTTTCTTCCATACAGACACTCATCATAACCTCTGGCTGGAGGTTTCCGTGAGGGGTGCAGCCCAAGACAGTGTCCAAAATAAGCTTCCTTGCCCCTCATTTGCCTAAAGTCAGGGTGGCCTGGACACCCTTCCTGTGAACTAAGAGTGATCAAATAGGCCTGCCGTTTATTTTGCTCTCCTTCTTAAATTTGAGGGCTACTGATGGTGGGATTTAGACTCTTCATGTGAATTGGAGTCATGAGAAAACCCAATGACCTATGGGCTAGAATCTGCAGGGCTTTGAAGAACTTATTTGACCCAAAGGAGCCCTATTCTCACTTAATGGAGGTCAGGAACCTTACCAAGGAAGGAGAGAGACTTCATCCACAATGATTGCTCTTTTGGACATTTTGCTTTTGGATGCATACATGGAATCTCTCTTTAGATCCATCAGGTGCAGAGAATCTAAGCCACAGAATTACACAAGGCCAAGAGGCTGATTAAGACATATCCCTTTCCAAAGCAATTAAGCAAAGAGCCACAGTTGATGCCCCTTCATTTGCAGTTGAAAACTTTTCTTCAGGCTTCAAAAAGGGTGGCCTGAGGCAAAAACTTTCCTGACATTCAGGACAACAGAACAATAGGTAAGGAAAAGGCCCAAAGCATGGTTTCTCCACTGAGTCTTTACTGGTCACACTGATATCTGAGTTTTCTGAGATGCTCGCCATGCCCTTCATTTAACCAATACATGGCCGTGTCACAGAGCTTGGAGGTGGTACATATCTTGGACACAAAACCATGAGCCTATTCTGGAGAGTGGCCAGAATTCAGGAAGCAAACAGTAACTTAGGAAGATAGCAGGTGTTGCCGATCCATAAGGCAAGCCGCAGTCCATTCATAAATTGGGAAGGATGAATGCTGGGAAACTTTCGACTAGACAAGACTCATCCATTGATGCATTCTCTTTGCTAATGTCTACAACCACTGACACAGTGAGATACACAGACATAGAAACACTCGCCTTTTCATACGACTTTCTGGAAACACTTTACTCCAAACCAAACAAACCACCTTTCGGACATATTCTCAGAGCATGAGAAAAAAACCACAAACCCACACCCCCAGCCAGATAAGCACCTCCTTCCTCCAAGTAGGTTTGTGACTATCCGGAGTGTCCTCTGACTGATAGGCCATACTATGTTCCCCCGAAATGGCCTCTCCTATCTCACATCTGGTGTCCATTGCCAATTCTGTGAAGTTGTCAGGAGCCAGCAGTGAGCCACTGCCTTCTTTCTCAGGAAAGGCCCCTTTTAAGAGCTTTCCTGTCATTTGTCCATTCTCACATCAGTAGATACCAAGAAAGACTGACTCTGTCCTTGTTAAATCAAACAAGTGAGACCACTAGGCCTGGGACTGAGACAGGCTCTAGGTGCCTGGCTTACTGGATCCCAAGTTCAGAAAGTGCCATCAATAAAAAAGTGAGGTGAGGTAACTTCTTTCAGGAACTGAATGAGGTTACTGCCTTGGACACCAGTTTGTCCTAACACATGCATCCAAGGGTCCCATGACATGTAGGCTGACGGTATTTCTGTGACACTTTCACAAGTTAGAATGGTATATCAACCATAGGCACCTGGGAACAGCTCTCCACACAGGCCTCATTTGGTCCATCTTCTCTAGATTAAGAAGAGAGAGGCTGATTCAGACAAAAGCCTTCATCCTGATCAGGTTGTTTGCCATGGAAGATGACTTTTGATCTCTCAGGACATACATACCTGCCTACTTCTTCTCCAGGGATCAATTCTGCATGGACCTTTGAGGTTCTCGGCAGGTGGACAATCCCCTACTTTCCTGTATTGTAAGACCAACTCTGTCCGGGCTCTTTTGTAAAGGTAGATTGAGGGAACAGTTTATGGTTAGGGTTAATTACATGTTTGTTTTGGGTTAGGAATCATTTTGCTGAATGAATAATGGTATTGGGAATCTGTGATATATATAAGAATATAGAGTTGAAAATTATGTATGAAAACAGAAATGTAGTAAGATTTAAAGTCCATATTGGCATTGGGCCTTTGATTGGGATACTTAGCTTTGAATTACGTTCTGCAGTGATGTCTCAGATAAATCGATAATCAATGACATAGGACCTTGTACCTTGGATAATAGATTGTAGAAAAGAACATCCACTCAAACAGGGATAGTCCATAGGATTAGGAAGATAGTCGGTAGGTTTTGCAAGAAGTGTGAGTACAGGATATGGACCAAAAGTTCTTTATCAATAGGGTTTCGGTAATATAATGAATGTCAATGTCAGCACATGTGAAGAGTCAGTCACATAGGTAAACTGGGGAAAATATGTAGGAAAGGAAGCATCAATAGAGACAGTAGGAAATCAGGCAAAGTATAAAGTGAGTGATAGGATTAGACATTTTAACAGGGTTGATGTTGACTATATAATCTTCAAAGAAACAAATATGTAGTCACCAATAGGATGGACATTTGAGAGAATTAGGCAACCTAGACATCAATGTTTTTAGTAATCCATGCTCCCATTCAATTTAGGCTTTTGTACAAACATATGTGTGATCTTTGCATTTTGTATTCAAAATAGTACTGTGATAAAATGTATATGTAGATCAGGTGACATAAGTATTTTTTCCACCATTTCAGGGACCAATATTTTGAAGATGTATAAATTAGTATTGCGGGTACAAAGAGGTGTACCCTGTGTCTATGAATATAGAGATAATGCATGAATAGATGATACTGTGAATAAATAATATAACTGATTCCACTTTAAATAATGGATTAAATTGATATCTTAAAATATATAAGAAATCTTATATTGATACACAGTCATTCATTCCTATCAGTTATACATCTAATGGTAATATTAGGGTTATGGTTTGTCATTTAGGGTGTGTGAGTTTTGCTTCAAAAGTAATTATGGAAATCGAAAATAATGTGTTTGTAAAGAAGTCTCATGAAGAGACTAGTCAAGAAACATGGAGGAATACATGTGTTCTGAAGCAGGAAGTGATTGAAAGTGAAACAAATTGATATAAATTAGCGAACTTGTGGATGAAATATATATCCTATGATGTGCATAAACTGAAGAAATAGTAATGTACCAGTGTTAAATAAAAATGAACGTCAAAATACATATCATGTCCCATAGGAATCTACTTGCATTGATGTTAAACTTGGTCAGTAACTGTAGAAATATTAGGATTTGTATGCATCATTCACTGAAGTTAGTTTTCAGTACTAGGAAACAAATATGTATTTCAGGTGGATGAATAATTCTGAGAATAATCTTGTGAAAAGTTGATAATAAATCCACATACATGAACATGAATAAATTTTGGGAGTGTATAATAAGACACATATATTTCATATTTTCAAAAATCTGGAGAGTGTATATATATATATATATATATATATATATATATATATATAGATATAGATATATATAGATACATATATATATATATATGCCTATATATATACACACACACACACTCACACAGACATTAAAAAGTAGCAATATATATGCCAATCGAAATTTATTATGAAATATATATAATCCACACATCTCAAAATATACTTTTTACTGAACTTGGATTTATATATAATTTTGTTCAGCTAGGAAGGTCACCAATAGTTTGAATTTTCAGTTCCAACAGCATTAAGAGGAGTGATCTCTTCTCACAATTTGCATCTGCCAAGTCAGCAACCTCTCAAGTATATACATGTGATACCAGGTAGGATTCTATATGTGCATATAAAAACACATGTGCTGAATAGGCCACAGAGAAAGGGAGAGAGGAATTCACATATTTGTTAACTTTAAAAACACATGGAGAACTGTTATAATTAAAAATTGAGTAGATTTATAATTCCTACCCTATATAATGCAAAAGGCAAGTCCAATTATACAACATGACTCCTCTGAACTGCTTGTATTTCTATTCGGTTTTGGTTATTATTCTCCATCATGTTAGGATTAGTAGTCAGAGTCTAGTGGGGTATGTGTTAGTGTCCAAAATAAGCTCTCTTACCCCTCATTTGCCTAAAGTCATGGGGGCCTGGACACCCTGCATTTGAACCAGGAGAGATAAAATAGGACTGCAGTTAATACTGCTCTGCCTCTCCATTTTGAAGCCTACTGCCTGTCAGGTATAGATTCTTTATGTGATTTGGAATAATGAGAACACCCAAGCACTTCTTTAGGGCTTTGAAGATTTCATTTGACCCAAATGATCCCTATTCTCACTTGTTGTAGGTCAGGAACATAACAAAGGAAGGCAAGACACTTCATCCACCATAACTGATCTTTTTGCCATTTTGGTTTGGATGCACACATGGGATCTTTCTTTAGATCCATCAGGTGCTGAGAATCTAAGCCACAACCTCACACAGGTCCAAGAGGCTGATTAAGACACATCTCTTTCCAAAGAAATTAAGCAAAGAGCCACAGGTGATGGCCATTCATTTTCATTTGAAAACTGTTTTCTTCAGGCTTCACAAAGGGGTGGCCTGAGGCAAAGACCTTCCTGACATTCAGGGAAACAGAAACATAGGTAAGAGAATGGCCCAAAGCAGGGTTTCTCCACTGAGAATTTCCTGGTGACACTGATATCTGAGTTTTCTGAGATGCTCGCCATTCCTTACCGCTATCCAGTACATGGCCATGTCACAGAGCTTGGAGGTGATACATATCTTGGACACAAAACCATGAGCCTATTCTGCAGAGTGGCCAGAATTCAGGAAGAAAACAGGAACTTAGGAAGATAGTAGGTGTTGTCCCTCCATAAGGCAAGCTGCAGTTCATTCATAAATTGGGCAGGATGAATGCTGGGAAGCTTTCTACAAGACAGGACATATCCATTGATGCATTCTCTTTTCTAATGTCTACAACCACGGACACAGTGGGATACAGAGGCATAGAATCACTCACCTTGTCAAAAGACTTACTAGAAACAGTCCATTCCAAACCAAACAAACTGTCTTTCCTACCTATTCTCAGAACATGAGACAAAACCACAAACTGACACTCACACTCACAAAGGCATCTCCTTCCCGCAAGTAGGTCTCTGACTATCTGGAGTGTCCTCTGTCTGTTGGGCCATATTAAGTTCCAATGAAATGTCCTGTCCTGTCTCAGATCTGTCTCCTTTGCCAACTCTGTGAAGTTCTCAGGAGCCAGTGGTGAGCCACTACCTGCTTTCTCAGGAAAGGCCCCTCTTCAGATCTGTCCTGGCATTTGGCAATCCTCACATCAGTAGATACCAAGAAATACTGACTCTGTCCTTGGTACATCCAAACATTGAGCCCACTGGGATTGGGACTGGGACTGGCTCTGGCAGCCTGGCATCTTGGTTCCCAAGTTCAGAGAGTTACATCACCAAGGAAGTGAAGTAGGTCACTTTCTTCAGGAACTGCATGAGGTCACTACCTTGGCAATCACTTTGTTTTAACATTTGCTTCCAAGGGTCCCATGAGATAGAGGCTGCCCCTACTTTTGGTGACAATTTCACAAGATAGAATGGTATAACAAACATAGGCGCCTGGGAACATCTCCCACACAGGCCTGGTTTGGTCCATCTTCTCTACATTTAGAATAGAGAGACTGATTCAGACACATCCCTTCATCCTGACAAGGGGGTTTGCCATGCAAGATGACTTTTGCTCTCTCAACTCCTTCATAGCTGCCTATGTCTTCTCCAGGGATCATTTCTGCATGGACCTTTGAGGATCTCAGCAGGTTTAAGAACCCCTACATTCCTGTATTGTAAAAGCAACTCTGTCCCTGCTCTTCTGTAAAGTTTGATTGAAGGAAGAGTGTATGGTTACGGTTAATAAAAGTTCAATTTGGGTTAAGAATCATTCTGCGGCATGAATAATGGTATTGGGAACCTGTAATATTTACAAGAATGTAAAAGTGAAATATAAGAATGAAAACAGAAATCTAGGTAAGATTTGAAGCCCAGAAGGGCATTGGGCCCTTGATTGGGATACTTAGCTTTGAATTATGTTCTGCAGAAATGTCTCAGATAAATCGATGTTCAATGGCATAGGACTTTGTACCTTGAATGATGGAATGTCAAAGAGAACTTCTAGTCAAAAAGGGATAGTCGGTATTATTAGAAAGATAGTCGGTAGGTTTAGAACGAAGAGTGAGTATAGGATTTGGACCAAAAGTTCTTTAGCAATAGGGTTTCTGGTAGAGATTGAATGTAAATGTGAGCACATGTGAAGAGTCAGTCACAATGATAATCTGGGGAAAATATGTAGGAAAGCAGATATCAATAGAGACATTAGGAAATCAGGCAAATGAAAAAGTGAGTGATAAGATTAGACATTTTCAAGGGGCTTGAGGTTGAATATATAATCTTAGGAAGAAACAAATATGTAGTCAAGAATAGGATTCACATTTGAGAGCATTAGGCAATCTGGATATGGATGTTTTTAGTAATACATGTTCACTTTCCATTTAGGTTTGGTAAAATCATAAGTGTCACTTTGCGTTTTGTGTCCAGAATATTACTGTGATAAAATGTATATGAAAATCAGGTGACATGTGCATTTCTTCCACCATTTCTGGGAGCAATATTTTGAAGACGTATAAATTAGTATTGGGGGTACAAAGAGGTGTATCCTGTGTCTATGAATATAGAGATAATGCATGAAAAGACCATACTGTGAATAAATGATATAACTGGTTCCACTTTAAATAATGGATTTAATTGATATCTGAAACTAAGTAAGAAATCTTATATTGATATACAATCATTCATTCCAGCTAGTTGTACATCTAATGGTAATATTAGGGTTTGGTTTATCATGACGGGTGTGTGAGTTTTGCTTCAAATGTGATAATGGAAATCGAAAATAATGTGTTTGGAAAGAAGTCTCATGAAAAGAGCAGTCAAGAAACATAGAGAAATACATGTGTTCTGAAGCAGGAAGTGACTGAAAGTGAAACAAATGCGTATAAATTAGCGAACTTGTGGATGAAATATATATCCTATGATGTGCATAAACTGAAGAAATAGTAATGTTCCAGTGTTGAATAAAAATGAATGTCAAAATACACATCATGTCCCATTGGAATCTACTAGCCTTGATATTAAACTGGGTCAGTTACTATAGAAATATTAGATTTTTTTTTGGTGTTATAATAGAATTTATTTTACCACTAGCATGCCACAGAATGTAGAGGAAAGAGCAATGGATTTTTAGTTATCGCACTAATAATCTAACATTTAATGACTCTTTTGGATAGTCTAGAAATTACATAAATCTATGTAACATAATTTTTTTTTAATTTAACATTCATAAAAGCTTGGAGTTTTGGTAATATTTCTACTTTTTTTATTTTTTATTTTTTTAGTTGTAATTGACCTTCATTTTGTTTTTTTGTATGTGGTGCTTAGAATAGAACCCAGTGTCCCACACATGCTAGAAAAGCATGTTACCACTGAACCACAAACCCAGCCGCTCCACTTTTATCTTTACATCGAACACGCCTCTCCCTCATCTTTACTCACTTTCTTCCTCATTTTCCCCCTTCTCTCTCTTCCTTTTTCGTTTTCCTTTCATATCTGTTTTTCTCTCATGTCATTACAAACAGTAGTATGCTATGAAATTTAAATTTAAGACTGTTTTTTACAGTCATTGTTTTTTTCTTGAGAAAATTTAATAATTATAATCACCTGATAGATATATTAATATAAATTTTTATACATATGTATCTATATTCATGCATATGCATTACATATTATATATATATACATACATATATATTTAAAAGTACTTTGATTAGCCTGTTAAAAATAATATAGACCAAAACTTTCTTAATTCTCAAGCCTTCCAGAATTAACATCTTACAGTGAAAATCAAATAAACATATTTAAATAAACAGGTATGATTCTTTTTATCAATACTGATAATTTAAGGTTTTATATCACATTAAGCTATAATACGGCATATTAAATCTTATGAATTAGAAAAAGTTTTTTGAATAACCTATTATTTAAGGACCATATGCACTGACATTTTAAAGGCTTTCTTGTGATTTCAATTTCTATCAATTGTGGATTAATTGCCAAATGCTTATTTTAGTACTTTTCATATTCATAATTGATATAAAGTCAATTGTTTAATTCTTCTTGTAAGTAATTACTTATTACAGTAGAGACATTATTAATAATTCTAAATCTGTATAAGAAAATAGTACAAAGATATTTTCATGCAAAATTAAGAATAATTGTCTGCTCTAAATGTCTGATTGTTGATACATATAACAAAGAGCTTTTGATGAGTCTCTTCCCCAGTAAAACATAAAATGCAAAGATATTGTTGGGTATATATGTCAAAATAAAGATAAAGAAAATACACATTATCAGCTAGAAACTATTAAATAAAAGGTGAAAACAACAATTCAACACATTGTACGAATTTGTCAGATGAGGTAGTATTCTGGAAGAATAGCCTAAGACTAGACCTGGTCCATGACAAAATATTCACGAAAAAAATGAAATATGAAAAATATAGTAAATGCTATGAATTTTTCATGAAGGTAGGTGAATTATCCTTTAATCTCAATTTATGTGCATTTTCAAAAGCGAATTTCCTGGTAAAATAAATTTGTGATAGTTACAACTAAACGAAACAAAGTTTCTGCTTAGCAAAATGAATGCATCTCAACCCATTTTTAGCTGATTTCTTCCCACTCAATTTTAAACCGTTATTTATTTATTTATTTCTATTGGTTGTTCCAAACATTACAAAGCTCATGATATATCATCTTTCATATATTTGACTCAATTGGGTTATGAACTACCATTTTTTCCACAAATATGAATTTCAGAATCACATTGGTTACACATTCACATTTTTGCATAATAGCATATTAGTGACTGTTGTATTCTGCGACCTTTCCTATCCCCCACTGTCCCCCCTCCCCTCCCCTCCCATCTTCCCTCTCTACCTCATCTGCTGTTGTTCAATTCTCTCCATTGTTTCCCCCCCATTTCCCCTCAAATCCTCTTATATGTAATTTTGTGTAACATTGAGGGTCTCCTACTATTTCCATATGCTTTCCCTTCTCTCTCCCTTTCTCTCCCCGAACTCCTCTTTGTTTATTGATAAACTTTTCCTCATGCTCTTCCTCGATGTTCTGTTCTTAGTTGCTCTTTTAATATCAAAGAAGACATTTGGCATTTGTTTTTTAAGGATTGGCTAGCTTCGCCTAGCATAATCTGCTCTAATGCCATCCATTTCTATGCAAATTCTATGATTGTGTCATTTTTTAATGAAGAGTAATACTCCATTTTGTATAAAAGCCACATTTTTTTATCCATTCATCTATTGAAGGGCATCTAGGTTGGTTCCACAGTCTAGCTATTGTGAATTGTGCAGCTATGATCATTGATGTGGCAGTATCTCTATAGTACGCTCTTTTAAGATCCTCAGGAAATAGTCCGAGAAGGGTGATAGCTGGGTCAAATGGTGGATCCATTCCCAGCTTTCCCAGGTATCACCATAGTACTTTCCAAATTGGCCTCACCAATTTGCAGTCCCACCAGCAGTGTACAAGTGTACCCTTTTCCCCACATTCTCACCAACACTTATTTTGTTTGACTTCATAATGGCTGCCGATCTTACTGGAGTGAGATGGTATCTTAGGGTGGTTTTGATTTGCATTTCTCTGACTGCTAGAGATGGTGAGCATTTTTTCATGTACTTGTTCATTGATTGAATGTCCTCCTCTGTGAAGTGTCTGTTCAGGTCCTTGGCCCATTTGTTGATTGGGTTATTTGTTATCTTATTGTTTAATTTTTTTGAGTTCTTTGTATATTCTGGATATTAGGGCTCTATCTGAAGTGTGAGGGGTAAAAATTTGTTCCCAGGATGTAGGCTCTCTATTTACCTCTCTTATTGTTTCTCTTGCTGAGAAAAAAAAATTAGTTTAAGTAAGTCCCATTTGTTTATTCTTGTTATTAACTCTTTGGCAATGGGCATCCTATTAAAGAATGTGGAGCCCGACCCCACAGTATGTAGATCGTAGCCAACTTTTTCTTCTATTAGACGCAGTGTCTCTGATTTGATATCTAGCTCCTGGATCCATTTTGAGTTAACTTTTGTGCATGGTAAGAGAAAGGGATTCAGTTTCATTTTGTTGCATATGGATTTCCAATTTTCCCAGCACCATTTGTTGAAGATGCTATCTTTCCTCCATTGCATGTTTTTAGCCCCTTTATCAAATATAAGAAAGTTGTAATTTTGTGGATTGGTTTCTGTGTCCTCTATTCTATACCATTGGTCCAGCTGCCTGTTTTGGTTCCAGTACCATGATGTTTTTATTACTATTGCTTTGTAGTACAGTTTGAACTCTTGTATCGCTATACCTCCAGATTCACACTTCCTGCTTAGAATTGCTTTTGGTATTCAGGGTCTTTTGTTTTTCCATATGAATTTCATGATTGCTTTATCATTTCTACAAGAAATGCCGTTGGGATTTTTATTGGCACCGATTTAAACCTGTAGAGAACTTTGGGTAATATCAACATTTTGATGATGTTAGTTCTGCCTATCCATGAACAGGGTACATTTTTCCATCTTCTAAGATCTTTTTCTATCTCTCTCTTTAGGGTTCTGTAGTTTTCATTATCTAAATCTTTCACCTCTTTCGTTAGGATGATTCCCAAGTATCTTATATTCTTTGTGGATATAGTGAATGGAGTGGTTTTCCTCATTTCCATTTCAGAAGTTTTGCTGCTGATATACAGGAATGCCTTTGATTAATGCGTGTTGACTTTATATCTTGCCACTTTGCTGAATTCATTTATTAACTCCAGCAGTTGCTTTGTAGACCCTTTTGAGTCTGTTAAATATATTATCATGTCATCTGCAAATAGCGATAATTTAAGTTCTTCATTTCCTATTTTTATGTCTTTAATTTCTTTTGTCTGTCTAATTGCTCTGGCTAGTATTTCAAGAACTAAATCGAATAGAAGTGGTGATAGAGGGCATCCCTGTCTTGTTCCAGATTTTAGAGGGAATGCCTTCAGTTTTTCTCCATTTACGATGATGCTAGCCTGAGGTTTAGCATATATAGCTTTTACAATGTTGAGGTAAGTTCCTGTTATCCCTAGTTTTTCTAGTGTTTTGAACATAAAGGGAGGCTGAACTTTGTCCAATGTTTTTTCTGCATCTATCAAGATGATCATATGGTTCTTGTCTTTAAGTCTATTGATGTGGTGAATAGCATTTATTGATTTCCGTATATTGAACTAGCCTTGCATCCCTGGGATGAATCCTACTTGATCATGGTGCACAATTTTTTGATATGCTTTTGTATTACATTCACCAGGATTTTATTGAGAATTTTTGCATCCTAGTTATTTAGAGATATTGGTCTGTAGTTTTCTTTCTTTGAAGTGTTTTTGTCTGGTTTCGGGATCAGGGTGATTTTGGCCTCATAGAATGAATTTGAAAGAGCACCTTCATTTTCTATTTCTTGAAATAGCTTGAAAAGTATTGGTATTAATTCTTCTTTTAAGATTTTGTAGAGCTCCGCTCTATACCCATCCACTCCAGGGCTTTTTTTGGTTCGTAGTCTTTTGGTGGCTTCTTGTATTTCTTCCTTTGTTATTGGTCTGTTTAAATTGTGTGTGTCTTCCTGAATCAATCTTGGCACATCATATGACTTAAGAAATTTATTTATATCTTCACTATCTTCTATTTTATTTGAATATAGGGTTTCAAAATACTTTCTAGTTATCTTCTGTATTTCTGTAGTGTTTGTTGTGATAATGCCTTTTTCATGCCATATGTTAGTAATTTGAGTTCTCATTCTTCTTCTCTTTGTTAGCATGGCTAAGGGCCTGTCGATCTTATTTATGTTTTCAAAGAACCAACTTTTAGTTTTATCAATTTTTTCAATGTTTTTTTTGTTTCAATTTCGTTGATTTCTGCTCTAATTTTAATTATTTCTTATCTTCTACTACATTTGCTGTTGTTTTCCTTTTCTTTTTCTAGGTTTTTGAGGTGTAGTGTGAGTTCATTTATTTGTTTCTTTTTTTTTTTTTTTGAGGAAAGAACTCCAAGAAATGAATTTCCCTCTTAAAACTGCTTTCATTGTGTCCCATAGATTCCAGTATGTTGTGTCTGTATTGTCATTTGTCTATAAGAATTTTTTATATACTCCTCTATGTCTTCTGTAACCCATTGATCATTCAGTAGAATATTGTTCATTTTTCCATATGATGTAGGATTTTTCCTTCCTTCTTTTATCATTGATTTCCAGTTTCATTCCAATATGATCAGATATGGTGCATGGTATTATCTCCATGCCTTTATATTTACTAAGGGTTGCCCTATGGCATAATATATGAACTGTCTTTGAGTAGGATCCTTGTGCTGCTGAGAAGAACGTGTATCCACTTGATGATGGTTGATATATTCTATATATGTTGGTTAAGTCTAGGTTATTTATTGTGCTGTTGAATTCCATAGTTTCTTTATTCAGTTTTTGTCTAGAGGATCTGTCTAATGGCGAGATCAGTGTGTTGAAGTCACCCGTAGTTATTGTGTTGTAGTCTATTTGACTCTTGAACTTGAGGAGAGTTTGTTTCATGAGCGTTGCAGCTCAATTGTTTGGTGCATACAAATTGATAATTGTTATATCTTGTTGGTGGATGGTTCCTTTTAACAGTATATAGTGTCCTTCGTTATCCCTTTTGATTAACGTAGGTTTGAAATTGATTTTATTTGATATGAGTATGGCTACTCCTGCTTGCTTCCAAGGGCCATGTGAGTGGTATGATTTATCCCAACCTTTTACTTTCAGCCTGTGTATGTCTTTACCTATCATATGAGTCTCCTGAAGGCAGCAGACTGTAGGATTTGTTTTTTTGATTCAGGTTACTAACCTATGTCTCTTGATTGGTGAGTTTATGCCATTAAAATTTAAGGTTACAATTGAAATATGATTTTAACTTTCATTCATGTTTATTTATTTATTTTTTTTAGTTTGGCTAGTTTTTACTTTTTGGTTATTTTCCTCCGCCTTTACTGAGATACCTCCCGCTGTTAGTTTGGGGCACTATTTTTCAATTCCTCTTCTTGTAGTATTTTGCTCAAAATGCTTTGCAGTGCTGGTGTTGTTTCTGCAAATTCTTTTAGCTTTTGTTTATCGTGAAAGACACTAATTTCATCGTCAAATCCCAAACTTAATTTTGCTGGATACAGTATTCTTGGTTGGAATCCATTATTTTTCAGCATTTGATGTACATTGTTCCAGGATCTACTCGCTTTCAAAGTTTGTGATGAAAAATCAGTCGTTAACCTAATTGGTTTACCCCAGAATGTAATCTGCCTCATTTCTCTTTTAGCTTTTAATATTCTCTCCTTGTTCTGTATGTTAGCTATCTTCATAATTCTATGTCTTGGAGTTGGTCTATTATGGTTTTGAATGCTTGAGGTCATGTAGGCTTCAAGGATTTGGCAATCCATTCCATCTTTCATCTCTGGGAAGTTTTCTAGAATTATTTCATTTAATATGTTGTTCATTCCTTTGGTTTGAATCTCTATGCCTTCTTCTATCCTGATGACTCTCAAATTTGTTTTTTTATGACATCCCATATCTCTTAAATACATTGCTCATGGGATATAAGCATCTTTTCTGTGTTGACTATATTCTTTTCAAGTTGATAAACTTTGTCTTCATTATCTGATCTTCTGACTTCTACTTAATCTAGTCTATTTACAATATTCTCGTTTGAGTTTTTAATGTGGTTTATATTTTTCTGCATTCCTAGGATTACTGTTTGATTTTTTTTTAAGATCTCTGTCTTTTGGTAAAGCTCGTTCTTTGCCATTTGAATTTGTTTGTTTAATTCATTTTCAAAATATTCTTTTATTGCTTGGACTTGCTGCCTCATGTCTTCTCTAATATTTCTTTCCATCTGAGTTAGGGATGCATTGAGTTTTTTCCCTATCCCTGTTTCTGATGATTCTAGGTCCTCCTGTAGAATTAAGTTGTCCGGCATTATTTGTACACCTTTTTCCCTTGTTTTTTCATGAAGTTCACATTACTTTCCAGCTCCATTTGATTGCTGTGTTTCTGCTCTCTTCTATATATTTGTTTTGGTTTTATATATCTCTATTGTCTCTCCTTTGTGTTGGTAGACTGTGCATGCTAAAGTGGATTCCACTGGGAAGGAATTCCGATGGCCAAGCTCCAGTGATGTCACCTCTCTGCTTTGGTGGGTCCCAGGCTCTTTGCCCGGGTGTTCGCATGGGGGTGTGGGACTGTACTGTCTCTGTTTGTTTTCAGCTCCCGGTCGCGGGCGTGCAGGCGGTCACAAGCTGTCCAGTCACGCAGTCAGCGGGTGGGCTGTCACCGGCGGTTGTGCGATCTCTAGCCACCCATTAGGGTGGGCATATGGCAGGCGATTGGTCGCTGGTGGGCAGGCGGTCTCCAGCCGTCCAGTCGCACCTGCAGCGGGCCGGCTGTTGCCGGCGGGTGAGCGTTCTCCAGGCGCCCAGTCACGCGGGCCTGGCCTCTAGTCCCCTGGTTTCTTCTGCTAGTCCTGGTTTCTCCTGCTAGACCAGATTTCCCCTGAGTAATGCCCTCGGCAGCTCAAACTGTACTCTGGCCTGCCGTTTCTTCGGTGTGGATTGTGTCTATTGGGAACCCCAGCACTCTATTGTTTTTTTTTTTTTTTTTTCGTTTGCCCCTCCCCCATCGCTGGCTAGACAGATTTCGTTTTCACCACTGCTGGGATGGGGAGTTGAAGGTCAGGTGCCTCTAGTTTCCCCGCCCCATCTTTATGCAGTCTCTCTCTGATAATCCCTCCCCTGGAAAGCTTAGGAAAGATTTTATGCAAATATCCTACTGTATGGGAGATGAGCGGAAAACACACAACTGTTTTATTGTTGCAATCTGTCGGAGAGTGGCGGTGGTTACTTCAGCTCTCCAAGATGGTGTCCGTTGGTTTCCTTGGTGGAGTTTCCGTTGTGGGGGATAGAACTGTAGCGCTTCCTTCCCTGACTGAGATCCCGAACTCCGCCTGGGGCTCAGTGGGGGGTCAGCCGGCAGGATTCCACAGAATCTGCAGCAACGTTTCTCCCTGGATGCTAGTCGCTTCTCGGTGGTGCCCCGACGTCTGTAGCCACGGGGCGGGCCGCATGGATCAGTAAGCCCAGATCTCCGGTTGCATATTTGGCTCGCGTTTGAGACTCAATTACCGGACCTCGTTGGTGGAAATCATTCTTTTAGGTTTCGGTGCACACCCATTTTTCTCTAAGATCCTAACAAGATAGTCTTATGTCATTCTAACTCGTTATTCACCTGCAATGTGGCGTGGTACACTGGGTGTGATGCACTCTATTCGCGGCCAACTCGCAATGTCAAAATATTAGGTTTTGTATGCACCATTTACTGAAGATAGTTTTCAGTACTAGGCAACCAATATGTATTTCAGGTTGAAGAATATTTCTGAGAATAATCTTTTGAAAAGTTGATTATAAATCCACATTCATGAATATGAATGAATTTGGGGAGTGCACAATAAGGCACATATATTTCATATTTTGAAAAATCTGGAGAGTATATATATATATATATATATATATATATATATATACAGAGAGACATTACAATGTAGCATTATGTATGCCAACCGAAATTTATCATGAAATACATATCATCCACAGATCCAAAAATATTAATTTTACTGAACATGGATTTATGTATAATGTTGTTCAAATAGGAGGCTCACCCATAGGTAGAATTTTCAGTTTCAACAGCATTTAGGAGGAGTGATATCTTCTCACAATTTGTATCTGGCAAGTCAGCCACCTCACAAAAATGTACGTGTGATACTAGGTAGGATTCTATATATGCATATAAAAATACATTTGCTGACTAGGCTACAGAGAAAGGGAGACATAAATTCACATGTTTGTTAACTTTAAAAACACATGGAGAACTATTTCAACAAAAAAATTGACTAGATTTAAAACTCCTACCGTATATAATGCAAAAGGCAAGTCCAAGAATACAAAACATGCCTCCTCTGAACTGCTTGTATTTCTATTCTGATTGGGTTATTATTCTCCATGATATTACGATTAGTAGTCAGAGTCTAGTAGGGTAGGGGTTAGTGTCAGGGATTCAGTATTTCAAATGGAAAATTGGAAAATGAATCCAATGTGTATGCAAATATGTGCTACACAAAAATGTTCCCACTCTCATCAACAACTATGGCTTGACATTCCTTTTGCCCCAAGTAAGACACAATTAGAGGAGAAGTGTTAGAAAATCTGTGAATACATATCTGGAATGGAATATGCTCAGTAGTTCACAGCACTGGAGGTGGTAGAGGAGTTCCCAAAGGTAAGGGACATGGTAAACACTCCACAAACATGGAGCTCTGCTGGCCTAAAGACTTCTTGAAGAACTGCTTCTGAGGTTGGGCACCTGAAAAATATGTTGTTTTCTGGAGCTTTAGCTTCATTTGTAGTGAGACCATCAAAGATGGGTCTACATCTATGTGACCTGGAGGACATGGTTTCTTATTATCCAGTGAAGATGAGGCAGCAGTGCTGAATTTGCTCTTTGTAGGTAAACTGTGACCACTGGGGACTAAGTGTCTCCCCATGTGGACTGTGAAGCCATTTGGTCATCCTCCAAATTTCATGGTGTTTCTTGGTGCTGCACTGGGAGTTTGCTATTTGATTCAAAAATACAAGGAGTTCTAGTGGGTCACAGTGCTGGAGGGAGTTTTGTCACATGTGGTGGGTCAGTTTCTGCAGGAGAATGCACCAAACATACTTCTAGCCCACATATATTGCCCCATTGACCATAGCAACTTGATTCTGAACATTGCCCTGAAATCTCTCAGTATTACAAGATGCCTTTACATAGAAGGGACTGCTTCTGCACCATGTCAGTCACAAGCCATTTGGAAGCCAATGGAAGATCCACAAGGCCCCACCACAGATGTTTTATCACACACCTGACCACCACGGCTCTTGGCCCACTACTCAGCAGGCTCCAACTTATTGGCATCTCTGTTCTACACGATTTTCATGAAACCCAGTCAATCAAAGCACTGTCTGGTATACTCATGATCAGCAACAGGACATCCAAAGGTCCTCCATTGCCACCTGGTCATGGGAATTTCAAAAATTTTATGGTATTTTTGTAGCCATTTTTCAATGATGATGTTGGAGGCACTGTGGGTTAAAATTCACTCCAGAACCATTAAATGTAGAGGAAGCACATTTCAATGAAAGCTTTGGAGAATTCTCACAGGCAAGGCTTCTCAAAAAGTGGCCAAATGGTCACATGAAGCCGGGCCCATTGAGGTCTACAATGAGGTCCATGTGTGTTTCGACTCTCAACTATGGCTGCCAAGTCTTTCAGAATAAAATCACGTGATATCTTGGCTGTGATTCCCAGTGCTCTGTAGAAAGCCACCCTGCGCATAGATCTCAGTTTTCAAGGGGGACTCTCATGCATGGCCTCCAAAAATCCCAACACAATTCATGGCAATAATTCTCTGAGTTCAGTTCCAGAACTCAGTCTCTAAGGGGAATCACACCAGAGTTCATGTAAAGGTGGACCCAGTCATCTCTTCCAACCACCAAACAAATGGCCACAATTAAAACCAAAACACTCCCACATGGCCCTCATGATCTTTCATATAGACACTCATCATAACCTCTTGCTGGATGTTTCCATGAGGGGCGAAGCCCAACACAGTCTCCAAAATAATCTCCCTTGCCCCTTAATGGCCTAAAATCAGGGTTGCCTGGACACACTTCCTGTGAACTAGAAGTGATCAAATAGGCCTGCTGTTAATACTTCTCTGCTTCTCCAATTTGAGGCCTACTGACTGTGGGGTTTATTTTTTTATGTGAATTGGAGTCATTAGAAAATCCAAGCACTTATCGGCTAGCTTCTGCAGGGCTTTGAAGAAATCATTTGACCCAAAGGATCCCTATTCTCACTTGATGGAGGTCAGGAACCTAACAGAAGAAGGGGAGAGACTTCATCCACAATGACTGCTCTTTTGGCCATTTTGGTTTTGGATGCACACATGGGATCATTCTTAAGATACATCAGGTGCTGGGAATCTAAGCCATTGCCTCAAACAGGGCCAAGAGGCTGATTCAGACACATCCCTTTCCAAAGCAATTAAGCAAAGAGCCACAGGTGATGCCCATTCATTTCCATTTGAAACCTGTTTTCTTCAGGCTTCACAAAGGGGTGGCCTGAAACAAAGACCTTCCTGACATTCAGGGCAACAGAACAATAGGTAAGCAAAGCAGGGTTTCTCCACTGAGACTTTATTGGTCACACTGATATCTGAGTTTTCTGAGATGCTCGCCATTCCCTTCAGCTATCCAGTACATGGCCATGTAACAGGGTTTGGAAGTGGTACATACCTTGGACACAAAACCATGAGCCTATTCTGTAGAGTGGCCAGAATTCAGGAAGAACGCACGAACTTTGGAAGATAGCGCGTGTTGCCCATCGATAAGGCAAGCCAAAATCCATTCATCAATTTGGCAGAATAAATGATGGGAAGCTTTCTACTAGACAGGACACATCAATTGATGCATTATCTTTTCTAATGTCTATAACCATAAACACAGTGGGATACACAGAGATAGAAACACTCGCCTTGTCAAATGACTTACTAGAAACAGTTCACTCAAAACCATACAAACCGCCTTTTCTATCTATTCTCAGAACATGAGGCAAATCCACAAACACACAGCGACACCCACAGAGGCACCTCCTTCCCCAAAGTAGGTCTGTGACTATCCAGAGTGTCCTCTGACTGGTGGGCCATAGTGTGTTCCCCCGAAATGGCCTGTCCTGTCTCAGATCTAGTCTCCTTAACCAACTCTGTGAAGATGTCAGGAGCCAGTGGTGAACCACTATCTGCTTTCTCAGGAAAGGCCCCTCTTCAGAGCTTTTCTGGCTTTTGGCCATTCTCATATCAGTAGGTACCAAGAAAGACTGACTCTGTCCTTGGTATATCCAAACAAGTGAGACCACTGGGACTGGGACTGGGACAGGCTCTGGGTGCCTGTCTTCCTGCATCCCAAGTTCTTAGAGTTCCATCACCAAGGAAGTGAGGTGAGATCACTTCCTTCAGGAACTGAATGAGGTCACTGCCTTAGCAACCACTTTGTCCTAACAGTTGCTTCCAAGGGTCCCATGAGATGGAGGCTGCCCCTACGTCCTGTGACACTTTCACAAGTTAGAATGTATATCAACCATAGGCACCCGGGACCAGCTCTTCAAACAGGACTGTTTGATTCCATATTCTAATGGGTGGCACTAGAGCAGATTATGCTTAGTGAAGCTAGCCAATCCCTAAAAAACAAATACCAAATGTCTTCTTTGATATAATGAGAGCAACTAAGAATAGAGCAGGGAGGAAGAGCAGGAAGAAAAGATTAACATTAAACAGAGACATGAGGTGGGAGGGAAAGAGAGAGAAAAGGGGAATTGCATGGAAAAGGAGGGAGACACTCATTGTTATACTAAATTACATATTAGAGGTTGTGAATGGAATGGGAAAATAAACAAGGTGAGAAATGAATTACAGTAGACGGGGTAGACAGAGCAGATGGGAGGGGAGGGGAGGGGGGATAGTAGAGGATAGGAACGGTAGCAGAATACAACAATTACTAGTATGGCACTATGTAAAAATGTGGATGTGTAACCGATGTGATTCTTCAATCTGTATCTGGGGTAAAAATGGGAGTACATAAATCACTTGAAGCTAATGTATGCTAATGTATGAATATGTTATGTCAAAAGATTTGTAAGGTTTTGAACAACCAATAATAAAAAAAAAAGAACAGAGAGGCTGATTCAGTAACAACCTTTCATCCTGACCAGGTTGTTTGCCATGGAAGTTGACTTTTGCTCTCTCAGGACCTTCAGTGGTGCCTATATCTTCTCTAGGGATCACTTCTGCATGAAACTTTGAGTTTTTCAACAGGTGGAAGATTCCCTACATTCCTCTATTTTAGGACCAACACTGTTCCTGCTCTTCTGTAAAGTTAGATTGAGGGAACAGTGTATGGTTTCACTTAATAACAGGTTTGATTTGGGTTAGGAATCATTCTGCTTGATGAATAATGGTATTGGGAACCTGTGATATTTATAAGAATATATAGGTGAAATATAAGTATGAAAACAGAAATCTAGGTAAGATTGGAATCCCACAAGGGCATTGCGCTCTTGATTGGGATACTTAGCTTTGATACATGTTCTGCAAAGATGTTTCAGATAAATCAATAATCAATGGCATAGGACCTTGTACCTTGGATGATTGAATGTAGAAGTGAGTATCCACTCAAACTGGGATAGTCAGTAGGATTAGGAAGATATTCTGTAGGTTTCAGAAGAAGAGTGAGTACAGGAATTGAAACAAAAGTTCTTTAGCAATAGGGTATCACATAGACAGTGAATGTAAATGTCAGCACATGTGAAGTGTTAGTCAAAATTGTGAACTGGTAAAAATATTTTGGAAAGCAGACATCAATAGAGACATTAGGAAATCAGGGAAAGTATAAAGTGAGTGATATGATTAGACATTTGCAACAGGGCTGAGGTTGAATATATAGTCTTAGGAAGAAACAAATATTTTGTCATAAATAGGATTGACATTTGAGAGCATTAGGCAACCTGGACATGAATGTTTTTAGTAATCCATGCTCACTTTCCATTTAGGCTTTGGTACAATCATAAGTGTGACCTCTGCTTTTTGTGTCCAGAATATTACTGTGATAAATGCATACGTAGATCAGGTGACATGAGTATTTCTTTCACCATTTCTGGGAGCAACATTTTGAAGACCAATAAATTAGTATTGGGGTTACAAATAGATGTACCCTGTGTCTATGAATGTAGAGATAATGCATGAATAGACCATACTGTGAATAAATAATATAATTGGTTCCAACTTTAAATAATGGATTGAATTGATATCTGAATATATACAGAAAATCTTATATTGATATACAATTATTCATTCCAACCAGTAATACATCTAATGGTAATATTAGGGTTATGTTTTATCATGAAGAGTGTGTGAGTTTTGCTTCAAAATGATTATGGAAATCGAAAATAATGTGTTTGAAATGAAGTCTCATGAAAAGACCAGTCAAGAAACCTGGAGGAATACATGTGTTCTGAATCAGTAAATGATTGAAAGTGAATCAAATGCCTATAAATTTGTGAACTTATGGATGAAATATATGTCCTATGATGTTCGTAAACTGTAGAAATTCTATTGTACCAGTGTTGAATAAAATGAACTTCAAAATACACATCATGTCCCATAGGAATCTACTTGCATTGATGTTAAACAGGGTCAGTTAATGTAGAAATATTAGGATTGTATGCACCATTCACTGAAGTTAGTTTTCAGTAATAGGAAACAAATATGTATTTAAGGTGGATGAATATTTCTGAGAAATATCTTGTGAAATGTTGATTATAAATCCACATACATGAACATGAATGAATTTAGGTAGTGTATATAAGACACATATATTTTATATTTGGAAAAATTTGGAGAGTGTATATATATATATATATATATATATATATATATATATATATATATATATATTAAAAAACACACACAGACAATGAAATGTTGCAATATATATGCCAATCGAAATTCTTCATGAAATGTACATCAGCCACAGATGCAAAAATATTTATTTTACTGCACATGGATTTATGTATAATGTTGTTCTACTAGGAGGCTCACCCATAGGTTGAATTTTCAGTTCCAACAGAGTTTAGGAGGAGTGATCTCTTCTCACAATTTTTATTTGCCAAGTCAGACACCTCAGAAGAATATACGTGTGATACCAGGTAAGATTCTATATGTGCATATAAAAATACATGTGCTTAATTGGCTACAGAGAAAGGGAGACAGGTATTCACATATTTGTTAACTTTAAAAACATGTGGAGAACTATTTCAGTTAAAAGTTAGCTAGATTTATAACACCTACTCTATATCATTCAAAAGGCAAGTCCAACTATACACCATGCCTCCTCTGTACTGCTTGTATTTCCATTCTGTTTGGATTATTTTTCTCCATCATATTAGGATTAGTAGTCAGATTCTAGTAGGTTATGGTTTAGTGTCAGGTGTCCGGGCCGGCTGGACACTTCAACGTGGGCGTTGAACCTTGTTGGGGAGGAATGAAGGGACAAGAGTCATGAGAGAAGACAGCAAGACAACAGTTCTGATCATGCTGAAAACTTTTATAGTTCTCACAGTGTATTTATATGCTGCGGATGAGAAAGCTCTCTTATCGGCAGTTGCTGGATGTCTTCACAGGGTGACATAACCTCAGGATATTTTAGGAAGACGGATAGCCGCAGGATGTCTCAGGGTGATAGATGGCTGCGGGATGTCTCCCAGGCAGGAAATCTCGCAGGGGGCTATTTCTTGTAAGTGTCAGGCTATTCTTTGAAGGAGAACTTCCTTCTAGCCCCTGACATCTCCCCCCTTTCTTATATAAAATATTTGACCATACCTTACAGGCCAATGTTTTAGGGGGTTATAGAGGCTCTGTTTCTCTAGCAGGCCTTAGAATATCTCCTGATCTGATCAAGCATGTTTACTAGGAGATTTCGTGGTGGCCTAGGCATGTTTTTTTAAAAGACGGCTTTGAGGGGGAAGCATGCCAACTGCCATGCACCAGAGCGTGTCACTCAGAAGACTTGGATTTTGGGAACCATGGATCCATCCTCCTGCAGTCCTTCCTGCACCCTCTGTTATTATGGCCTAACGTCCTCACTCCATGGGTGCGTCCTCCCCCAAACAGAGGGGCCCATGGAGGATGAACCCTTATGGCAAGGGCAGAAGATGGTTGGTCAGAGCTGTTACTTAGAGTTTTATGTAAGAAAGCGAGATCTGTGGGCATGTAATCTAAAGAAATAAGCTTGTGAGGAGGGTAGAACATCCTTTTAAATGTTGGCAGCATGGTCTTCCATATCCAGGCGATGATAGTGCACCTGTATGGGCTTAGAGGCCAAAATATTAATCTGTTCTTTAATAAATTGTAACAGCCTGTTTATAATGCAGGGTCCTAGGGACACCATTAAAAGTAAACCCAACAAAGGGCCTAATAGGGGAAGAAGGTAGGGTAGAAATCCATTAAGCCCAGTCGAGAGGGGATTTTCAAATATTTCCCTTCGTCTCTTTTCTAGATCTTCTTGAAGCTGCTTAATTTTAGTGCATAGTATGCCAGAATTGTTGGCATAAATGCAGCATCGTTCCCCTAAGGCCAAGCAAATACCTCCCTGGTTAGCTGTCAGCAAATTTAAGCCTCGTCTTTTTTGAAGGAACACTTTTGCCAGGGAGTCTATTTGGTCCTGCAAATCTTTAATGGTTCCTGATAGAGTTTTTATCAGTTGTTCCTGATAGAGTTGATAATTTGTTGAGACAGGCAATGGTAAGAGTGAATAGACATGCCTAAGCCAGTGTACCTGTGCCCACAGGAACTGTTATTCCAAGGCTGGCAGATTGTTGGCTGCATCTGAAAAAGAAGATATTTTGTCCTCATGAGGAGTGCCTCTGTCCCTGTTTTGAGGTAAGTCATTAACCTGTTTAACCAGGAGTTCTGGTAACCATCTTGGGGCTGTTTGATCTTGGTCCAAAACATAAGCTGAGCCTCCTCCCCAGATGAGGACAGGATCTGGGCCTTTCCATTTATTTGTAAGGGGATTGTGTCACATAACAGGTGGGCGAACAGAATTGGACGAGGGATGGCAGTGTCTGTCTGCTGCCGAATGGCCTTCATTGTCTAGGGTAAGAAAAATAAGGGCAAATAATGCATTGTTAAGGCGATGCCTGGGTGTGGTAAATACAAGGGAGGAAGCCTTAAGGAGGGTTAGCCAAGTTTTTAAGGTAAGGTGGGCAAGTTCCACAATGCCTTGGCCCTGAGGGTTGTATGGAGTTCCAGTAGTATGACAAATTTGCAAGGTAGCACAAAACTGTTTAAACTTGGCAATGGTATATGTAGGATAAATATCTGTTTTAATATGTATTGGTTTACCCATAACAGAAAAGGCTGAAACAAGATGGGAAAGGACATCTTTGGTAGCCTCTCCAGAATGTGGTGATGCAAAAATAAAGCTGCTGAAGGTATCTACAGAAATGTGTATATATTTGGTTATTACAAATTCAAGAAAATGAGTAACATCCATTTGCCAAAACTGATCGGGCAGTAATCCTCGGGGGTTAACTCCCAAGTGTTGAATGGGGAGGGAGACAGTGCAACTAGGGCATGCTTTTACTATTTCTCGTGCCTGTTGCCTGGTAATTTTACAAAGTAATCAAAGACTCTGGAAATTTAAAGGGTGTAGATTGTGTAACTTCGTGGCCTTTTGAATGGAGCCAACAAAAATTGGAAAGATGGAATGAGTTGCTGCATCAGCTTGGGCATTACCTTGAATTAGAGGGCTGGGAAGATCAGAGTGTGCCCTGATGTGTCCTAAGAAAAATGGGTGTTGTCTGGCCTGAATTAGCTGCTGAAGCTGGTGAAACAGAAAGGCCGCATTGTTAGAAGCCTTAATGGGGGGTGAAATCACCAGCAGGTGCACAGAATGAGCAATGTAAGCACTGCCTTTATAAATATTAACAGGATTATCAAAAATTTTATAAAAACTTGTGTTATGTCAAACAATTCCACAAACTGTGGTGACTGATAGACAGTATCAAAGGTGGTAGGCTGGTTATTGACAACAAAGACCGCTCGGCCATTACAGGAACTGTCTGTAAAGACAGTTAGGGCTTGAGGAATGGGAGCCTTTTGAGTACTTTCAGGAAAAGTAAATGGATGTAACTGGACAAAAAGGAAAGGGGGGTCATTGGGGAGGTGGTGATCAATTGTTCCCCAAAGCCTGATAGGGCAATACCCCATTCATCCCTTGTCTTTAGTAAAAATTGGGTTTTGTCCTTAGTATATGGAATAAAAATATTATCAGGGTCTTTGCCAAAATGTTGTAGAGAAATCAAATGACCTTTAAAAATAATAGAAGCTACATGAGCAAGATAAACAGTAATAACCTTCGAGGATGTGGTGGGTAAATGGACCCAAAACAAGGGGCAGTCTTTATTTTTAAAATGTGGATCTCGCTGCCAAAATATTCCTGTGGGTGTATGAGGAGTGTGTAAAATAACCAGAACCAGAGGAAGGTTATAAGAAATTTGTGTAACAAATTGTTGGGCAATGGCTTCTGTGACTTGGTTTAATGCCTGTCATGCCTTGGGAGTAAGATTTTGAGGGGAGGAGGGGTGGGAATTACCTCTCAAAATATCATTAAGGGTCAAAATACACAAGTGCATAATTTTAAATATGTTATTAGCCATTGAATATCCCTCAGTAATTTCTGAAAATCTTTAAGGGTGTGAAGATGGTCCACACGTAGTTGTATTATAGAAATTTGGATCTAATTTTTGTAGAATTTTAAGGCCCAAACTTTTATAAGAGTCCTGTGTTTGAACCTTATTAGGAGCTATCTGTAGTCCCAAGGTAGTGAGGATTTTGTAAAAGTCCAAGAAACAATTATTAAGATCATGGGTATTAGGTGCAGCAATTAACAAATCATCCATATAATGTAAAATATAAATTTGTGGCCCTCGCTCTCTCACAGGGTCTACTTCTTGAGCAACGTATTTTTGGCAAAGAGTAGGGATGTTGTCCATACCTTGGGGAAGAACCTTCCATTGAAGTCTCTGCATAGGGCCCTGAATATTAATGCAAGAAAGACTAAAGGCAAAATAGGGTCTATCCTCAGGATGTAAAGGAATGGTAAAAAAGCAATCTTTTAAGTCCATAACCATTTTACAATAGTTTTTGGGAATAGCCACTGGTGTGGGAATGTCTGGCTGTAGTGCTCCCATCGGGAGTATAACTTTATTAATGGCACACAAATCTTGTAAAAGGCGCCACTTGCCTGATTTTTTTCTTGATAACAAAAACAGGAGTGTACGATGGTGAGGTTGAGGGCTCTACATGGCGGGCTGCCAGCTGTTCCTTCACTAACATGGAGGCAGCCTCCAAATTTTCTTGGGTAAGGGGCCACTGATCCACCCACACAAGAGTATGAGTCTCTCAAATAATTTTATCTCCATGGGGTACAGGAGGGTCAGGAACCGACACTAAAAATCCAAATATCCAAGTCCATATGTATTTTTTTTATGGGTTGTATAGGCTCCACCAGTCCTTGTCTCAGCCTCCCAAGGCCTGTACCAGGGACAAAATTCATACGGAGCATTTGATGAGTCACCATGGAATTGGGACTGGCAAGAATAACTTCCATTTGACTCAAAATATCTCCAGCCCATAGGTAAACAGGGAGGTCAGGAACAACGAAAGAAGTGACAGTTCCCTTATTACCCTCTTTATCAGTCCAGCTAAGAGCAGTAGAGCTGACCAGAGAATTTTTTGACTTTCCGATCCCTTTAAGGTCAGTCAAGGATGGGGTGAGGGGCCAACCTGATCACCAGTATTTTTGAGAAATTATTGTCACATCAGCTCCAGTAACTACAATTGCTTGGTATTCCTTTCCTTCAATAAGTAAGGTAAGGGTGTGTCTATTATGAGAAATGGGATGAACCCAATATACCTCAGAGGAGCCCAAAGAGGCAGTCCCCCACAGTAGGTTTGGGAGGTGGAAGTGCCCCTTAATCTAAGGGAAGGAGTATTAATTGTGCAAGACTTTTTCCTCCTGGGATGGCCGCAACTCTATTAATAACTGTGGCCAGTATTTTTATTTCTCCAGTGAAATCATTATCATTAATGCCAGGGAAGACCTGAACACCTTGTAAGGTAGTAGAGGCTCTTCCAAGAATAGGGGCACACATATGAGATGGAGGGGCACCCATAATTCCAGTTGGTATTATCTGGGGCCCTTGCATTGAGTCTAATATTGTATCAGTGGTGGCACAGAGGTCCAATCCTGCACTGCCTGGAGTGGGTAGTTGGAGGGAGCCAATTGTGGAGAAGGATTTTGAGGTAGGTTGGGAGTTTGGGAGGGAACAAACCTCATTGCCCCAGGGAGTTTCCTGAGAAGCAGGAAGAAATAGGCTGTCTGAGGGCATTTGTCATTGATCTACACTCACTGTCCCAGTGATGACCTTTACCATATCAAGGACAAAGTGTAGCTGGGGGCGGTTTAGCTCCAGTTTGAGGAGACACTATTCTTACTCTTTGTTTGCCTGTCAGACACTTGCGTGCAAAATGGCCTGGTTGTTTACAAGTAAAGCAAGTACGTGAGCCAGGATTGTAAAAGGCCTTGGTAAATGCGGCACTAATTTGAGACCCATGGCATGGGCTGCACCCACGCCTGCACAGACTCTAATAAAGTCAGAAAGTTTCCCTTTATCCTTATGATGTCGAAGAACATCCTGACATGCCGGGTTGGCATTTTCAAAGGCAAGATGTTTTACAAAGGTGCTTTCGCTTTCGCTTGGTCCAAGCAAGCATTCCGCAGCTAGGTAAAGCCGGGGAACAAAGTCGCTATAAGGCTCGTCGGGCCCTTGTCGAGTTCTTGCCAGGGAAGTGATAGCCGAGGCCCTTTCAGGGAGGCGTTTCCAAGCATGTAAGCCAGCCATCTAAATCTGCGCAAAAAGTCCAGTAGGGAAACGTGCCCGTTTAGTTTTAGTGAAAAGTTGCATTGCCCACTAGTGTAACATAAGTCCAGGATTTAGAGGAGGCCTTTGTTAAAATTTTTTGAGTAGTTTCTGACAGGGCTCTTTGAAATCTGCATTCCATAGCAGGAAGTCTCCGGCACTGAGGGCAGCTCGGTCTAAAAATTTCCAATCATTGGGAGTAAGAAATTGTGTGCTGTAGCTTTCTAATAAAGCCAACGTATAGGGCACAGGGGGCCATAGTGATCACAAGCCTTTTTAAGTTTTTCAAGAAAATGGAGGCTAAATTTTTTGTAGACACTCTGGGTTCCTTCCTGCCTAGGGGTGAACTCCTCATCCTCTAAATCCTGATCTCCTTGATCCATTTCCCCCGCTTCCTCCTCTTGATCCTCTTCTAAGTCTTTGACCTCAGCCTGGGCAGGCTTATCTATCTGACTGGTGGTGACTGGGAAGGCGAGCACAGGCCGATGGAGCGGCTTCGCCTTTGTATTAGACCACTGTGGGCCAGCTTGTGTTGACTCCATTCCTAAGGCTAATGAAGAGAGCTCAGAGTCAAGGGATCTTTATTCTTTTAAAAATTGGATCTGTTCCCGTCCATGTTGGAGAGACTCTCTCAAGGGAGCCAGGTTAGGCAAGGGAAGTGGGGAAAAAATATCTGTGGGGACATTTGGCCCCTGAAGGGCCAGAGCACAAAAGGAAGGAGGGATATAGGAGGGAGGGGAATGTGTAAGTCCTATAGGCTGTGGCAGGGTGCTGAGAGGTGGAGGGTCTTCTGTATGGTAGCGAGCTGCTTCCTTCTCCAAGGTAGCCTCCTCCCCAGGGGTCAATGTTTCTCCAGGATTTAAAACTGCATAAAGGCGGTTGGAAACCATTGGAGCCTTATTCATTAAGGTGGGATTTTGAGGAAGATAAGGAAGGTTCCCAGGGTCCTGGGGAGACTAAGAAGGGTCTATGTCTATACTAACTGATGGGCATGCCGAGAAGGGACGAGAGGTCTTTTGCATAGTCTCTTCCCCAATCCTGACAAGTATTAAGGTACCATTGTCAAAGGGTGAACTTTTAAGAATTTCACTAATTTATTTCCAGAAAGAAAAGGTAGGAACAGGCACTTTTTCTGGGCCAAAGGATTCATAATAATCTTTTAAAATGTCTCCTACTCTAATCCATCTTTTACCATCAATGATACCTTCAAGGGGAAACCATGGAAACAATTCTTCGATGTATGAAAAGAAAAATTTTAAGTCATTTTTCTTAACACGTGCCCCCCATGTATTTAAGGATTCCTTGTGGCCTGACAAAAACAAATCATGTGACGAAACTGCTTGTCCCATGGTGGGTCACTCACTGTGTGTCATCCCCACTCTCCTCCTGGATCTGTCTCTCAGTGGTGTCTGCTGAGGCAATCGCGAGCTCCACTTGTCCAAATCTTCCAGGAGGACAGGGTTCCCCCTCAGTCAAAGGCTCGAGCCCCAGTCGTTGGGCGCCAGTTGTCCCGGCCTGCAGGACACATCAACGTGGGTAGCAAACCTAGATGGGGAGGAATGAAGGGACAAGAGACACGAGAGATGACAGCAAGACAAAAGTTCTGATCAAGCTGCAAACTTTTATTGTTCACACAGAGGAATTTATATGCTGGAGATTTGAAAGCCCTCTTATCAGCAGTTCCAGGATGTCTTCACAAGGTGAGATTACCTCAGGATATTTCAGGAAGACAGATGGCCACAGGATGTCTCAGGAACACAGATGACTACAGGATGTCTTCCAGACAGGATGTCTCCCTGGGGGCTCTTTCTTGTAAGTGTCAGGCTATTCTTTGAAGGAGAATTCCTTCTACCCCTTACAGTCAGGGATTCAGTATTTCAAATGGAAAATTGGAGAAAGAATCCAATGTGTATGCAAATATGTGCTACCCAAAAATCTTCCCACTGTCATCCAGAACAATGCCTTGACATTACCTTCACCCCAAGTAAGACACAATTAGAGGAGAAGAGTTAGAAAATCTGTGAATACACATCAAGAATGGAAAATGCTCAGGAGTTCACAACCTTGGAGGTGGTAGAGGAGTTTCCAAATATAAGGGAGAGGGTAAAACTCCACAAACATGGAGCTCTGCTGGACTAAAGACTTCTTGAGAAACTGCCTCTGAGGTTGGGCACTTGAAATATATGTTGTTGTCAGGAGCTTTAGCTCCCTTTGTAGTGAGACCATTAAGCTGGGTCTGCATGTATGTGACCTGGAGGACATGGTTTCTTATTTTCCAAAGGACATGAGGCAGCAGTGCTGAATTCTCTCTTTGTAGGTAAACTGTTGTCACTGAGGGCTAAGTGTCTTCCAGTTTGGAAGCCATTTGCTCATCCTCCACTTTTTGTTGTGTTTCTTGCAGCTGCACTGGGAGTTTGGTATTTGCTTCATGAAACACGAAGAGTTCAACTGGGACACAGTACTGGAGGGAGTTCTGTCACATGTGGTGGGTAAGGGTCTGCAGAAGAATGCACCAACCAGGCTTCTATCCCACATACCTTGCCCCCTTCACCAGAGCAATCTGATTCTAAACATTGCACTGAAACCTCTCCATATAACAACATACCTTTACATACAAGGGTCTGGGGGTTGCACCATGTCAGTCACAAACCATTTGAAAGCCAATGGCAGATCCATATCACCCAACCACAAATGTTTTAACACACACCTTCACACCACTTCTCTAGGCCGACTACTCAGCAGGCTCCAAATTACTGCCATCTCTGTTCTACACCATTTTCATGAAACCCAATCAATCAGGCACTGTCTGGTACACTCGTGATCAACAATAGGACATCCAAAGATTCTACAGTGTGAAGTGGTCATGGGAATTTCAAAAATTTCATGGTAATTATCAGGCATTTCTCAAGGATGAAGTTGGAGGCACTGTGGGTTTCAATTCATTCAGGAACCATTAAATGGAGAGGAAGCTCATTTCAATGAAAGCTCTGGAGAATTCTAACAGGCAAGGCTTCCCAAAGACAGGCAAAAAGGTCACATAAAGCCAGGCGTTTGAGGTCTACAATGTGTGGTCCATGTGTGTTTTGACTTGCAACTATGGCTGCAAATTCTTTAAGAATAAAATCATGTGATATTCTTCCTGAGATTCCCAGTGCTCTGTGGAAAGCCACCCTGGGCCTAGATCTCAGTTTCCAAGGGCAACTCTCATGCGTGGCATCCTAAAATCCCAACACAATACATGGCAATACTTCTTTGAGGTCCATTCCAAAACTCAGTCTCTAAGGGGAATCACATAAGTGTTCAAGACCAGGTGGACCCATCATCTTTTCCAACAGCCACAAAAATGACCACAATTAAAACCAAAACACTTCCACATGGCCCTCATCTTCTTTCATATGGACACTCATCATAACCTCAGGCTGTAGTTTTTCATGAGGGGCACAGGCAAGGACGGTATCCAAAATAAGGTCCCTTGCCCCCAGTGTGGCTGGGAAACCCTTCCTGTGAACCAGGAGTGATCAAAGAGGCCTGCCCTTAATACTGCTCTGATTCTCCATTTTGAGGCCTAATGACTGTGGGGTTTAGATTCTTTATGTTAATTGGAGTCATGAGAAACCTATGAACGTATGATCTAGTCTCTGCAGGGCTTTGAAGAACTCATTTGACCCAAAAGATCCCTATTCTCATAGATGGACGTCAGGAACCTTACAGAGGAAGGTGAGAGACTTGATCCACAATGACTGCACTTTTGGCTATTTTGGTTTTGGATGCAAATGTGGGATGTTTCTTTAGATCCATCAGGTGCTGAGAATCTAAGCCATAGCCTCACACAGGGCCAAGAGGCTGATGAACACACATCCCTTTCCAAAGCAATTAAGCAAGGAGCCACAGATGATGCCCATTCATTTCCATTTGAAAACTCTTTTCTTCAGGCTTCCCAAAGGGGTGGCCTGAGGCAAAAAACTTCCTGACATTCAGAGCAACAGAACAATAGGTAATTAAAAGTACCAAAGCAGGGTTTCTTCACTGAGACTTGTCAGAAGCCAGTGGTGAGCCACTATCTGTTTTCTCATACAAGCCCCCTCTTCAGAGCTTTCCTGGCATATGGCCATTCTCACATCTGTAGGTACCAAGATAGACTGACTCTGTCCTTGGTAATTCAAAACTAGTGACACCACTGGGAGTGGGACTGGGACTGGCTCTGTGTGCCTGGCTTCCTGGATGCCAATTTCCATCACCGAGGAAGTGAGGTGAGGTCACTTCCTTCAGGATCTGAATGAGGTCACTGCCTTGGCAACCACTTTGTCCTAACAGTTGCTTCCAAGGGTCCCATGAGATGGAGGCTTCCCCTACTTAATGTGACAATTCCACAAGTTAAAATGGTATATCAACCATAGGCACCCGGGAACAGCTCTCCATACAGGCCTGATTTGGTCCATCTTCTCTACATTAAGAAGAGAGAAGCTGATTAAGACACAACCCTTCATCCTGACCAGGTTGTTTGCCATGGAAGATGACTTGTGGTCTCTCAGGTCCTTCATAGCTGCCTACATATTCTCCAGGGATCCTTTCAGCATGGACCTTTGAAGTTCTCAGCAGGTAGAGGATCCCTACATTCCAGTATTAAAAGACCACCTCTGTCCCTGCTCTTCTGTAAAGTAAGATTGAGGGAACAGTGTATGTTTAGGGTTAATAACAGGTTCAATTTGGGTAAGGAATCATTTTCTGAATGAATAATGATATTGGCAACCTGCGAAATTTATAAGAATATAGAGGTGAACTGTGTGTATGAAAATAGAAATCCAAATAAGATTGGCAGCCCAGAAGGGCATTGGGCCCTTGATTGTGATACTTAGCATTGAATTACATTCTGCACAGATGTCTCAGATAAATTGATATACAATGGCATAGGACATTGTACCTTGGATGATTGAATGTAGAAGCGAACATCCAGTCAAAAAGGGATAGTCAGTAGGAATAGGAAGATAGTAGGTAGGTATAGGAAGAAGGGTGAGTGTATGATTTGGAACAAAATTTCTTTAGCAACAGGGTTTCGGTTAGAAAATGAATTTAAATGTCAGCACATGTGAAGAGTCTGTCACAATGATGAAGTGGGAAAAATATGTAGGTAAGCAGATATCAATAGAGACATTATGAAATCAGGCAAAGTAAAAAGTGAGAGATAGTCTTAGACATTTTCAAAGGGTTGAGTTTGAATATGCAATCTTAGGAAGAAACAAATATTAGTCATCAATAGGATTGACATTTGAGAGCATAAGTAATCTTGGACATGGATGATTTTAGTAATCCATGTTAATTTTCCATTTTGGCTTTGGTACAATCATAAATGTGAACGTTGAATTTAGTGTCCAGAATATTTCTGTGAATAAATGTATATGTAGATCAGGAGACATGAGTATTTCTTCCACCATTTCTGGGAGCAATATTGACTGACTACTTCTGATTGATAGGTACAGATTCTTTATGTGAATTGGAATCATGAGAAACCCAAGCACCTCTTCAGGGATTGAAGAACTCATATGACCCAACGGATCCCTATTCTCAATTGATGAAGGTCAGGAATCTAACAGAGGAAGGGAAGATACTTCATCCAAAATGACTGAACTTTTTGCCATTTTGGTTTTGGATGCACACATGGGATCTTTCTTTAGATCCATCAGGTGCTGAGAATCTAAGTCACAGCCTCACACAGGGCCAAGAGGCTGATTCAGACACATCCCTTTCCAAAGAAATTAAGCAAAGAGCCATAGGTGATGCCCATTCATTTCCATTTGAAAACTGATTTCTTCAGGCTTCACAAAGGTTTAGCCTGAGGTAAAGACCTTCCTGACATTCAGGGCAACAGAAAAATAGGTAAGCAAAAGGCCCAAAGCAGGGTTTCTCCACTGAGACTTTCCTGGTCACACTGTCCCTGCTCTTCTGTAAAGTTAGATTGAGGGAACAGTGTATGGTTAGGGTTAATAACACATTCGATTTGGGTTAGGAATCATTCTGCAGGATGAATATTCGTACTGGGAATCTGCAATAATTACAAAAATATATACGTAAAATAAAAGTATGAAAACAGAAATCTAGGCAAGATTTGAAGCTCAGATGGGCATTGGGCCCTTGAGTGGGTTACTTAGCTTTGAATTATGTTCTGCACAGATGTCTCAGATAAATCGATATACAATGGCATAGGACCTTGGGCCTTGGATGATTGAAAGTTGAAGAGAACATCCAGTCACAAAGGGAAAGTCCGTAGGTTTAGGACGATAGTCTCTAGGTTTAGAAACAACAATGAGTATAGGATTTGGACCAAACATTCTTTAGCAATTGGTTTTCAATAAGAGAGTGAATGTAAATATCAGCACATGTGAAGAGTCAGACACAATGATGAAATGGGGAAAATATGTAGGAAAGCAGATATCAATAGAGACATTAACAAATCAGGCAATGTATAAAGTGAGGGATAGGATTAGACATTTTCAAGAGGGTTGAGTTTGAATATATAATCTTAGAAAGAAACAAATACATAGGATTTATCAATAGGATTTACATTTTAGAGCATTAAGCAACCGGGACATGGATATTTTTAGTAATCCATGCTCACTTTCCTTTTAGGCTTTGCTACAATCATAAGAGTGACTTTTGCTTTCTGTGTCCAGAATATTACTGTGTTAAAATTTATATGTAGATCAGGTAACATGAGCATTTCTTCCACCATTACTGGGAGCAATATTTTGAAGACATATAAATATTGGGGGAACAAAGTGGAGTACCCTGTGTCAATGGATATAGAGATAATGTATGAATAGATGATACTGTGAATAAATAATATAACTGGTTCCAACTTTAAATAGTGGATTGATTTGATATCTGAAAATATACTGGAAATCTTAAACTGATATTCATACATTCACTACAACCAGTTATACATCTAACGGTAATATTAGGGTTATGGTTTATCATGAAGAGTGTGTGAGTTTTGCTTCAAATATGATTATGAAAATCAAAAATAATGTGTTTGGAAAGAAGTCTCATGACAAGACCAGTCAAGAACCCTGGAGGAATATATGTGTTCTGAAGCAGGAGGTGATTGAAATTGAAACAAATGCCTATAAATTTGTGAACTTGTGGATGAAAGATATATTATATGATGTGCATAAACTGAAGAAATAGTAATGTACCACTGTTTAATAAAAATGAACCGCAAAATACACATCATGTCCCATAGGAAAATGCTTGCATTGATGTTGAACTAGGTTTTACTGTAGAAATATTAGGATTTGTGTGCACCATTCACTGAAGTTAGTCTTCAGTACTAGGAAACAAATCTTTATTTAAGGTGGATGAATATTTCTGAGAATAATCTTGTGAAAAGTTGATCATAAATCCACATACATAAATATGAATGATTTTAAGGAGTGTATAATAAGATTCATATATTTCATATTTTGAAAAATTTGGAGAGTATATATATATATATATATATATATATATATATAAATATATATATACACACACACACACACACACAGAGACAGACATTAAAACTAGCAATATATTTGCCAATCGAAATTCATCATGAAATATGTAACATCCACAGGTGCAAAAATATTGATTTCACTGAAAATGGATCTATATATCATGTTGTTCTACTAGCAAGCTCACCCATAGGTTGAATTTTCAATTCCAACAGTATTTAAGAGGAGTGATCTCTTCTCATAACTTGTATATGCCTAGTCAGCAACCTCACAAAAATGTACGTTTGATAACAGGTAGGATTCTATATGTGCAAATAAAAATACATGTGCTGAATAGTCTACAGAGAAAGGAGACACCAATTTGTTGAGAGCCAAAGCTTAAGGGGCCCCATCAAACTTCCAGCTACCAGCAACATTCCCCTGCCAGATGATTATTGGCTCACAGCGGCCCCAGCAACATCTAGCTGATTGGCTCCTCTGTGGTGATGCACAATGGAGATGCTCATTGAGCTTTTTCCCCGCTCTTTCTGACTGCCAGCTGATGATTGGCTCACAGCAGCCCCAGAAACATCAAGCTGATTGGCTCCTCTGCGATGATGCTCATTGGGCAGTTTCCCTGCCCTTTCAGACCACAGAGCTGCTCATTGTGGGACTTTTTTGGCTCCACCCACCTGACCCAGCCAAATGGCATCAAGAGCAGGAGGATTGTGGGAGGTGGAGAGGCTTGTGGGTGTGGCAGAAACTTTGCAAGGAAGCCAGTGGTGGCAGTTGGGCTCTGAGGGTTTTTCCTGAGGAGCTGTTTTGCTTGGCGTGTGTGGTTCTAAAAATAAAGTTTGTTTCTTTTGAAAAGTGGCTCTTGAATCGTGCCCAGCCAGACTGCAGCATTTGGTGGCTCGCTCGGGGAGCCACTGAGGGTAAGTGATAAGGTAAACTGCTAGCCCCTGAGGGAAGGGCGAGAGGATGGGTAGCCATTTTAAGATTCCTCTTTTGTTTTGCTTCACTTTTGTTGCCTGTCCATGGAGATGAGTGAGATGGATGAAAAACCGCTCACATCTGAGAAAAAATTATTTACTTCTGAAGAACAGATAGGGAGAAAGGACGGATGCACATGTCAGTAGGATATAAAGGCTATAATGACTTTTTGTTGTTCCCTTTTTATTTTATTCTGTCTCGGTTTTGTTTGGCATCGTCTTGTTGGGTTGTATTATAGTAGAAATACAGGATCAGAAATTAGTAAAAAAAAAAACAAACTGAAAGAGTGTTAAGTAAATTGTTAGAGGAAGGAGGCACCTCAGTAAAGTCAAGAACAGTCAGGGCATACGTTGATACAATACAAAAATGTAGCCCATGGATTTTTAAGGAGTTGTTAAATATACCATAATGGAACCATCATGGTGAAGATTTAAAAGGGGGAAAAAGAACAGCCCAGGGACTCTGCCAGTTGGCACATTGCCATTGTGGACGTTGATATCTGGTTTGCTTAGTCCAAAGACTTCAGTTCAGACAAAGATAGAGGAACAAAGCTTAGGTCAGAAAAAGCCATCAGGGGCAAAGTTACAAAAGGAGACTGCTACTAACAACTTTCAATAACTAGAGGGCGTAAGTGTCCAACCAAAAGTGCCTCCTCTACAGGAGACTGTTACTAACACCTTTCTATCACCAGAGTATGTAAATGTCCAAATAACAAGGCCACCTCCATTTGCTGGGAGGCCCCCAAACCCTGCAGTTGATAGTTCGGATCCTGAGACAGGATCTCAAGTATTAACATGCCCTGTATTTGAGGTAGGAGGGCAGCGAATTCACCATGCTTTAAATTTCAAAATAGTGAAGCAGCTAAAAGGGGCTGTAACAACCTATGGTCCTCAAGTACCCTTCATTGTAAGCTTGGTCGAATCCATTAACAACTTGAATATGATGCCAGTAGATTGGGCTAATATGTGTAAAGCTGTGCTAAATGGAGGTCAATACCTTTTATGGAAGGTTGCCAATGAGGAATTTTGCAAGGAGACGGCTAGGTGAAATGCAGAAGCTGGTTATCCTCAGAGAAATCTAGATATGTTGTTAGGAAAGGGACCTTATGAGGATCAGCAGCAACAAATTGCATATGATCCTGGCGTATACGCACAAATTGCTGCAGAGGCGGTTAGGGCATGGAAGACTTTAAAGGACATGGAGGTTTACAAGGTCAATTATCTAAGGTAATACAAGGAGCTAATGAATCTTACACTGAATTTGTAGATAGGCTTATTCAAACAGCTACCAGAGTTTTGGGGAATACAGAACAAGCAATGCCATTAATAAAAAACTGGCTTATGACCAAGCGAATCGTAGGTGCAGAGATATCACTAGACCATGGAAACATGAAGATTTAGACACATATATTAAATTATGTAAAGACATTAATGAATAAGAGCAATTCATGGCAGCTGCAGTAAAACAGGCTCTAGATGCCAGAGACATCAATGAACAAGGGCAATTTGTGGCAGCTGCAATAAAACAGGCTTTAGATGCAAGGCCAGGAACATGCTACAATTGTGAACAAACAGGACATTTTAAAAGGAATTGCTCCATAGGAAGAGGGTTTAACAAAAATAGGTACCAAAGGAGTAGAATACTGGGTATTTGCCCACGATGCCGTAGAGGCAGACATTGGGCTAATGAATGCCGTTCTCAAACCACCATAGAGGGTACTTCATTATCAAAAACGAACAAGGACTAGCTGTTTATCCACGATATCATGGAGAAAGGCATCGGGCTCCATTGCCAAAAAATGGACAGGGGAGCCCAATGCTCTGGGGCCCAAAACCACAAATATACGGAGCACTGGAGGAACCCAGCAACCCCATCAGTGTAGTGCCCAGGACACATTGTGCATCAGACGCCTCATCAGACAAATCAGAGGAAGCGCAGGGTTAGACATCTGCACCTCCGTCAGATCAGTACTAACTGTAGAGATGGGGGTTCAAATCATTCACACAGGGTGAAAGGACCTCTTCTCAAAGGAACAGTAGGATTATTATTGGGACGCAGCTCTTCTAATCTAAAAGGACTTATGATAAGTCCTTGGGTAATTGATCCTGATTATGAAGGTGAAATAAAATTTATAGCCAGTTCTCCAAAGGACATATCAGTAATTTCACCAGGAGATAGAATAGCACAGTTACTAATAATACTCAGTCTGCATGATAAATTTTCCAGTCGTGCTGTAGATAGAGGTTCCAAGGGATTAGGCTCCACAGGTGTAGATTTGGTTATGCTTTCTTTAAATTTAGATTCTCGCCCCAGGCTAAATCTAAATATTCAAGGACATGAATTTAATGGGCTACTTGATACAGGTGCAGATGTTAGTATTGTCTCTCATCAAGAATGGCCAAAACATTGGCCATTACAACAATACACTCAAACACTTTGAGACCTAGGAGTGGCAACTAATCCCCATAGAAGTGCAATGGTATTGGATTGGAAGGATCCTGAAGAATGTGAAGGAACTATACAGCCATATGTATTGGATCATCTTCCCGTAAATTTATGGGGATGAGATGTCCTAGATCAATTACGTTTGACATTAACAAATAACATCAATCAAAATGCACCCACTATTATGGCTAGAGAAGGTTTTAGGAAAGGAAAAAGATTAGAAAAACAAGAACAAGGTATAGCAGCACCAATACAAATAGACCAAGCAACAGACAGACATGGGTTGGATTTTCAGAAAGGGCCACTGAGACAATAAAAATTACTTGGAAATCAGAAAGACCAGTATGGGTTCTTCAGTGGACCCTGACTAAAGAAAAGATACAAGCAGCCCAGTTTCTGGTCAAACAACAATTAGCGGAAGAACATATACAACCTTCTGTATCTCCCCATTATACTTTCATTTCTGTCATCAAAAAGAAATCTGGTAAATGGAGATTATTGCAAGATTTAAGAGCCATTAATAATGAGATGGTTATTTTGGGACCTGCTCAATCAAGGATTCCTCAATTGTCTGCTTTGCCAAAAACTTGGTATGTTTTAGTTATACATATTAAAGATTGTTTTTTTTTTTTCATTTCCATTTCTTCCTGAGGATAGTCCAAGTTTTGCATTTACTATCCCTGCACTGAATCATGAAGGTCCTGATCAGAGGTATGAGTGGAAAGTACTCCCTCAAGGGATGGCTAACAGCCCAACTATTTGTCATATTTATGTTAACAAAGTAATCCAGCCACTTAGAAATCAAAATCCTGAACTACAAATATTTCACAATATGGATGATGTGTTATTAGCACACAAGTTAAAAACCCATGGCTAGAATGTTATGCCACACTTACAAACTTATTAAAAAATTATAATCTAGGGATATCAATTGATAAAGTACAATTAAATTTTCCAATTAATTATTTAGGAGTTCTATTATCCTCAACCATGGTCAGTCCACCAAAAATTCAAATACGAGTAGATCAACTCAAATCAATTAATGACTTTCAGAAGTTATTAGGAGACATTAATTGGATAAGGCCTTATCTAGGTATACCAACAGGAGAGTTGGGACCTATATTTGATATCCTAAAAGGTCCATCTGATCCAAATTCACCCAGAATGTTAACGCCTGAAGCAATAAAGGCATTAAAAATCATTGAAACATATATGGGAAATATGCATTTGGATAGATTTGATAAAATAATGCCTTTATTATTTATTGTGCTACCAACAAAAATATTCCTACAGGAGTATTTTGGCAAGAAGGTCCATTATTATGGATACATTTATCTTATTCTTCTAACACTGTTATTACTAGGTATCCTGAGGCTGAGGGACAATTAATACTCATATGAATAAAAGCAGCAAAGGGAGTGTTTGGAATTTCTCCCAATAAAATTATTACTCCATACACTATGAATCAAATTGATGAATTAGCTAATGAGTTAAATACTTGGGCAATAATCATGTGTAAATCTAATGTTTCATTTGATAACCACTTACCATCTAATCTTTTATTGTCTTTTGGGTCATTGCATCCTGTAATTTTTCCAAAAATTACAAGAAAACACCTATCATGAATGCTCCAAATATATTCACTGATGGGTCAAATAATGGTACAGCAGCAATAGTTACACCTGATCAAATTTTTACATTTTTAGCACCCCAACAATCAGCTCAAAAGGTAGAGCTTAATGCAGTATTATAAGCTTTTGTGATGTTTAAAGATTCTGTGTTTAATTTATTTTCCAATAGTCAGTATATAGTTAATGCTATAGTATCCCTTTAAGATGCTGGTTGGATTTCCCCTTCCTCTACTGTTTTCTCTTTGCTTTCCAGTATACAAAGTCTAATCTGGGACAGAAAATATCCATTCTTAAGAGGACATATCTGGGCACATACAGGATTGCCTGGAGCCCTTAGTTTGGGCAATGATTTAGCAGGTAAAACTACACATGACATACATACATATTTTCTCTACACTAGAAGAAGCCATAAATTTTCATAAAAAGTTCCATATCAATGCTAATACTTTACAAAAGCATTTTAAAATAACTAAGAAACAAGCTAGACAAATAATAAAACAATGTCAAAATTGTGTGACAATTTTACCACATTTTAATCTTAGAGTCAATCCTAGAGGATTGATACCTTACCATATATGGCAGATGGACCTCACACACTTGCCAGAATTTGGAAAATTAAAATATTTGCATGTTACAGTTGATACTTCTTCTGGATTTTTGATGGGCTCCCTTCATGGGGGAAAAAAACTAAAGATGTTATAGCTCATTGCTTACAAAATTTTGCCACTGTGGTCATTCCAAAGCAGTTAAAAACTGATAATGCCCCCGGTTATACTTCTACCTCTTTTAAACCATTTTGCTCATCATTTGGCATTACTCATATATCAAGAAACCCATACAATCCACAGGGACAAGCCATAGTTGAAAGAGCACATCACACTATTAAAATGTACTCATTAAAGTAAGAAGACAGAATTGGGAAGGGATATAAATTCCCCAAAGATAAACTTAAAATAATCCTTTTTACTCTAAACTTTTTAAATTTGGATTTTCAGGACTTAGTGCTGCAGAAAGGCATAAGTGTCCAAAAAATGTGTATAAGCCCGAGGTACTTTGGAAGGATATTCTAACAGGACAATGGAAAGGTCCTGACCCATTAATTTTCTGGAGTTGGAGGTCTGTTTGTGGGTTTCCACAGGAAGAACAGCAGCCGATTTGGATTCCAGAGAGATTAACTAAGATTCCGACCCAGTGATTGCCTGGAGTCGGGGGTCTGTTTATGTGTTTCCACAGGGAGAACAGCAGCCGATTTGGATTCCAGAGAGATTAACTGAAGCGATTTCGATAGACCAAAATAAGATGATTTGGCTCAAATCCATAACAGCTGATATCCAAAACTCCAGTTTGGCTATCCTTACATCTGCGACAGAACCAGAATGCTTTTTTCAATATCTATTTTATTATTGCCCTTTCTCACATCATGAAGTTCTCTTTTGTTTTTTTGAGCTCATACAGACCTAGGTTAATGTTTTGCTTATCAGTTCCATTTTTTGACTATAGAGTTTTTAAACATTGCAATGATGATTTCACATGTAAAATGTTATAAGGCCTTTACTATTATATTATGTGTTGTATGTATTTATTATGTGTGCACACTTGTGTTTTGTGTTATATATTTGAATGTGCGTATGTCCATATATCACATATGATGAGTGCTAATGAAATAATATATCCATTTTTTTTATTCACGTGAATTAAATTGTTTAATTTAAATTGGGTAAAAAACTGTTCAGGATTGTTTTAATATGTGAAAAACTAGGAGGTTAACAGACGTGTTTCTTTACTTTCACTTTTCCTTTTCATTATATTTAATTATTCTCTTCAAGATAATGTAAATTGTTAAGAAAATTGTTTTCTTTTAGTGCCTTCAGGAATGTTACATAATTTTTTCTTTAGCCATTATTGCCAGAATTCCTATCTTCATCCCAGTGCCGGTGAAGACAAAGATAAAACCAATCTACAGATTCTGCAATAGCCATCACTGAACTGCTTGTAGAACTTGCCTGGATTATGTACAACTCGTATGCATTGTGAACTCACTTGTATGCATTGTGAACTATCTGCTGGTGCAGCGAATTGTGGCAGTGTTGGGGTACTTATGCTGATGCTGTCATCAGTGATAGAATTTTTCCAATAGGAGCCATCAATTGACTTGGTGTATCTTCCCTATTCTCACTGGATTGAGGTCAGGAAACTTACAGAGGGAGGCGAAAGACTTCATCAGCAATGACTGCTCCTTTGGCAATTTTGGTTTTGGATGCACACATGGAATTTTTCTTTAGATCTATCAGGTTCTGAGAATCAAAGCCACAACCTCACACAGGGCCAAGAGGCTGATTCAGACACATCCCTTTCCAAAGTAATTAATCAAAGAGCCACAGGTGATGCCCATTCATTTCAATTTGAAAACTGTTTTCTTCAGGCTCCACAAAGGGGTGGCCTGAGGCAAAGACATTCCTAACATTCAGGGCAAGGGAACCATAGGTAAGCAAATTGCCCAAAGCAGGGTTTCTCCACTGAGACTTTTCTGGTTACACTGATCTCTGAGGTTCCTGAGATGTTCCCATTCCCTTCAGCTATCCAGTACATGGCTATGTCACAGAGTTTGGAGGTGGTACATATCTTGGACACAAAACCATGAGCCTATTCTGGAGAGAGGCCAGAAATCAGGAGGTGAACAGGAACTTAGGAAGATAGTAGGTGTTGTCTATCCATAAGGCAAGCCGCAGTTCATTCATAAAAAGGGCAGAATAAATGCCTGGAAGCTTCCTACTAGTCAGGACACCTCCATTGATGTATTCGCTTTTCTAATAACTACAACCCCGGACACAGTAGATACACAGACATAGAAAAACTCGCCTTCTCAAATGACTTACTAGAAACAGTCGACTCCAAACCAAACAAACGACCTTTGCTACCTATTCTCAGAACATGAGACAAAACCACGAACTCACACCCACACCCACTAAGGCACCTCATTCCCACAACAAGGTCTGTGACTATCCGGAGTGTCCTCTGACTGGTGGACCATACTATGTTCCCCCAAAATGGCCTGTCCTGTATCAGATCAGGTCCCTTTTGCCAACTATGTTAAGTTGTCAGGAGCCAGCAATGAGCCACTACCTGCTTCCTCAGGAAAGGCCCCTCTTCAGAGTTCTCTTAGCATTTGGTCATCCTCACATCAGGAGGTAACAAGAAAGACTGACTCTGTCCTTGGAAAATTCAAACAAGTGTGCCCACTGGGAATGGGACTGGCACTGGCTCTGGGTGGCTGGCTTCCTGGATCCCAAGTTCAGAGAGTTCCATCACCAAGGAAGTGAGGTAGGTTACTTCCTTCAGGAACTGAATGAGGTCAATACCTTGGCAAAAACTTTGTCCTAAAAGTTGTTTACAAGGGTCCCATGAGATGGAGGCTGCCCCTACTTTCTCTGACTCAGTCATAAGTTAGAATGGTATATCAACCACAGGCACCATGGAACAGCTCTCCACACAGGCCTGGTTTTGTCCATCTTCTCTACATTAAGAACAGAGCGACTGATTCAGACACAATACTTCATCCTGACCGTTTTTTTTTTTTTTTTTTTGCCATGGAAGATGATTTTGCGCTCTCAGGTCCTTAATAGCTGCCTAAGTCTTCTCCAGGGATCATTTCTGCATGGACCTTTGAGGATTTCAGCAGGTGGAAGATCCCCTACATACCTGTATTGTAAGACCAACTCTGTCCCTGCTCTATTGTAAAGATAGATTGATGGAACAGTGTATGCTTAGGGTTAATAACAGGTTTGATCTGGGTTAGGAATCAATCTGTGCGATGAATAATGGTTTTCACCTATATATTTACAAGAATATATAGGTGAAATATAAGTATGAACACAGAAATCTAGGTAAGATTTGAAGCCCAGAAGTGCATTGGGCCCTTGATTGGGATACTCAGCTTTGAATTATATTCTGCACAGATGTCTCAGATAAATTGATATACAATGGCATAGGACCTTGTACCTTGGATGATTGAATGTCAAAAAGAACATCCAGTCAAAAGGATAGTCAGTAGGATTAGGAAGATATTCATAGGTTTAGAAACCAGAGTGAGTATAGGATTTGAACCAAACGTTCTTTAACAGTAGGGTTTCGGGTAGAGAATGAATGTAAATATCAACACATGTGAAGAGCCAGTCACATTGATGAACTCTGGAAAATATGTAGGAAACCATATATCAATAGAGACATTAGGAAATCAGGCAAAGTATAAATAAGTGATAGGATCAGGCATTTTCAACAGTGTTGAGGTTGAATATATAATCTTAGGAAGAAACAAATATGTAGTCACCAATAGGATTGACATTTGATAGCATTAGGCAACCTGGACATAGATGTTTTTAGTAATCCATACTCACTTTCCATTTAGACTTCGGTACAAACATAAGTGTGACCTTTGCATTTTGTGAAAGAAGTCTCATGAAAAGACCAGTCAAGAAACCCTGTGGAAAACATGTTTTCTGAATTAGGAAGTGATGAAAAGTAAAACAAAATGCCTATAAATTTCTGAACTAGTGGATTAAATATATATCCTATCATATGCATTAACTGAAGAAAAAGAAATGTACCAGTATTGAATAAAAATGAATGACAAAATACACATCACGTCCCATAGGAATCTACTTGCATTGATATAAAACTGTGTCAGTTACTGCAGAAATATTAGGATTTGTATGCACCATTTACTGTTAGTTTTCAGTACTAGGAATCAAATATGTAGTTCAGGTGGATGAATATTTCTCAGAATAATCTTGTGAAAAGTTGATTATTAATCCACATACATGAATATGAATGAATTTACGGAGTGTATAATAAGACACATATATTTCATATTTTGAAAAATCTGTAGAGTGTGTGTGTATATATATATATATAAACACACACACACACACACACACACACACGCACGCACACAAACAGACATTAAAAAGTAGCAATATATGCCAATTGAAATTCAGCACGAAATATATGTCATCCACAGATCCAAATAAATTTGTTTTACTGAACATGGATTCATGTATAATTTTATTGTACTAGGAAGCTCATCAATAGTTTGAATTTTCAGTTTCAACAGTGTTTAGGAGGAGTGATCTCTTCTCACAATTTGTGTCTGCCAAGTCAGCCACCTCACAAGAATGTACGTGTGGTACCAGGTAGGATTCTATATGTGCATATAAAAATACATGTGCTGAATAGGATACAGAGAAAGGTAGACAGGAATTCACATATTTGTTAACTTTAAAAACACATGGAGAACCATTTCAACAAAAAATTGACTAGATTTATAACTCCTACCCTATATAATGCAAAAGGCAATTCCAATGATACACCATTCCTCCTCTGAACTGCTTGTATTTCTATTCTGTTTGGGTTAATTTTCTCCATCATATTAGAATTAGTAGTCAGAGTCTAGTTGGCATGGGTTTGTGTCAGGGATTCAGTATTTCGAATGAAAATTTGGAAAATGATTCCAATGTTTATGCAATTATATGCTACAAAAGTATCTTCCCACTCTCATCCATAACAATGCCTTGAGATTACCTTGGCCCCAAGTTAGACACAATTAGAGGAGAATAGTTAGAAAATCTGTGAATACATATCTGGAATCAAATATTCTCACGAGTTCACAAACTTGGAGGTGGTAGAGGAGATTCCAAAAGTAAGGGACAGGGTAAACACTCCACAAACATGGAGCTCTGCTGGACTAAAGACTTCTTGAGGAACTGCCTCTGAGGTTGGGCACTTGAAATATATGTTGTAGTCAGGAGATTTAGCTTCCTTTGTAGTGAGACCATCAAATCTGGGTATGCTTCTATGTGACCTGGAATACATGATTTCTTATTTTCCAATAAACATGAGGAAGCTCTTTTTAATTTTCTGTTTGTAGGTAAACTGTGGCCACTGGGGGCTAATTGTCTACTCTTGTGGACTCTGAAGCCATTTGATCATCCTCCAGTTTTCCTGGTGTTGCTTGCTGCTGCACTGGGAGTTTCGTATTTTCTTCACGAAATACAAGGAATTCACCTGGGACAAAGTGCTGGAGGGAGTTCTGTCACCTGTGGTGGGTCAGGGTCTGCAGAAGAATGTACCAACCAGCCTTCTATTCCACATAGCTTGCCTCCTTGACCATAGCAACCGGATTCTGAACATTGGCCTGAAACCTCTCCATCTAACAAGATATCTTTACATAGAAGCGTCTGCTGGATGCATCATGTCAGTCACAAGCCAATTGGAAGCCAATGGCAGATCCACATGGCCCCACCACAGATGTTTTTTTATCACACACCTGCCCAACACTGCACTAGGCCCACTACTCAGCAGGTCCAACTTCCTGGAATCTCTGTTATACACCATTTTTATGAAACTCAGTCAATCAAGTCACTGTCCTGCATAATCATGTTCAGCAACAGGACAACCAAAGTTTCTCCAGTGCCATCTGGTCATGGGAATTTCAAAAATTTTATGGTATTTATCTAGCAATTTTTCAAGGATGAAGTTGGCAGCATGTGGGTTTCAATTCATTCAGGGACCATTAAATGTTGTGGAAGTTCATTTCAAATGAAGTTCTGGAGAACTCTCACAGGCAAGGTTTCCCAAAGATTGGCCAAAGAGTCACATAAATCCAGGCCCATTGAGGTCTACAATGTAACGTCCATGTGTGTTTTGACTCTCAACTAAGACTGCCAAGTCGTTAAGAATAAAATCATGTGATATCAAGCCTGAGATTCCCAGTGGTCTCTGGAAAGCCACCCTGGGCCTAGATCTCAGTTTCCAAGGGTGACTCTCATGCTTGGCCTTCTAAAATCCCAACACAATTCATGGCAATACTTCTCTAAGTTCAGTTCCTGTACTCAGTCTCTAAGGGGAATCACACCAGAGTTCAAACTCAGGTGGACTCAGTCATCCCTTTCAACTGCCACAAAAATAACCACAATTAAAACCAAAACACTCCCACATGGCCCTCATCTTCTTCCATATAGACACTCATCATAACCTCTGACTGGAGATTTCCATGAGGAATGCAGCCCAAGACAGTGTCCAAAATACGCTTTCTTGCCCCTCATTTACCTAAATTCTGAGTGACCTGGACACCCTTCCTGTGAACCAGGAGTGATCAAATAGGCCTGCCGTTAATACTGATCCACTTCTCAAATTTGAGACCTACTGACTGTGGGGTTTAGATTCTTTATGTGAATTGGAGTCATGAGAAAACCCAACCACCTATGTGCTAGCCTCTGCAGGGAATTGAAGAACTCATTTGACCTAAAGGATCCCTATTCTCACTTGATTGATTTCAGAAACCTTACAGAGGAAGGCAAAAGACTTCATCCACAATGACTGCTCTTTTGCTATTTTGGTTTTGGATGCACACATGGGATCTTTCTTTAGATCCATCAGTTGCTGAGAATCTAAGCTACAGCCTAACACAGGGCCAAGACGCTGATTCAGACACATCTCTTTGCAAAGCAATTAAGCAAAGAGCCACAGCTGATGCCCATTCTTTTTTATTTGAAAAAGGTTTTCTTCAGACTTCGCAAAGCGTTGTCCTTAGGCAAAGACTTTCCTGACATTCAGGGAAACAGAACAATAGGTAAGCAAAAGGTCCAAAGGAGGGTTTCTCCAATGAGACTTTACAGGTCACACTGGTACCTGCTGAAAACCTCAAAGGTCCATGCAGAAATGATACCTGGAGAAGTTGTAGGGAGGTATGAAAGACCTGAGAGAGCAAAAGTCCTATTTCATGGCAAACAACCTGGTCAGGATAAAGGGATGTGTCTGAATCAGCCTCTCTCTACTTATGTTAGAGAAGAGGGACTAAACCAGACCTGTGTGGAGAGCTGATCCCAGGTGCCTATGGTTGATATACCATTGTAACTTGTGCAAGTGTTCCAGGAAGTAGGAGCAGCCTCCATCTCATGGGACCCTTGGAAGCAAGTGTTAGGACAAACTGGTTGCCAAGGCAGTGACCTCATTTATTCAATTCCAAAGAAAGTGACATACCTCATTTCCTTGGTGATGGAACTCTATGATCTTTGTATCCTAGTGGCCAGGCACCCAGACGCTATCCCATTCCCAGTCACAGTGGTCTCACTTGTTTGGATTTACCAAGGACAGAGTCAGTATTTCTTGGTACCTACTAATGTGAGGATGGCCAAATGCCAGGAGAGCACTGAAGAGGTACCTTTTCTGAGAAAGCCGGTAGTTGCTCACCACTTTTTCCTGACAACTTCACAGAGTTAGCCAAGGAAACCACACCTGAGAGAGGACAGACTATTTCGAAGGAATATAGTATGGCCGAGCAGTTAGAGGACACTCCAGATAGTCACAGATCTACTTGGGGGAAGGAGGTGCCATTGTGGGAGTGGGTGTGGGTTTGTGGTTTTATCTCATGTTCTGAGAAAAGGTAGGAATGGTGGTTTGTTTGGATTGAAGTGGACTGTTTCTAGTAAGTCATTTGACAAGGTGAGTGTTTCTATGTTTGTGAATCCCAGTATGTCCATTGTTGTAGACATTAGAAAAGAGAATGCATTAATGGATGTGTCCTGTCTAGTATAAATCTTACCATAATTCATCCTGCTCAATTTATGAATGGACTGCACCTTGTCTTATCGATGGGCAACACCTGCTATCATCCTAAGTTCCTGTTTTCTTCCTGAATTCTGGCCAGTCTCCAGAATAGGCTCAGGGATTTGTGTCCAAGATATGTACAACCTCCAAGCTCTGTGACATGGCCATATACTGGATAGCTGAAGAGAATGGAGATCATCTCAGAAAACTCAGATATCAGTGTGACCAGGAAAGTCTCAGTGGAGAAACCCTGCTTTGGGCCTTTTGCTTACCTTATGTTCTGTTGCCCTGAATGTCAGGAAGGTCTTTGCCTCAGGCCACCCCTTTGTGAAGCCTGAAGAAAACAGTTTTAAATTTGAAATGAATAGGCATCACCTGTGGCTCTTTGCTTAATTGCTTTGGAAAGGGATGGGTCTGAATTAGCCTCTTGGCCTTGTATGTGGCTGTGATTTTTATTCTCAGCACATGATGGATCCAAAGAATGATCGCATGTGCGCATCCAAAACCAAAATGGCCAAAAGATCAGTCATTGTGGATGAAGTCTCTCGCCTTCTTCTGTTAGGTTCCTGACATCCATCAAGTGAGAATACTGATCCTTTGGGTCAAATGAGTTCTTGAAATCTCTGCCGAGGTGCTTGGCTTTTCTCATGACTCTGTTTCACATAAATATTCCATACCTGAATGTCAGTAGGCCTCAAATTGGAGAAACAGAGCAGCATGAACGGCAGGCTTATTTGACAACTCCTGGTTCAAATTAAGAGTGTCCAGGCCACCCTGACTTTAGGCAAATGAGGGGCAAGGGAGCTTATTTTGGACACTATCAATGGCTGCACCCCTCATGGAAACCTCCAGCCAGAGGTCATGATGAGGGACTATATGGAAGAAGATGAGGGCCATGTGGGAGTGTTTTGGTTTTAATTGTGGTCATTTGTGTGGCGGTTGGAAGAAATGTCTGGGTCCACCTGGGCTTGAACTCTGGTGTAATTCCCCATAGAGACTGAGTTCTGGAACTGACTTCAGAGAAATATTGCCATGAATTGTTTTTGGATTTTAGGAGGCCACGCATGAGAGTTGCCCTTGGAAACTGAGATCTGGCTTTCCACAGAGCACTGGGAATCTCAGCCAGGATATCACATGATTTAATTGTGAAAAACTTGCAGCCATAGTTGAGAGTCAAAACACACATGGACCTCACATTTTACACCTCAATGTGCCTGGCTTCATGTGACCTTTTCCCCACTCTTTGGGAAGCCTTGCCTGTGAGAGTTCCCCAGAGTTTTCATTTAAATGAGCTTCCTCAACATTTAGTGGTTCCTGAATGAATTGAAACCCACAGTTTCTCCAACTTCATCCTTGAAAAATGGCTTGATGAATACCATGAATTTTTTGAAGTTCCCACAACCAGGTGGCACTGGAGAACATTTGGATGACCTGTTGCTGATCATGAGTATACCAGACAATGCCTTGATTGACTGGGTTTCATGAAAATCGTGTAGAACAGAGATGCCAGTAAGTTGGAGCCTGCTGAGTAGTGGGCCTAGAGCAGTGGTGGGCAGGTGTGTGATGAAACATCAGTGGTAGGGCACTGAGGATCTACCATTGGATTCCAAATGGCTTGTGACTGACATGGTGCAGCCAGCAGTCCCTTATATGTAAAGGCATCTTGTTATATGGTGACGTTTCAGGGCAATGTTCTGAATCAGGTTGATATGGATAAGGGGGCAATGGGCCAAGCTATGAGGGATAGAAGCCTGGTTGGTGCATTCTCCTGCAGACCTTGACCCACCACACGTGACAGAACTCCCTCCAGCAATATGTCCCAGTTGAGCTCCTGGTATTTCGTGAAGCAAATACCAAACTCCCAGTGCAGCAGGAAAAACACCACAAAAAGTGTAGGAGGACCAAATGGCTTCGCCGTCAACACGGGGAGACACTTAGTCCTCAGTGGTCACAGTTTACCTACAAAGAGAGGATTCAGCATTGCTGCCTCATGTTCATTGGAAAATAAGAAACCATGTCCTTCAGGTCACATAGATGCAGAACCAGCTTTGATGGTCTCACTACTAAGGAAGCCAAATCTCCTGACAACAACATATATTTCAAGTGCCCAAACTCAGAGGCAGTTTCTCAAAAAGTTTTTAGGCTCTCAGAGCTCCCTGTTTGTGTTGTGTTTACCCTGTCCCTTACTTTTGGAAACTCCTCTACCACTTCCATGGTTATGAACTCTTGAGCATTTTCCACTCCAGATACGTATTCACTGATTTTCTAACTCTTCTCCTCTAATTATGTTTTACCTGGGGTGAAGGTAATGTCAAGGCATTGTTCTGGATGAGAGTGAGAGGATATCAGACCTTAACAGATATTTGTGAAGCACATATTTGCTTACACATTGGATTCATTTTCCAATTTTCCTTTTGAAATACTGAATCCCTGACACTAACCCATACCTACTAGAATCAGACAACTCATCCTAATATAATGGAGAAAAATAACCCAAACAGAATAGAAATTCAAGCAGTTCAGAGGAGGCACCTTGTATAGTTGGACTTGCCTTTTGCATTATATAAGGTAGGAGTTATAAATCTAGTCAATTTTTATTTGTAATAGTTCTCCATGTGTTTTTAAAGATAACAAATGTGTGAAATCCTGTTTCCCTTTCTCTGTATCCAATTCACACATGTATAATTATATGCACATATAGAATCCTACCAGGGATCCCACGTACATTTTTGTGAGGTTTCTCACTTGGCAGATACAAATTGTGAGAAGAGATCACTCCTCTTAAACGCTGTTAGAACTGAAGATTCAAACTATAGGGGAGCTTCCTAGGAGAACAACATTATACATAAACTCATGTTCAGTAAAATAATTATTTTTGCATCTGTGGATGATATATATTTACTGATGAATTTTGATTTTCATATATATTGCTACTTTTTAATGTCTGTGTGTAGTTTGTGTGTGTGTGTGTGTGTGTGTATACACATACACTATTCAGATTTTTCAATATATAAAATATATGTGTCTTATATACACTTTCTAAATTCATTCATGTTCATGTATGTGGATTTATAATCAACTTTTCACAAGATTATTTTCCGAAATATTCATCCACCTGAAATACATATTTGTTTCCTAGTACTGAAAACAAACTTCAGTGAATGGTGCCTACAAATTCTAATAATTTTACAGTAACTGACCCAGTTTACCACCAATGCAAGTAGATTCCTATGGGATATGATATGTAATTTGAGGTTCATTTGTATTCAACACTGGTACATTATAATTTCTTCAGTTTTTGCACATCATACGATATATATTTCATCCACAAGTTCACAAATTTACAGGCATTTGTTTCAACTTTAATCAATTCCTGTTTCAGAACACAAGTATTATCAGGGTTTCTGAACTCGTCTTTTCATGACGCTTCTTTCCAAACAAGTTATTTTCGATTTCCATAATCACTGGTGAAGTAAAACTCACACCCTTCGTGATAAACCAAAACACTAGTATTACCAATATATGTATAACATTTTGGAAAGAATGATTGTATATCAATATAAGATTTCCTGTAATTTTTCAGATATCAGTTCAATCCATTATTTATAGTTGGAACAAGTTATATAATTTATTCACAGTATGTTCTATTCATGCTTTATCTTTATATTAATAGACACAGTGTACACCCCTTTGGACCCCCAATACTAATTTTACATCTTCAATATATTGCTACCAGAAATGGTGGAAGAAATACTTATGTCACCTGATCTACATATACATTTTATCACAGTAATATTCTGAACAAAAAATGTAAAGGTCACACTTATGATTGTACCAAAGCCTAAAAGGAAAGTGAACATGGATTACTAAAAACATCCATGTCCAGGTTGCCTAATGCTCTCAAATGTGAATCCTATTGGTGACAACATATTTGTTTCTTCCTAAGATTATATATTCAAACTCAACCCTGTTGAAAATGTCTAATCCTATCACTCACTTTATATTTTGCCTGATGCAATAATGTCTCTATTGATATCTGCATTTCTACATATTTTCCCAGATTATCATAGTGACTGACTCTTCATATGTGCTGACATTTACATTCACTCTCTAACCGAAACCATATTGCTACAGAACTTTTGGTCTAAATCCTATAATCACTCTTCTTCCTAAACCTACCGACAATCTTTCTAAACCTACTGACTATCCCTTTTTGACTGGATGTTCTCTTCTACGTTCAATCATCCAAGGTACAAGGTCCTATGCCATTGTATATTGAATTATCTGAGACATCTTTAGAGAACATAATTCAAGCTAAGTATCCCAATCAAGGACCCAATGCCCTTCTGGGTTTCAAATCATACCTAGATTTTTATTTTCATACTTATATTTCACCTCTACATTCTTGTAAATCTCACAGGTTGCCAATACCATTATTCATTGCACAGAATGATTCCTAACCCAAATCGAACCTGTTATTAACCCTAAACGTACACTGTTCCCTCAATCTCATTTTACAGAAGAACAGGGACGGAGTTGTTCTTACAATGCAGGAACGTAGGGGACCTTCCACCTGCTGAAAACCTCAAAGGTCCATACAGAAATGATACCCGGAAAAGTTATAGGCAGGTATGAAGGACCTGAGAGAGCAAAAGTCATCTTCCATGGCAAACAACCTGGTCAGGATGAAGGGATGTGTCTGAATCAGCCTCTCTCTTCTTATTGTAGAGAAGATGGACCAAATCAGGCCTGTGTGGAAAGCTGTTCACGGGTGCCTATGGTTGATATACCATTCTAACTTGTGAAAGTGTCACAGGAAGTAGGGGCAGCCTCCATCTCATGGGACCCTTGGAAGCAACTGTTAGGAAAAAGGGGTGCCAAGGCAGTGGCCTCATTCAGTTCCAAAGAAAGTGACATATCTCATTTCCTTGGTGATGGAACACTCTGAACTTGCTATCCAAGAACCAAGACACCGAGAGGCAATCCCAGTCCAAGTCCCTGTGGGCTCACTTGATTGGATTTTGCAAGGACAGAGTCAGTCTTTCTCGGTACCTAATGATGTGAGTATAGCCAAATACCAGGAGAGCTCTGAAGAGGTACTTTTCCTGAGAAAGCAGGTAGTGGCTCGCCACTTTTTCCTGACAACTTCACAGAGTTGGTCAAGGAAACCAGATCTGATAGAGGACACGCCATTTTGGGGGAACATAATATGGCCCACCAGTCAGAGTTAACTCCGGAGAGTCACAGACATACTTGAGGGAAGGAGGTGCCTTTGTGAGTGTGGGTTTGTTGTTTTGTCTCATGTTCTGAGAATAGGTAGGAAAGGTGGTTTGTTTGATTTGGAGTGAACTGTTTCTAGTAAGTCCTCAATTTGGAGAAACAGAGCAGTATTAACGGGAGGCTTATTTGATCACTCCTGGTTCACAGAAAGGGTGTCCAGGCCAACATGACTTTAGGCAAATAAGGGGCAAGGGAGTTTATTTGGACACTGTCTTTGGGTGAGCCCTTCATGGAAACCTCCAGACAGAGGTTACGATGAGTGACTATATGGAAGAAGATGAGGACCATGTTTGAGTGTTTTGTTTTTAATTGTGGTCATTTGTGTGGTGGTTGTAAGAAATATCTTGGTCAACCTGGGCTTGAACTCTGGTAGGATTTTCCTTAGAGACTGCGTTCTGGAACTGAACTCAGAGAAGTATTGCCATGAATTGTGTTGGGATTTTAGGAGGCCACCCATGAGAGTCGCCCTTGGAAACTGAGATATAGGCCCAGGGTGGCTTTCCACAGAGCACTGAGAATCTCAGCCAGGATAACACATGATTTTATTCTTAAAGAAATGGCAGCCATAGTTGAGAGTCAAAACACACATGGACCTCACATTGTAGACCTCAATGGGCCTGGCCTAATGTGACCTTTTGTCCACTCTTTGGGAAGCCTTGCCTGTGAGAGTTCTCCAGAGATTTCATTGAAATGAGCTTCCTCACCACTTAATGTTTGCTGAATGAATTGAAACCCACAGTGCCTCCAACTTCATGCTTGAAAAATGGCTAGATGAATACCATGTAGTTATTGAAATTTTCATGACCAGGTGGCACTGGAGAACCTTTGAATGACCTGTTGCTGATCATGAGTATACCAGACAGTGCCTTGATTGACTGGATTTCATGAAAATGTTGTAGAAAAGAGATGCCAGTACGTTGGAGTCTGCTGAGTAGTGGGCCTAGAGCACTGGTGCGCAGGTGTGTGATGAAACATCAGTAGTAGGGCCATGAGGATCTACCATTGGATTCCAAATGGCTTGTGACTGACATGGTGCAGCCAGCAGATCCTTATTTGTAAAGTCATCTTTTTATATGGAGAGGTTTCAGGGCAATGTTCAGAATAAGGTTCATATGGACAAGGGGGCAATGGGCCAAGCTATGAGGGATAGAAGCCTGGTTGGTGCATTCTCCTGCACACCCTGACCCACCACACGTGAGAGAACTCCCTCCAGCACTGTGTCTCAGTTGGGATCCTTGTATTTCATGAAGCAAATACTAAACTCTCAGTGAAGCAGGAAAAACACCACAAAAAGTGGAGGAGGACAAAATGGCTTCACAGTCCACACGGGGAGACATTTAGTCACCAGTAGTCACTGTTTACCAACAAAGAGAGGATTCAGGCCTCCTGCCTCATGTTAATTGGAAAATAAGAACCCATGTCCTTCAGGTCAAAGTGATGGAGACCCACCTTTGATGTTCTCACTACAAAAGAAGCTAAAGCTCCTGTGAACAACCTAAATTTCAAGTGCCCAACCTCAGAGGCAGATTCTCAGAAAGTCTTTAGGCCAGAAGAGCTCCATGTTTGTGGAGTGTTTACCCTGTCCCTTACGTTTAGAAAGTCCTCTACCTCCACCAAAGATGTGAAATCTGGAGCATTTTCCATTCCAGATAGGTATTCACAGATTTTCTAACTCTTCTCCTCTAATTGTGTCTTATTTGAGGTCAAAGTAATGTTAAAGCATTGTTCTGGATGAGAGTGGGAAGAATTTTGTGTAGCATATATTTGCATACACATTGGATTTAATTTCCTATTTTCTATGTGAAATACTGAATCCCTGACACTAACACATACCCTATCAGACTCTGAATACTATTTCTAATAGGATGGAGAAAAATAACCCAAACAGAATAGAAATACAAGCAGTTTAGAGGAGGCATGGTGTATATTTGGACTTGCCTTTTGCATGATACAGAGTAGGAGTTAAATCTAGTCAATTTTTGTTGAAATAGTTCTCCATGTGTTTTTAAAGTTAACAAATTCTGAATTCCTGTCTCCCTTTCTCTGTAGCCTATTCACCACATATATTTTTATATGGATATATAGAATCATACCTGGTACCACACATACATTCTTGTGAGGTGGATGAGTTGGCAGATACAAATTGTGAGAAGAGATCACTCCTACTAAAGCGTGTTGGAACTGAATATTCAACCAATGGGTGAGCTTGCTAGTTGAACAACATTATACATAAATCCATGTTCAATAAAATGAATATTTTTGGATCTGTTTATGATATATATTTTATGAAAATTTTGATTGACATATATGTTGCTATTTTTTTTTCTGTGTGTGTGTGTGTTTTGTGTCACTCGCCTGTTCTGTAAAACAACTTCAGAGAGAGAGGTTAAAAATTCATGCAAAGCTCTGATGGAGGTATCTAATATCTTAGTTTTGGTCTATTGCTTCTTCTAATTGGGTCATTTGTTGTGTCCCATTGACGAGGGCAGTGGTTCCTGTGCCCACCCCTGCAGCAACTCCTATTCCGAATAGGATGGCTAAAGTGAGGGATATATGTTCCCAGTGGAAACGGGTTGTATGCCCCTCTATTTCATTTTCAAATGAACCTGCATCATGACAGAGCACTCTGGGAAATATCTGCACCATTACACAATTAATCACATCTGTTGACAATTTCTTTAAAACATAAACAATGTTTAATTATATACAATTATGCTGTTGGGACGGACAAGGCAAGGCACCTAAGATAGCAATGAAGACAGGGAAACCGTCCTATTTGGTTGCAACCAGATTCAGAGGGCATTGCTTCTGTTGTAATCAATTATTCTCCTGAAACTCAAGTTTAGGTAGTTTCAGAATTTTGTACCCAACATGTAAGGGAAGGGGCTCAGAAGTTCACAGTCTTCAGAAGTTCAAAAAAGCCGTTGTTGTTTCTGTTTTTACCTCGGTTCTGGGCAAGTTAACTTTTCAAGGACACCTGGGAGGGAAAGAGATTTTTCCTACCTTTCTTATTTTTCGCCCCTGACAGCTGTTACCATGGAGCCCTGATGGTAACTTTTTTATCTTAGAAATATAGCCATCTCTGTAAAGCCCCAGCTCATGGCCAGAGGCCTTGTTCATATATTTTGTGGAAAACAAGTAATAGGGTGTCTAGCATAGAAGTGCTTATTTTTTTAGTCAGTGACCAAGTAGAACAAGGCAACATGAAAAGAGGAAGTTTATCTACATTGAACTCTTTTATAGGGACTCTTTTGCTGAAAGTCCTAAAGTCAGCCATGGTGAAGACTTCTGTAGAATGTCAGTTAAGAATTTTCTGTAGGCCTGGTACAGAAGGGGAAGACAGGGAAGGTGGGGCTGACAGCAGCTTCGAGGATCTGAGAATAAGGAAGGAGAGATGTAAAAGAATAATGGGAAAGGGGTTTGGGATTTTCCTAGCAACAAAAACTTGAGCTGTAGAACAGGTAGAGCAGAGGGGAAGACAAGAGTGAGTATCCCAAAATGCATGTGAGGGACTTTAAATTTTTAGTAAACTGTTTTCAGTGATGACAAAGCAACTTTAAAGGCCATTTTCATTACATCTTTGATAGGAGTCTGAGGGCTCTCCTCAGCTAGTTTCAGCTTTGTGTTAGCTGGTAAGAGGACCTGGTGGGACCCGTTGCGGGCATGGACAGGAGAAGAGAGGAGTGAGTCGGTGGATGGGAACCTGAGTACCTGCTACTTCAGCAAGATGGCGATGGTCTGAGAACCGGCAGAGGTTTGGGTTTTTGATCTAATAATTGGAGGGGAGAAATCAGGTTGCTGAGGTGAGAGTGACAGCAGAGACTCTGGAGCAGAAGGCTGAAGGTGAGGATCTATTGGATAAGCATAGTTCAGGATATGAGTGAAGGATGGAAAAGGCCTGCCCATAGGGGAATCTCCTTTCATCCTTTTGAGCACTTGCAGAAGTTAAAAAGGTCACACAGGGCTGGGGATGTGGCTCAATTGTAGCATGCTCGCTTGGCATGCGTGTGGCCCGGGTTCGATCCTCAGCACCACATACAAACAAAGATGTCGTGTCCACCAAAAACTAAAAAATAAATATTAAAAATTATCTCTGTCTCTCTCTCTCTCACCTCTCTCTTTAAAAAAAATGGTCACGCAGAATTTGAGGATCAAGAGACCCCTCTGGGGGCCATCGGTTTTGGTTATCTAATTGGTAATATGGCCAATGCTGTGTACTGAATTTGATGAGGAGTTTGTGTTCCATCAGGCAGCCCCTGTATGCTCACATCCCCATGACGAGCAGAAAAAGTCTGCCAGGCATTCTGAAATTACTAAAAAGGAGTGATGGATTTTTCCTTTCCCCAGTTCCATGATCCTCTTAGTTATACAAGTCCGATATTTACTGCCATTAGCCCCTTGAACTAGAGACCTTCTATTTGATAGAGGGCCCAATGGGGCCTTAAGGGCTGAGTTTATTGCCCCTGTATCCACTTCAAAGTTTACTGGTGTCTCCTCCACTTCAAAAGATACGCTGAGCTCAGGGAGGGGATCTGAGCCCCGACTTTCGTAGTCATGCTGAAGAGTCAGAATGGCTGGCTGGCGTGGCTGCCTCTTTCTAGGGCACTCTTGAACCCAGTGTCCTCTTTCTTTACAGTAGGCACATTGATCTGAGGTCAGAGGTGGCCTCTGGCGTGGGACCAGGTATCCCTTTCTGTCTCCCTGTTTCTTAATTTCTGGCCTTTTTGTTGTTGTGACCGGGACCTTAGTCAACTCCTTAGTCTGTCTTTTGTTTCTTTTATCCTTCTTTTGCTCCCTTCTCTTCCTCAGTTTCTCTCTTATAGTATACTTTCTCGGCTTCTCTGACTAAATCTCTCAAAGTCATATCTTGTAATCCATCTAAGCATTGTAACTTTCTTTAAATATCCAAGGCAGCATGCCCAATAAAGGCCATTGTGACAGATGCCTTTTGATCCTCTGCATGAGGATTGAAAGGAGTATATCTCCTATATGCCTCCGTAATTCTCTTTAGAAACATAGAGGAAGATTCATCAGGCCCGCAGGCGTCGTACCCACATCACCCCAAATGGAGTAGGGAAAGAGCAGTGCCGCTGCCCGCGCCCGGATCAGGCCCAGCCACCAGCTGGTGTGGTAGTCACGTCACCCAAATTGTAGTAGGGGCCAAGCAGGCTGCCGCCCGCGCCCGCCACAAAAGCAGACCTGTGACTGACCTTCAGAACAGGCCCAGCGGCCTGCCACCATGGTAAACATGACACCCCAATTGGAGTAGTGGCAGAGCAGAGCTTTCTCCCGTGCCCAGTACAAGCACAACGGCCCACCGGCGTGGTAGTCATGTCAACCCAATTGGAGTAGGGGCAGAGCAGAGCCTTTGCCCGCACCCGGAACAGGCCCAGCGATCTGCCAGCATGGTAGTCACGACACCCCAATTGCAGTAGGGCCAGAGCAGAGCCACCACCCGCTCCCGCAAGGTAGGCAGACCTGCAACTGACCGGCGGAACAGGCCCAGCGGCCTGCAAGCGTGGCAGATATGTCAAACCATTTGGTTCTTTGAAAAAATAAAAAAAATCGACAGACCCTTAGCCATGCTAACGAAGACAAGAAGAGAGAGAACTCAAATTACTAGCATACGGGATGAAAAAGACAATATCATAACAGATATTTCAGATATACAGAAGATAATCCGAAATTATTTTGAATCTTTGTACTCTAATAAAATAGAAGACAGTGAAGGAATCGATAAATTTCTTAAGTCATATGATCTGCCCAGATTGAGTCAGGAGGATATAGACAACCTAAACAGACCAATATCAATTGAGGAAATAGAAAAAACCATCAAAACACTACCAAGTAAGAAAAGCCCAGGACCTGATGGGTATACAGCAGAGTTTTACAAAACCTTTAAAGAGGAACTAATACCAATACTTTTCAAGCTATTTCAGGAAATTGAAAAAGAGGGAGAACTTCCAAATTCATTCTATGAGGTCAACATCACTCTGATTCCTACACCAGACAAAGACACTTCAAAGAATGAAAACTACAGACGAATATCTCTAATGAACCTAGAGGCAAAATTCCTCAATTAAATTCTGGCAAATCAGATACAAAAGCATATCAAAAAAATTGTGCACCATGATCAAGTAGGATTCATCCATGGGATGCAAGGCTGGTTCAATATACGGAAATCAATAAATGTTATTCATCACATCAATAGACTTAAAAATAAGAACCATATGATCATCTCAATAGATGCAGCAAAAGCATTCGACAAGTACAGCATCCCTTTATGTTCAAAACTCTAGAAAAACTAGGGATAACAGGAACATACCTCAATATTGTAAAAGCAATCTATGCTAAGATTCAGGGTAGCATCATTCTGAATGGAGAAAAATTGAAGGCATTCCCCCTAAAATCTGGAACAAGACAGGTATGCCCTCTTTCACCACTTCTGTTCAACATAGTTCTCGAAACACTGGCCAGAGCAATTAGAGAGACGAAAGTAATTAAAGGCATATAAATAGGAAAATAAGAACTTAAATTATCACTATTGCAGATGACATGATTCTATTCCTAGCAGACCCAAAAGGGTCTACAAAGAAACTAATAGAGCTAATAAATGAATTCAGCAAAGTGGCAGGATATAAAATCAACACTCATAAAGCAAAGACATTCCTGAATATCAGTGACAAATCCTCTGAAACGGAAATGAGGACAACCACTCCATTCACAATATACTAAAAAAAAAAAAAAATAATTGGGAATCAACCTAACAAAAGAGGTGCAAGTTTTATACAAGGAAAACTACAGAAACCTAAAGAGAAAAATAGAGGAAGATATTAGAAGATGTAAAAATGTACCCTGTTCATAGATAGACAGAACTAACATCATCAAAATGGCGATATTACTAAAAGTTCTCTATAGGTTTAATGCAATGCCAATCAAAATCCTAACGGCATTTCTTGTAGAAATAGAGAAAGCAATCATGAAATTCATATGGAAAAATAAAAGACCCAGAATAGCAAAAACAACACTAAGCAGGAAGTGTGAATCAGTCGGTATAGAGATACCAGACTTCAAACTATACTGCAGAACAATAGTAACAAAAATAGCATGGTACTGGTACCAAAACAGGTGGGTGGACCAATGGTACAGAATAAAGGACACAGAAACCAATCCAAAAAAATACAACTATCTTATATTTGATAAAGGGGCTAAAAGCATGCAATGGATGAATGATAGCATCTTCAACAAATGGTGCTGGGAAACCTGGAAATTCATATGTAACAAAAAGAAACTGAATCCCTTTCTCTCACCATGCACAAAAGTTAACTAAAAATGGATCAAGGAGCTTGATATCCAATCAGAGACATGGTGTCTGATAGAAGACAAAGTTGGCTACGATCTACATACTGTGGGGTCGCCTCCAAATTCCTCAATAGGACACCCATAGCACAAGCATTAATAACTAGAATCAACACATGGGACTTACTCAAACTAAAATGTTTTTTTCTCAGCAAAAGAAACAGTAAGAGAGGAAAATAGGGAGCCTACATCCTGGGAACAAATCTTTCCTCCTCACACTTCAGATAGAGCACTAATATCCAGAGTATACAAAGAACTCAAAAAATTAGTCAATAAGATAACAAATAACCCAATCAACAAATGGGCCAAGAACCTGAACAGACACTTCTCAGAGGAGGACATACAATCAATCAACAAGTACATGAAAAAATGCTCACCGTCTCCAGCAGTCAGAGAAATGTGAATCAAAACCACCCTAAGATACCATCTCACTCCAGTAAGATTGGCAGCCATTATGAAGTCAAACAACAACAAGTGCTGGCGAGGATCTGGGGAAACAGGTACACTTGTATATTGCTGGTGGGACTGCAAATTGGTGCAGCCAAATGGGAAAGCAGTATGGAGATTTCTTGGAAAGCTGGGAACGGAACCACCATTTGACCCAGTTATTCCCCTTCTTGGTCTAAAACCTAAAGACCTAAAAAGAGCATGCTACAGGGACACTGCTACATCGATGTTCAAAGCAGCACAATTCACAATAGCAAGACTGTGGAACCAACCTAGATGCCCTTCAATAGAAGAATGAATAAAAAAATGTGGCATTTATACACAATGGAGTATTACTCGGCATTAAAAAATGACAAAATCATAGAATTTGCAGGGAAATGCATGGCATTAGAACAGATTATGCTAAGTGAAGCTAGCCAATCCCTAAAAAACAAATACCAAATGTCTTCTTTGATATAAGGAGAGTAACTAAGAACAGAGTAGGGACGAGGAGCATGAGAAGAAGATTAACATCAAACAGGGATGAGAGGTGGAAGGGAAAGGGAGAGAGAAGAGAAACTGCATGGAAATGGAAGGAGAACCTCAGGGTTATACAAAATTACATACAAGAGGAAGTGAGGGGAAAGGGAAAAATAATACAAGGGGGAGAAATTTATTACTGTATAGGGGGTAGAGAGAGAAGAGGGGAGGAGACTGGAGGGGAGGGGGGATAGTAGAGGATAGGAAAGGCAGCAGAATACAACAGACACTAGTATGGCAATATATGAATCAATGGATGTGTAACTGATGTGATTCTGCAATCTGTATACGGGGCAAAACTGGGAGTTCATAACCCACATAAATCAAAGTGTGAAATATTATTTATCAAAAACTATGTAATGTTTTGAACAACCATATATAAAAATTAAAAAAAGAGATAACTAAATTCGGTGAATAATGCACGAGAATCCTAATATTTCTACAGTAACTGACCCAGTTTAAAATCAATGCCAGTAGATTCCTATGGGACATGATGTGTATTTTGACGTTCATTTTTATTCAACAATGGTACATTACTATTTCATGAGTTTATGCACATCATAGGATATATATTTCATCCACAAATTAGCAAATTTATAGGCATTTGATTGAATTTCAATCGCTTCCTGCTTTACAATATATGCATTCCTCCAGGTTTCCTGACTGGTCTTTTCATGAGACTTCTTTACAAACATATTATTTTTGATTTCCATAATCACTTTTGAAGCAAAACTCACACACTGTTCATGATAAACCAAAACACTAATATTACCATTAGATGTATAATTGGTGGGAATGAATGATTGTATATCAATATAAGATTTCCTGTAATTTTTCAGATATCAGTTCAATCCATTATTTAAAGTTGGAACAAGTTATATTATTTATTCACAGTATTGTCTATTCATGCTTTATCTCTATATTCATAGACACAGGGTGCACCTCTTTGTACCCCCAATACTAATTTTACGTCTTCAATATATTGTTTCCAGAAATGGTGGAAGAAATACTCATGTCACCTGATCTAAATATACATTTTTTTCACAGTAATATTCTGGACAAATAATGTAATGGTCACGGTTATGATTGCACGAAGGACTAAATGGAAAGTGAACATGGATTACTAAAAACATCTATGTCCAGGTTGCCTAATGCTCTCAAATGTCAATCCTATTGGTGACTACATATTTTTTTCTTCCAAAGATTATGTATTCAAACTCAACCTTGTTGAAAATGTCTAATCCTGTCACTCACTTTATACTTTGCCTGATTTCGTAATGTCTCTATTGATATCTGCTTTTCTACATTTTTTCCCAGCTCATCATAGTGACTGACTCTTCATATGTTCTGACATTTACATTCACTCTCTAACCGAAACCCTATTGTTAAAGAACTTTGGTCCAAATCAAATACTCACTCTTCTTCCTAAACCTACCGACTAGCTTCATAATCTTACCGACTATCCCTTTTTGACTGGATGTTCTCTTCTACATTCAATCATCCAAGGTACAAAGTCCTATGCCATTGTGTATTGAATAAACTGAGACATCTTTGCAGAACATAATTCAAAGCTAATTATCCCAATCAAGGGCTCAATGCCCTTCTGGGCTTCAAATCATACCTAGATTTCTGTTCTCATACTTATATTTAACCTCCATATTCTTGTAAATATCAAAGGTCCCCAACACTATTATTCATCACACAGAATGATTCCTAACACAATTCGAACCTGTTATTAACCCGAAACATACACTGTTCCCTCAATCTCATTTTACAGAAGATCAGGGACAGAGTTGTTCTTACAATACAGGAAAGAAGGGGACGGTCCACCTGCTGAGAACCTCAAAGGTCCATGCAGAAATGATACCTGGACAAGTTGTAGGCAGGTATAAAGGACCTGAGTGAGCAAAACTCATCTTCCATGGCAAAACACCTGGTCAGGATGAAGGGATGTGTCTTAATCAGCCTCTCTCTTCTTATTGTAGAGAAGACTGACAAAACCAGACCTGTGTGTAGAGCTGTTCCTCGGTGCCTATCATTGATATTTCATTCTAACTTGTGAAAGTGTCACAGGAAGTAGGGGCCGGCTCCATCTCATGGGACCCTTGGAAGCAACTGTTAGGGAAAAGTGGTTGCCAAGGCAGTGACCTCATTCAGTTCCAAAGAAAGTGACATACCTCATTATTTGGTGATGGAACTCTCTGAACTTGGTATCCAAGAAGCCAGGCACCCAGAGGCAGTCCCAGTCCCAGTCCCAGTGGACTCACTTGTTTGGATTTTCCAAGGACAAAGTCAATCTTTCTTGGTACCTACTGATGTGAGGATGGCCAAATGCCAGAAGAGCTCTGAAGAGGGACCTTTCCTGAGAAAGCAGGTAGTGGCTCACCACTTTTTCCTGACAACTTCACAGAGTTGGCCATGGAAACCAGATCTGAAAGAGGACAGGCCATTTCGGGAGAACATAGTATGGCTCACCAGTCATAGGACACTCCTTCTAATCACAGACATACTTGGGGGAAGGAGCTGCCTTTGTGGGAGTGGGTATGGGTTTGTGGTTCTGTCTCATGTTCTGAGAATAGGTAGAAAAGGCGTTTTTTTTTTTTTTTTTTTTTTTGGTTTCGAGTGGACTGTTCTAGTAAGTCGTTTGACAAGGCAAGTATTTCCATGTCTGTGTATTCCACTGTGTCCATTGTTGTAAACATTAGAAAAGAAAATGCATTAATGAATGTGTCCTTTCAAGTATAAATCTTCCCAAAATTCATCCTGCCCAATATATGAATGAACTGCAGCTTGTCTTATAGAAGGGAAACACCTGCTATCTTCCCAAGTTCCTGTTTTCTTCTTGTATTCTGGCCAGTCTCCAGAATAGGCTCATGGTTTTGTGTCCACGATATATACCACCTCCAAGCTCTGTGACATGACCATGTACTGGATAGCTGAAAAGAATGGCGAGCATCTCAGAAAACTCAGATATCAGTGTGACCAAGAAACTCTCAGTGGAGAGACCCTGCTTTGGACCTTTTGCTTAAGTACTGTTTTGTTGCACTGAATATCTGGAAGGTCTTTGCTTCAGGGCACCCCGTTTTGAAGCCTGAAGAATATAGTTTTGAAATGGAAATGAATGGGCATCACCTGTGGCTCTTTGCTTAATTGCTTTGGAAATGGATGTGGCTGAATTAGCCTCTTGGCCTTCTTTGTGGCTGTGATTTAGATTCTCAGCACGTGATGGATATAAAGAATGATCCCATGTGTGCGTCCAAAAATATAATGGCAAAAAATCAGTCATTGTGGATGAAGTCTCTCGTCTTCCTCTGTTAGGTTCCTGATCTCCATCAAGTGTGAATAGGGATTCTTTGGGTCAAATGAGTTCTTCTAAGCCCTGCTGAGGTGCTTGGGTTTTCGCATGACTCCAAATCACATATAGAATCTATACCTGAAAATCAGTAGACCTCAAATTGTAGAAACAGAGCAGTATTAACGGCAGGCTTATTTGATCACTTCTGGTTCACAGGAGGGCTGTCAAGGCCACCCTGACTTTAGGCAAATGAGGGGCAAGCGAGCATTTTGGACACAGTCTTGGGCTGTGCCCCTGATGAAAAGCTCCAGCCAGAGGTTATGATGAGTGACTATATGGAAGAAGATGAGGGCCCCATGTGGGAATGTTTTGGTTTTAATTTTGGCCATTTGTTTGGCGGTTGGAAGAAATGACTGGGTCCACTTGGGCTTGAACTTTGGTTTGATTCCCCTTAGAGACTGAGTTGTGAAACTGAACTCAGAGAAGTATTGCCATGAATTTTGTTTGGATTTTAGGAGGCCACGCATGTGAGTCGCCCTTGGAAACTGAGATCTAGGGCCAGGGTGGCTTTTCACAGAGCACTGGGAATCTCTGCCAGGATATCACATGATTTTATTCTTAAAGACATGGCAGCCATATTTGAGAGTCGAAAAATACATAGGCCTCACATTGTAGACTTTAATGGGCCTGGCATCATGTGACCTTTTTGGCACTCTTTCAGAAGCCTTGCCTGTGAGAGTTCTCCAGAGCTTTTATTGAATTGAGCTTCCTCAACATTTAATGGTTACTGAAAGAATTGAAAGCCACAGTGCCTCCAACTTCATCCTTGAAGAATGGCTAGATAAATACCATGAAAATTTTGAAATTCCCATGACCAGGTGGCACTGGAGAACCTTTGGATGTCCTATTGCTGATCATGAGTATACCAGACAGTGCCTTGATTGACTGGGTTTCATGAAAATGGTGTAGAACAGAGATGCCAGTAAGTTAGAGCCTGCTGAGTAGTGGGCCTAGAGCAGTTTTGGGCAGGTGTGTGATAAATCATCAGTGGTAGGGTCATGAGGATCTACCATTGTATTCCAAATGGCATGTTACTTACATGGTGCAGCCAGCAGACCCTTATATGTAAAGGCATCTTGTTATATGGAGAGGTTTCAGGGCAATGTTCAGAATCAGGTTCATATGGACAAGGGGGCAATGGGGCAAGCTATGAGGGATAGAAGCCTGGTTGATGCATTCTCCTGCATACCCTGGCACACCACACGTGACAGAACTCCCTCCAGCACTGTGTCCCAGTTGAGCTCCTTGTATGTCATGAAGCAAATACCAAACTCCGAGTGCCTTCAAATCTTACTTAGATTTCTGTTTTTGTAGCAAAAACACGACAAAAAGTGGACCAGGACCAAATGGCTTCCCAGTCCACACGGGGAGACAGTGGTCACAGTTTACCTACAAAGAGATAATTCAGCACTGCTGCTCATCTTTATTGGAATATAAGAAGCCATGTCCTCCAGGTCACATAAATGCAGACCCAGCTTTGATGGTCTCACGCAAAGAAAGTCAAATCTCCTGACAACAATATATTTTTCAAGTGCCCAACCTCACAGGCAGTTTCTCAAAAAGTTTTTAGGCCAGAAGAGCTCCATGTTTGTGGAGTGTTAACCCAGTCCATTACTTTTGGAAACTCCTCTACCACCTCCAAGGTTGTGAACTCCTGAGCATTTCCATTCCAGATATGTATTCACTGATTTTCTAACTCTTCTCCTCCAATTGTGTCTTAATTGGGGCAAAGGTATTGACAAGGCATTGCTCTGGATGAGAGTGGAAGGATAATTATGCAGCACATATTTGCATACACATTGGATTCAATTTTCAATTTTCCTATTGAAATAGTGAATCCCTGACACTAACCCCTACCTATTAGGCTCAGACTACTCAACCTAATATAAAGGAGAAAAATAACCCAAACACAATATAAATACAAGCAGTAGGAGTTATAAATCTAGTCAATTTTTAATTGAAATAGTTCTCCATGTGTTTTTAAAGTTAACAGATATGTGAATTCTTGTTTCCCATTCTCTGTAGCCTATTCACCCATGTATATTTATATACATATATAGAATCCTACCAGGTATCACATGTACATTTTTGGGATGTGGCTGACTTGGCAGATACAAATTGTGAGAAGAGTTCAGTCCTCTTAAACGCTGTTGGAACTGAAATTTCAACCTACAAGCTTCCTAGTAGAACAACATTATACATAAGCTCATGTTCAGTAAAATAAATATTTTTGCATCTGTGGATGATATATATTTAATGATGAATTTTGTTTGGCATATATATTGCTACTTTTTAATGTCTATTTGTGGTTTTTTTGTATATATACATACACTCTATAGATTTTTCAAAATATGAAATATATGTGTCTTATATCCACTCACTTAATTCATTCATGTTCATGTGCGTGGATTTATAATCAACTTTTCACAAGATTATTCTCAGACATATTCATCCAACTGAAATACATATTTGTTTCCTAGTACTGAAAACTAACTTCAGTGAATGGTGCATACAAATCCTAATAATTCTACAGTAACTAACCCAGTCTAACATCAATGCAAGTAGATTCCTATGGCACATGATATGTAATTTGACGTTCATTTGTATTCAACACTGGTACGTTACTATTTCTTCAGGGTTTGCACATCATAGGATATACATTTCATCCACAAGTTCACAAATTTATAGGCATTTGTTTCAACTTTAATCACTTCTTGCTTCAGAACACATGTATTGTCAGGGTTTCTTGACTGGTCTTTTCATGAGAATTCTTTCCAAACACATTATTTTCGATTTCCATAATCACTATTGAAGCAAAACTCACACACTCTTCATGATAAACCAAAACACTAATATTACCATTTGATGTATTATTGGTTGGAATGAATGATTGTATATCAATATAATATTTCCTGTAATTTTTCAGATATCAGTTCAATACATAATTTAAATTTGGAACAACTTATATTATTTATTCACAGTATGGTCTATTCATGCTTTATCTGTATATTCATAGACACAGGGTACACCTCTTTGTACCCCCAAAACTAATTTTATGTCTTCAATATATTGCTCCCAGAAATGGTGGTAGAAATACTCATGTCACCTGATCTACATAAACATTTTATCACAGTAATATTCAGAACTAAAAATGTGAAGGTCACACTTAAGACTGTACCAAAGCCAAAATGGAAATTGTACATGGATTACTAAAACATCCATGTCCAGGTTGCCTAATGCTCTCAAATGTCAATCCTATTGGTGACGACATATTTGTTTCTTCATAAGATTATATATTGAAACTCAACCTTGTAGAAAATGTCTAATCCTATCACTCATTTTATATTTTGCATGATTTCATAATGTCTCTATTGATATCTGCTTTTCTACATATTTTCCCAAGCTCATCATAGTGACTCACTCTTCATATGTGCTGACATTAACATTCACCCTCTAACCAAAACCCTATTAGGAAAGAACTTTTGATCCAAATCCTATACTCACTCTTCTTCCTAAACCTACCGACTATCTTCCTAATCCTACCTACTATCCCTTTTTGACTGGATGTTCTCTTCTACATTCAATCATCCAAGGTACAAGGTCCTATGCCATTGAATATCGAATTATCTGAGACATCTTTGCAGAACATAATTAAAAGCTAAGTATCCCAGTCAAGGGCCCAATGATTTCTGGCCTTCAAATCTTACTTAGATTTCTGTTTTTGTACATTTATTTCACCTCTATATTCTTATAAATATCGTAGGTACCCAATACCATTATTCATCGCACAGAATGATTTCTAACTGAAATCGAACCTGTTATTAACCCGAAACATACACTCTTCCCTCAATTTCATTTTACAGAAGAGCAGGGAAAGAGTTGTTCTTACAATACAGGAAATTAGGGTACCTTCCACCTGCGAGAACCTCAAAGGTCCATTCAGAAATGATACCTGGAGAAGTTTTAGGCAGGTATAAAGGACCTGAGAGAGCAAAAGTCATCTTCCATGGCAAACAACCTGGTCAGGATGAAGGGATGTGTCTGAATCAGCCTCTCTCTTCTTATTGTAGAGAAGATGGACAAAACCAGGCCTGGGTGAAGAGCTGTTCCCAGGTTCCTCTAGTTGATATACCATTCTAACTAGTGAAAGTGTCACAAGAAGTAGAGGCCGGCTCCATCTCATGGGACCCTTGGAAGCAACTCTTAGGACAAAGTGTTTGCCAAGGCAGTGACCTCATTCAGTTCCAAAGAAAGTGACATACCTCATTTCCTTGGTGATGGAACTCTCTGAACTTGGTATCCAAGAAGTCAGGCACCCAGAAGCAGTCCCAGTCTCAGTATCAGTGGGCTCACTTGGTTGGATTTAACAAGGACAGAGTCAGTCTTTTTTGGTACCTACTGATGTGAGGAAGGACAAATGGAGGAGAGCTCTGAAGAGGGACCTTTCCTGAGAAAGCAGGTAGTGGCTCACCACTTTTTCCTGACACCTTCACAGAGTTGGCCAAGGAAACCAGATCTGATAGAGGACAGGCCATTTTGGGAGAAGATAGTATGGCCCACAAGTCAGAGAACACTTTGGATAGTCACAGACCTACTTGAGGGAAGGAGGTGCCTTTGTGGGAGTGGGTGTGTGTTTGTGGTTCTGTATCATGTTCTGAGAATAGGTAGGAAAGTCGGTTTTTTGGTTTGCAGTGAACTATTTCTAGTAAGTCGTTTGACAAGACTAGTGTTCCTATGTCTGTGTATTTCACTGTGTCCGTTGTTGTAGACATTTGAAAAGATAATGCATTAATAAATGTCTAGTCTAGTATAAATCTTCCCATAATTCATCCTGGCCAATTAATGAATGGACTGCAACTTGTCTTATCCATGGGCAACACCTGCTATCTACCTAAGTTCCTGTTTTCTTCCTGAATTCTGGCCATTCTCCAGAATTGGCTCATGGTTTTGTTTCCAAGATATGTACCATTTCCAAGCCCTGTGACATGGCCATGTACTGGATAGCTTAAGAGAATGGCGAGATTCTCAGAAAACTCAGATATCAGTGTGACCAGGAAAGTCTCAGTGGAGAGATCATGTTTTGCGCCTTTTGCTTAGGTATTGTTCTGTTGCCCTGAATGTCAAATATCAGTGTGACCAGGAAAGTCTCAGAGGAGAGACCCTACTTTGGATCTTTTGCTTAACTATTGTTCTGTTGCCCTTAATGTCTGGAAGGCCTTTGCCTCAGGCCACCCCTCTCTGAAGCCTGAGGAAAACAGTTTTGAAATGGAAATGAATGGGCATCATCTGTGGCTCTTTGCTTAATTGTTTTGGTAAGGGATGTGGCTGAATTAGCCTCTTGGTCTTATGTGTGGCTGTGACTTAGATTCTCAGCACCTGATGGATCTAAAGAATGATCCCTTGTGTGCATCCAAAACCATAATTGCAAAAAGATCAGTCATTGTGGATGAAGTCACTTGCCTTCCTCTGTTAGGTTCATGACCTCCATCAAGTGAGAATAGGGATTCTTTGGATCAAATGAGTTCTTCCAAGCCCTGAAGTGGTGCTTGGGTTTTCGCATGACTCCAAATGAAATAAAGAATCTATATCTGAAAATCAGTAGGCCTCAAATTGGAGAAACAGAGCAGTATTAAAGGCATGCTTATTTTGTCACTCCTGGTTCACAGGAAGGGTGTCCAGGCCACCCTGACTTTAGACAAATGAGGGGCAAGCGAGCTTATTTTGGAAACTGTCTTTGGCTGCGCCCCTCATAGAAACCTTCAGCCAGAGGTGACGATGAGTCACTACATGGAAGAGGATTAGTGTCATGTGGAGGTGTTTTGGTTATAATTTTGGTCATTTGTGTGTTGGTTGGAAAAAATGACTGTGTCCACCTGGGCTTGAACTCTGGTGTGATTCCCCTTAGAGACTGAGTTGTGGAACTGAACTCAGAGAAGTATTGCCATGAATTTTGTTGGAATTTTAGTAGGCCACGCATGAGAGTCGCCCTTGGAAACTGAGATCTAGGCCCAGGGTGGCTTTCCACAGAGCACTGGGAATCTCCGCCAGGATATAACATGATTTTATTATTAAAGACTTGGCAGGCTGAGTTGAGAGTCAAAACACACATGGGTCTCACCTTGTAGACCTCAATGGGCCTGGCTTTATGTGGCCTCTTTGGGCACTCTTTCGGAAGCCTTGCCTGTGAGAGTTCTTTAGAGCTTTCATTGAAATGAACTTCCTCACCATTTAATGATTCCTGAATGAATTGAAACCCACAGTGACTCCAACTTCATCTTTGAAAAATGGCTAGATAAATACCATGAAATTTTTGAAATTCCCATGACCAGGTGGCACTGGAAAACTTTTGGATGTCTTGTTGCTGATCATGAGTATACCAGACAGTACCTTGATTTACTGGGTTTCATGAAAATGGTTTAGAACAGAGATGCCAGTAAGTTGGATCCTGCTGAGTAGTGGCCCAGAGCAGTGGTGTGCATGTGTTTGATAAAACATCAGTGGTAGGGCCATGAGGATCTACCATTGGATTCCAAATGGCTTGTGACTGACATGGTGTAGCCAGCAAACCCTTATATGTAAAGGAATCTTGTTATATGGAGAGGTTTCAGGGCAATGTTCTGAATCATGTTGCTATTGTCAAGGGGGCAAGCTACGTGGGATAAAACACTGGTTGGTGCATTCTCCTCCAGACCCTTCCCCCCACACCTGACAGAACTCCCTCCAGTACTGTGTCCCATTTGAACTCGTATTTTGTGAAGCAAATACCAAACTCCCAGAGCAGCATCAAAAACACCACGAAAATTAGAGGATGACCAAATGGCTTCACAGTCCACACGAAGAGACAATTAGCCCTCAGAGGCCACTGTTTACCTACAAAGAGAGAATTCAGCACTGTTGCCTCATTTCATTGGAAAGTAAGTAACCATGTCATCCAGATCACATAGATGCAGACCCAGCTTTGATGGTCTCACTACAAAGTAAGCTAAAGCTCCTGACAACAGCATATATTTCAAGTGCTCAACCTCAGAGGCAGATCCTCAAAAATCTTTAGGCCAGCAGAGCTCGATGTTTGTGGAGTGTTTACCCTGTCCATTACTTTTAGAAACTCCTCTACCAACTCCAATGATGTGAAATTGGGAGCATTTTCCAATCCAGATAGGTATTCACAAATTTTTTAACTCTTCTCCTCTAATTGTGTTTTTCTTGAGGCGAAGGTAATGTCAAGGCATTGTTCTGGATGAGAGTGGGAAGATTTTTCTGTAGCATATGTTTGCATACACATTGGATTCAATTTCCTGTTTTCCATTCAAAATACTGAATCCCTGACACTAACCCATACCCTACTAGACTCTGACTACTAATCCTAATATGATGGAGAAAAATAACCCAAACAGAATAGAAATACAAGCAGTTCAGAGGAGGCATGGTGTATAGTTGGACTTCCCTTCTGCATGATACAGAGTAGGAGTTATAAATCTAGTCAATTGTTTGTTGAAATAGTTCTCCATGTATTTTTAAAGTTAACAAACATGTGAATTCCTGTCTCCCTTTCTCTGTAGCCTATTCAGCATGTGTATTTTAATATGGACATATACAATCCTACCTGGTACCACACGTTTATTCTTGTGATTTGGCTTACTTGGCAGATACAAATTGTGAGACGAGATCACTCCTACTAAACCCTGTTGGTACTGAATATTCAAACTATGGGTGAGCTTCCTAGTTGAACAACATTATACATAAATCCATGTTCAGTAAAATGAATATTTTTGGATCTGTGGATGATATATATTTTATGATGAATTTTGATTGACATATATTGCTACTTTTTTTGTCTGTGTGTACTCTCCAGATTTTTCTAAATATGAAATATATGTGTCTTATGTACACTCCCTAAATTCATTCATGTTCATGTATGTGGATTTATAATCAACTATTCACAAGATTATTCTCAGAAATATTCATCCACCTGAAATTTGCCTAGTGCTCTCAAATGTCAATCCTATTGGTGACTACATATTTTTTTCTTTCTAAATTATGTATTCAAACTCAACCCTGTTCAAAATGTCTAATCCAATCACTTACTTTATACTTTGCCTGATTTTGTAATGTCTCTATTTATATCTGCTTTACTACATGTTTTCCCCAGTTCATCATTGTGACTGACTCTTCACCTGTGCTGACTTTAACAATCACTCTGTAACCGAAACCCTATAGCTAAAGAACTTTTGTTCCAAATCCTATACTCACACTTCTTCCTAAACGTACTATCTTCCTATTTCTATCAACAATCCCTTTTTGACTGGATGTTCTCTTCTACTTTCAATCATTATAGTAAATGTCGGGCGAGCTTCACAGGAGGAAACCACCAACAGACTATCTCATGCAACAGCAAAGGGTTTATTGAGTGTCCAGCATGCTGGTGCTCAGAGCTCACTTGAATAGAGCAGATAGCCCAGAGAATCGCTTATGTAGAGCTTATATACTTTACCTGGAGAGGGCAGGGAGGGAAGTTTATTGATGGATCAGGCCGAGTGGGCGATTTGCGTGCAACTGGGTGAGGGAGAACATTCTGCAGATTGGCAGTTGGGGACAGCACATACTGGGAACAAGATTTGCAAGCATTTCTCAAGATTTCAACAGTGTTTTGTTAAGCATACAGAAAAACAGGAAGTGACAAGTACCTATTTTATTAACCTTTTATTCCCCACTTCTTCTTCTGGCTACTTTTAATCATAAAAATGATCATTGGGGGGTGTCACATTCTATGTATACTAGTGGGATATTACCATAAGTTTAACTCGTCCAATTTGAGCCTGGAGAAAAGAAATTACACGGATGAGAAAACAGGGTTTAATAGTTAGCAATAATATGAGGATTATTATTGGACCAGCCAGGGTTGATAAAAACGTAGTTAACCAGGAAGACTGTGTGAACCAAGACTCAAACCACCTTTTTTGGGCCTCTCTGTCTCTTTGATGCTTTTCAAGGCATCTTTTTAATTTACTCTTAGATTTTATTACAACTCCAGTATGCTCGGCATACAAACAACTTTCTTCTCTCAATGCAGCACAAAGGCCCCTTCTCTCATGACGAGGAGGTCCAACCCTCGAGTGGTCTGAAAAACAACTTCAGAGAGAGAGGTAAAAGCCTCATGCAAAGCTCTGATGGAGGTTTCTAATATCTTAGTTTTGGTCTATTGCTGTCATTTGTTGGGTCATTTGTTGAGTCCCATGGACAAAGGCAGTGGTTCCCGTGGCCACCAGTGCAGCAATTTCTATTCCTAATAGGATGGCTAAGTTGAGGGATATATATTTTCAGTGGAACCGGGTTGAATGCCCCCCTATTTGATCTTCAAATGAACCCGCAACGTGATAGAGCACTCTGGGAAACATCTGCACGATTACACAATTAATCACATCTCTTGACCATTTCATGAAAACATTAACAATGTTTAAATATATAGAATCATGCTGTAGTAGGGACGGACAAGGCAACACACCTAAGATAGCACTGAAGACAGGGAAACAGTCCTATTTGGTTGCAACCAGATTCAGAGGGCATTGATTCTGTTGTAATCAAGTAATCCTCTGAAACCCAAGTTTAGGTAGTTTCACAATTTTGTACCCAACATGTAAGGGAAGGGGCTCAGAAGTTCACAGTCTGCAGAAGTTGAAAAAAGCAGTTTTTGTTTCTGTTTTTTCCTCGGTTCTGGGCAAGTTATCTTTTCAAGGACACCTGGGAGGGAAAGAGCTTTTTCTTCCCTTTCTTATTTTCCCATTGCCAGCTGTTACCACGGAGCCCAGTTGCTAACTTCGTTAACTTAGAAATGTAGCCATCTCTGTGAAGCCCCACGTCAAGGCCAGAGGCCTTGTTCACATATTTTTGTGAAAAACTAGTAAGGGGGTGTCTTGATTAGGAGTGCTAATCTTTTTAGCCAGTGGCCAAGTAGAACAGGGCAACATGAAAATAGGAAGTTTAATTACATTGAACTTTTTTATAGGGACTCTTTTGCTGAAAGTCCTAAAGTCAGCCATGGTGAAGACTTCTGGAGAAGGTCAGTTAAAGACTTTTCTGTGGGCCTGGTACAGAGGGGAAAGACGGAGAAGGTGGGGCTGAGAGCAGCTCCGAGTATCTGAGAATGAGAAAAGAGAGATGTAAAAAAATAATTGGAAAGTGGTTTGGAATTTTCCTAGCAACAAATATTTGAGCAGTAGAACAGGTAGAGCAGAGGGGAAGATGGTTGTGAGTATCCCAAAACACATGTTAGGGACTTTAAATTCTTAGTAAACTGTTTTCAGTGATGACAAAGCAACTTTAAAGGCCATTTTCATTACATCTTGGATAGGGGTCTGAGGGCTCTTCTCAGCTGGTTTGAGCTTTGGGTTAGTTGGTAAGAGGACCTGGTGGGACCCGGTGCGGGCACTGACAGGAGAAGAGAGGAGTGAGTGGGTGGAGGGGTACCTCAGTACCTGCTACGTCAGCAAGGGGGCAATGGTCTGAGAACCAGCAGAGGTTTGGGTTTTTGATCTAATAATTGTAGTGAAGAAATCAGGTTGCTGAGGTGGGACTGACAGCAGAGACTCTGGAGCAGAAGGCTGAAGGTGAGGATCTATTGGATAAGCATAGTACAGGATGTGAGCGAAGAAGGGAAAAGGCCTCCACATAGTGGAATATCCTTTCACCCTTTTGAGCACTAGCAGATGTTAAAAAGGTCACACAGGATTAGAGGATCTAGAGTCCCCTCTGGTGGCCATCAGTTTTTGTTATCTAATTCGTAATATGGCTAATGCTGTGTACTGAATTTAATGCGGAATTTGGGTTCCATCAGGCAGCCCCTGTATGCTCACATCCCCATGACTTACAGAAGAAGTCGGCTTTTCCCCCACACAGCCATGGCTGTTTATGGCTTTGACAGTCGGCCGGGTAAACACAGTAATCTAGGCTAGCCAACCTGCATCTGGCTCGTGTGTCCCTACATCCATAATGTTTGTTTCCATTATCTATGGTAAGGAAGGGATTTAATGGAATTTTAGTGGGATCCTCTTCATCAGGGATATCCCATTAGGAAAGACCTATAGCCAGCTGACAAATGTCTGGGTGGAGAGATTGTCACCAGGTCCCTAAGTGGGCTGTATGCGAGATAGATTATACTTCTTTTCCAGTAGAATTTGTGATCAGCCATCGCTGCTGAACGGGCTGATGAGGGTTAGGACTACTTGTGGCCAAGGGGAGAGTCTATAAGCTTATCCACACGGTGAATATGCAATTTGAAAGTGTTACCAGTCTTTTCCAGTTTCCAGCCAGAGTGTGGACAGGGCGCAGGCTTGAGATGAGAGGCATGGATCCAGGAAGTGATTCCGTCTACCTTTACCACTATAGATGTTATAAGTACCACCTGGTATGGTCCTTTCCAGTGGGGTTCCAGAGATGACACCTGATATCATCTTACGTAGATGAATCTCTTACTTGATATCGATGTGGAGTCCCCTCGTCCGCAGTTTGGTAGGCAGTGGCCAGCTGTTTCCACAGGTATCACTGAGATCTTTCAAGAGCTTTAAGTCTGTCAAGCAAGGGGGTGTGAAAGGGATCGTTAGATCTTAGAGTTGGGCTTTGGTCCATTACTGGAGGAGAGGCACCCTAGATATTCACAGGGGGTGTGGTTACTCAAAGAAACAGAGGGCGTATTTCTTGCACGAAACATTGTATAAGGCATGAGCATAGTCTAATCATTTATGCTGGTCTCTAACCTTAATTTAGTTGAGGTCTCTTTAATGGTTCTATTCATTCTTTCTACCTGTCCTGAACTCTAGGGTCTGTAAGCACAATAAAACTTCCAATGAATCCCCAGGTTCCTGGCTAACCGCTGACTTACTTGGGTCACGAACGCCGGTGCATTATCAGACCGTATTACCTTTGGCAGGCCGTATCTTTGAAAAATGTCTTTCAGGATCTGCTTGACCACAATTTGCACTGTTTCTTTTTTTTTTATTTTAGTGGGGAAGGCTTCAATCCATCCTAAAAATGTATCTACAAAGACTAGAAGATATTTATGTCCATACCTTGCTGGCTTAATTTCAGTAAAGTGAACTTCCCAGAATTGTCCTGGTCTGGTTCCTCGTAGGTGCTTTCCTGCAGGAAACTTGGAAGGGTAAGCATTTACCAATTGATGGACTCGACAGACTTTTTTTACCCATTTAGTTATTTCTTTTTGCTGTGAGTCAGTTAGTGGAAAACTCTGTTCTTGATACTTCAGAAATACCTGCAATTTCTTTGAACCAAGGTGAGTGAGTTTATGTGCATTTTCTACTGACATATTTAGAGCTGTGACTATAGGAGTTTTTAGTGAAGGATTTAGAAATTCCACTTGGGGGCCTTCAGGGTTAAAAGTTATTTTGGCCCGGAACTTGGTGAGCAGATCTCTGTCCATCAATGGGGCTAGGAATTCTGGGATTACTAGGAATTAGTGATGGATTTTTCCTTTCCCCAGGTACATGATCCTCTTAGTTGTCCAAGCTCGATATTTACTGTCATTAGCCCCTTGAACTAGAGACCTTTTATTTGATAGAGGGCCCAATGTGACATTAGGGATGAGTATATTGCCCCTTTATCCACTTCAATGATTACTGGGGTCCTCTCCACTTCAAAAGTTACCCTGAACTCGGGGAGGGGATCTGAGTCCCGACTTTCATAGTCATCCTCCAGAGTCAGAATGGCTGACTGGCGTGGCTGTCCCTTTCTAGCGCACTCTTTGGCCCAGTGTCCTTTTTTTTACAGTAGGTATATTGATCTGAGGCCAGGGGTGGCCTCTGGCATGGGACCAGGTATCCCTTCCTGTCTCCCTGTTTCTTAATTTCTGGCCCTTTTGTTGTTGTGACCAGGACCTTAGTCAACGCCTTATTCTGTCTTTTGTTTCTTTTATCCTCACTTTGCTTCCTTCTCTTCCTCAGTTTCTCTCTTAAGGTATATTTTCTTGGCTTCTCTGACTAAATCTCTCAAAGTCATATCTTGTAATTCATCTAAGCATTGTAACTTTCTTTTAATATCCAGGGCAGCTTGCCCAATAAAGGCCATAATGACAGATGCCTTTTGATCCTCTGCCTGAGGATCGAAAGGAGTATATCTCCTACTTGCCTCCATAATTCTCTCTAGAAACATAGAGGGAGATTCATCAGGCCTTTGAATAATCTCTATTACCTTGGCCAAATTAGTTGGTCGCCTAGTGGCCACTCGGATGCCCACTATTAGAACCTGGTGATAAGTGGACAGATGCTTTCTAACTTCAATGGTGTTGGTGTCCCAGTTGGGTTGTTTCAAAGGAAAACCAGCTTTGATTAAGTTGGGAAGATGTATCACTCTCCAATCTGGTCGGAGGACATTTTTTTATAGCTTCCAGGAAGATTCTCTTTTGTTCCTCTGTCGTGAAGAGAGTCCCTAGGAATTGTTGACAGTCATCCCAAGTAGGCAAATGTGAAAACATCAATGACTCAACCAGACCTGTGAGCCCTGTGGGGTCCTCGGAAAAAGGGGGATTGTTATTTTTCCAGTTATATAGGTTGGAAGAGGAGAAAGGCCAATATTTGTAGGCTTACATTTTCCCCCCATGGCCTTCGTCAATCAATGGTCCGTAGGGACATAGGGGGAGCATCACAGGAGTTTCAGGGTTTTCAATCATTCACCACCATCAAGTTCCCTTAGCTGGGCTAGCTTCCTCCTGCGGAGGAGGGGCTGTGTGTGCTGCGGGGGAGTTTCTGGAGGGCGCTGGGCCAGCTTAGATTCCTCCAGTGGTAGAGAGGCTGAGTCAGCTGCAGGGGAATCACTTAGAGGGTGTTGGTGGTTGGGGGACGAGGGCAGGGTATAATAAGGGGGAAGAGAGTCCAGTAGAGTCAAATCTTGTGACTCAGGGATTACAAAGGGTGGAGGAGGAGGAGGAGCAGAGGGTTTGAGAGATCATGGGGGAAGGAGTAGGAGCAGGGGAAGGGACAAAGAAAGGCTTCACCCATTGAGGAAGAGATTTGCAGAGGTCCAGCAAAGTTAAGATATATGGCTGTTGATCCGGATGGCTATGTGTGCCCGGGTGAAAGACAATATCTCTGACTTCTTAAATTAGTGGGAAGTAGAAAGATCCTTCTAGGGGCCATCCAAATTCAAAGGTGGGCCATTCTGAGGCACAGAGATTCTGAAAGGTCCAGCGTTTAACTAAAAAAGAAAGATTCTGAGCCCTTAAGCGGACTTTGGTCCAGTGATCAAGGGTCAGAGACAGGGGCATTGAAGTGCTGTGTCCCATAATGAAAGATACACAAAGAGTGAATGCAAGACACATGACACAGACAAGACAAGACAATAAAAACATTCAATGGACATCCAAAACTGAGACCAGGACTGAGTAGCCAGCAAAACCCAATGGGCTGGTAATTCCGAATCAGATATAAAATATTACTGAGTCGAGGAGACTATTGTTCCTCGATTTCCCGAGTCTTTGGGAAGTTCCCCAGGGACGTGGCCTGTGGCTCTGTGACACTTCTGTCAGCCACCATCAGAGAGAACTCACGCTCTTCATCGACAGCCATTTTGCCAAGCCCTAACCTTAACACTGAAACAAGAAAGAGGCGCCTTACTTAACCCGACAGGAACCCGTTAGGGTCTTTTGTCCGCCGCTACCAAAACTCGGTGGAATCTCCATATGTAAAGGTCGGGCGAGCATGGAAGGAAAAGACCACTAACAGACTGTCTTATCCAACAGCAAAGGGTTCATTCTGGGTCCAGCATGCTGGGGCTCGGAGCTCACTTGAATAGAGCAGAGAGCCCTGAGAACAGTTTAAGCAGAACATATATATTTTCCTTGGAGAGGGCAGGGAGGGAAGTTTACTGATGGGTCAGGGCGAGTGGTCGGTTTGCATGCAACCGGGTGAGGGAGTACATTCTACACTTTGGCAGTTGGGGACAGCACATTCTGGGAACAAGATTAGCAATCATTTCTCAAGATTTCAAGAGTGTTTTGTTAAGCATACAGAAAAACAGTAAGTGACAAGTACCTATTTTATTAACCTTTCACTACCGACTATCCTTTTTGACTGGATGTTCTCTTCTACATTCTATGATCCAAAGTACAAGCTCCTATGCCATTGTATATCAATTTTTTCAAAGCTAAGTATCCCAATCAAGGGCCCAGTGCCCTTCTGGGCTTCAAATGTTACTTAGATTTCTGTTTTTATACATATATTTCAACTATATATTTTTATACATATTGCAGGTTCCCAATACCATTATTTATTCAGCATAATGATTCCTAACCCAAATCAAACATGTTATTAACCCTAACCATACATGGTTCCCTCAATCTAACTTTACAGAAGAGCAGGGACAGAGTTGGTCTTACAATACAGGAATATAGGGAATCTTCCACCTGCTGATAACCTCAAAGGTCCATGCAGATATAATCTCTGGAGAAGATGTAGGCAACTCTGAAGGACCTGAGAGTGCAAAATTCATCTTCCATGGAAAACAACCTGGTCAGGGTGAAGGGTTCTGTCTGAATCAGCCTCTCCATTCTTAATGTAGAGAAGATGGACCAAATGAGACCTGTGTGGAGAGCTGCTCCTGGGTGCCTATGGGTGATATACCATTCTAACTTGTGAAAGTGTCACAGGAAGCAGGGGCAGCCTCCATCTCATGGGAAGCTTGGAAGCAACTCTTAGGACAGATTGGTTGCCAAGGCAGTGAACTCATTCAGTTCCTGACGGAAGTGACCTCACCTCACTTCCTTGGTGATGAAACTCTGTGAACTTGCGATCCAGGAAGCCAGTCAAACATTGACAGCCCCAGTCCCAGTCTCAGTGGTTTTACTTTTTGAATTTCCCAAGGACAGAGTCAGTCTTTCTTGGTACCTACTGATCTTAGGATGGCCAAATGGCAGGAAAACTCTGAAGAGAGGCCTTTCCTGAGAAAACAGGTAGTGGCTCACCGCTGGCTCCTGACAACTTCAGAGACTTGTCAAAGGACACAAAATCTGAGACAGGACAGGCCATTTCGGAGGAACCTAGAATGGCCCACAGTCAGAGGACTCTCCAAATAGTCACAACCTACTTGGAGGAAAGAGGTGCCTTTGTGGGTGTGGGTGTGGGTTTCTGGTTTTGGTTCATGTTCTGAGAAGAGGTAGGAAATGAGGTTTGTTTGGTTTGGGGGGAATTGTTTCTAGTAAGTCATTTGACAATGCGAGTGTTTCTGTGTCGCTGTATCCCACTGTGTCCAGGAAAGCAGGTATCAATAGAGACATTATGAAATCAGGCAAAGTATAAAGTGAGTTATAGGATTAGACAATTTCAACAGGGTTTAGTTTGAATATATAATCATTGGAAGAAACAAATATGTTGTCACCAATAGGATTGACATTTGAGAGCATTAGGCAACCTTCACATGGATGTTTTTAGTTATCCATGTTCACTTTCCTTTTAGGCTTCGGTACAATCATAAGTGTGACCTTTACATTTTTTGTTCAGAATTTTACTGTGATAAAATATATATGTGGATCAGGTGACATGAGTATTTCTTCCACCATTCTGAGAGCAATATTTTGAAGACATATACATTAGTGTTAGGGGTACACAGAGGTGTACCCTGTGTCTATGAATATAGAGATAATGCATGAATAGACCATCCTGTGAATAAATAATATAACTGGTTCCACTTTAAATAATGAATTGAATTGATATCTAAAAATATATAACAAATCATATATATATATATATATATATATATATATATATATATACACACACACACACACACACACACACGCACACACACAGACATTAAAAAGTAGCAATATAGGAGATCCAACATGGTGGCGGACATGGAGAAATCAAGTATCTGACCTCTTTAGCTGCGCAGGCATAGGGAGTCGTAAACTGTCTAAATGCTGTTTGTTCAGAATCACTAGGCAATGCTGACTTGACGTGGATCTGGTGCGAACAGTCTGGGCCCCTCAGAAAACACACAGAGCCCGGATCGGCTGCATAGAAGCTCAGATTTGCCTGCTTTTTGTGACTCAGAACTAACGTTCCCTCTGAAATAACTGGTCGGCCCTTCTGAATTTACAGAGGTAAAAGGACACTGGATTGAAATGGGGCTTTGGAGACACAGTCAGGACCCATCCATTGCATTGGTCACCTGGCAAAAGGAACGAATGATCACCATTTGCATGGGATACCACCATGGAAGAGAACTGACGTCATGGGCAGAGGAGATAACTTCATTGAAACCAGTACGACAGGTGTGTAATTCCCTATGCATCTCTCTCCACACAGCGGGGAAACATTAAGGGCCCCTTCCAGCTCTCCCTTAAGGGGCCCTCCCAGGTCTCCCGTGAGAAAGATGGCCAGACCGAGGGAATCATGTGTGCTGTGGGACTCATGGCGTGGAATTTCTGGCTACCGCTCCTACAAGTGCTGACAACTGAGGTCTCTTACACCAGCTAATGTGGGCATGGATACCAGAGAGCAAGCAAATTCGCTGGGGGTTCCCAGCCCCAAGCTCTCCAACCTAGGGTCTGAGAAAGGCAAACCGGGAGAGAGTGCCAGGCATTGATGAAAACAGGGCTACCGGGAGCAGAGACCTGACGTGTAGCAAGTATTGTGGTGAGCGTCACAGTTGAGCGGAGCCTGGCTTGAGGAAACACTAGAGAAGGTCCTAGGCACTCAGAATTAGAGACCCGCCCAGTCTGGGAGGAAGAGCTGCTGCACAGTGATTGGTTCCCACCTATTGAGAGGAGAAGCTTGGCCCAATGAGCACAGCTCCACCTCCTGGAAGAGAAGTTAATTGAACTCTATGACTGCATGTATTATTACTATTATTATTTTATTTTTATTTTTTTCTTTCATTTTCATTTTTTGTGTTGTTCTTTAACTTATTTTAATGTTTTCATTTTTTAATTTTACTATTATTATTATTATTTTAAATTTTAATTTTCATTTTTAAATTATCATTATTATTTTTAAAAAATTATTTCTTTCTTTATTTTCTATTTTTTTCTTTTGTCTTTTCATTTCTTTTCAATTTTCTTATTCCCCAATCCTTGAATTCTACCTGCCTATTCTCATTCTCTTTAGTGACTTCTTCCCATCCCTTCTAATATCTTTCCTCCCAAGCTTCAAATAAATTTATAAGAATAAGCAGTAACTCAGCACTCAAACAGAACAAGAAGTAACATGAGCAGCATCAAAAAGCAAGAAAGAAAAGGAGTACAAACAATGAAGGATAACCTAAGTATTCAGGAGGACCTAGAATTATCAGAAAAATGGTCATATAAAGAACTCAAGGAATACCTTAGACAGATGGAATGGAACCTTAAAGAGGATACGAGAGAGCAAATAAATACAGTGAAAGAACACATTGAAAATGAATTACATAAACAGATATAAGAAGAAGTTAATCTTCTTTATCAGGAGATAGAGATTATAAAAATTCAAAGAATAATTCTAGAAATGAAGGAAACGATAAACCAAATTAAAAACTCATTGAGAGTATCACTAACCGAGTGGAGCAAGTAGAAGACAGAATGTCACATAATGAAGACAAAATATATCATCTTGAAAAGAGTCTAGCCAACACAGAAAGGCTGGTAAAAAATCACGAGAAAACATCCAAGAGATCTGGGATAACATAAAAAAACCAAACTAATGAGTCATCTGGATAGAGGAAGGTACAGAGATTCAAACCATGGCAATGAGTAACCTGTTGAATGAAATAATTACAGAAAATTTTCCAGAAATAAAAAAGGAAACAGATATACAAATTGAAGATGCTTACAGGACACAGAGCACACAAAATCACAGTAGACCAACGCCAAGACACATTGTTATGAAGATATCCAATATACAGAACAAAGAGAAAACATTAAAAGCTTCAAGAGAAAGGAGGAAGATTACATTCAGGGGTAAACCAATAAGGTTAGCAACCTATTTTTCATCATAGACACTGAAAGTGAGAGGATCCTGGAACAACGTATTTCAAACATTGAAAGACAATGGATGCCAAACAAGAATTCTGTATCCAGCAAAATTCAGCTTCAGGTATGACAACGAAATAAAAATCTTTCATGATAAACAAAAGCTAAAAGAATTTGCAGCCAGAAAACCACCATTGCAAAGTGTCTTGAGCAAAACACTACACGAGGAAGAAATGAAAAACAACAACCAAAACCATCAGTGGGAAGTGCCTCAGTAATGACAGAGGGCGGGGGAAAAGCTAATCATGGAGAAACAAAGTAAATTTAAAAAAGCGATAAATATTCAAACATGGCTGGCAGTAGAAACCATATATCAATAGTAACTCTAAACATTAATGGCTTAAACTCTCAAATAAAGCAACATAGGCTTGTAACTTGGATTCAAAAAACAAATCCAACAATATGTTGCCTCCAGGAGACATATCTGAATGGAAAAGACATACACAGGCTGAAGGTGAAAGGTTGGGAAAAAATATACCATGCACATGGTCCTCATAAGCAAGCAGGGGTGGCCATCCTCAAATCGAATTAAATCGACTTCAAGACTAATTTAATCAAAAGGGATAATGAAGGAAATTATATACTGTTAAAAGGAACCATTCACCAACAAGACATAAAAATTATCAATATTTACGCACCATTAAATGGTGCTGTGACGTTCATAAAACAAATTCTCCTCAAGTTCAAGAATCAAATAGACCACAACACAATAATTATGGATGACTTCAACACACCTCTCTCACCATTGGACAGATCCTCCAAATAAAAGTTGAATAAAGAAACTATAGAACTCAATATCACAATCAATAACCTAGACTTAACTGACATATATAGAATATATCAACCATCATCAAGTGGATATACTTTTTTTTAGCAACACATGGATCCTTCTAAAAAATAGACCATGTATTATGCCATAGAGCAACCCTCAGTAAATATAAAGTGGTGGACATAATACTATGAATTTTATTGGATTACAATGGAATGAATCTGGAAACCAATGAAAAAGAAGGAAGAAAAAATCCTACATCACATTGAAAATGAACAACATGTTACTGAATGATTAATGTGTTACAGAAGACATAAATGAGAAAATCAAAAAATTCTTCGAGATAAATGAAAATACAGACACAACATATCAGAATCTATGGGACACAATGAAAGGAGTTTTAAGAGGGAAATTCACCACCTTGACGTCATTCCTCAAAAATAGGAAAGAACAACAAATAAATGAGCTCACACTTCATCTCAAAGCCCTAGAAAAGGAAGAGCAAAACAACAGCAAATGTAGCAGAAGGCAAGAAATAACTAAAATCAGAGCGGAAAACAACAAAATTGAAACAAAAGAAACTATTGAAAAAATTACAAAACTAAAGCTTGGTTCTGCAAAAAATAAATAAGAAGGATAGATCCTTAGCATCACTTTATGTTCAAAACATTAGAAAAACTACAGATAACAGGAATTTACCTCAACATTGTAAAAGCTATGTTAAGCCTCAGGCTAGCATTATTCTGAATGAAGAAAAATTGAAGCATTCCCTCTAAAATCTGGAACAAGACAGAAATGTCCTCTACCACCACTTCTATTCAATATAGTTCTCGAAACACTGGCCAGAGCAATTAGACAGATGAAAGAAATAAAAGGCATGAAAATAGGAAAAGAATTACTTAAATTATGACTACTTGCAGCTGACATGATTCAATATATAGAAGACCCAAAAGGGTCTACAAAAAAAACTACTAGAAGTAAGAAATGATTTCAGCAATGTGGCAGGATATAAAATCAACATTCATAAGTCAAAGGCATTTCTGTATATCAGTGACAAAACTTCTGAAACGGAAATGAGAAAAAAAAAATACTCCATTCACAATATCCTCAAAAAAATAAAAATAAAATCCTTGGGAATCAACCTAACAAAAGAGGTGAAAGATTTATACAATGCAAACTACAGAACCCTAAAAAGAGAAGTAGAATAAGATCTTAGAAGATGGAAAAATATACACTGTTCATGGATAGGGAGAACTAACATCATCAAAATGGTGATATTCCCAAAAGTTCTCTATAGGTTTAATGCAATGCCAATCAAAATCCTAACGGCATTTCTTGTAGAAATAGAGAAAGCAATCATGAAATTCATATGGAAAAATAAAAGATCCAGAATAGCACAAGCAATTCTAACCAGGAAGTGTGAATCAGGCGGTATAGTGATACCAGATTTCAAACTAAATTTCAGAGCAATAGTAACAATGACAGCATGGTACTGGTACCAAAACAGGTGGGTGGACCAATGGTACAGAATGGAGGACACAGAGATTAATCCACAATGCTACAACAATCTTCTATTTGATAAAGGAGCTAAAAGCATGCAATGGAGGAAGGATAGCATCTTCAACAAATGGTGCTGGAAAAACTGGAAATCCATATGTAACAAAATGAAACTGAATCCCTTTCTCTTGCATGCACAAAAGTTCACTCAAAATGGATCAAGGACCTTGATATCAAATCAGAGACATGGCGTCTGATAGAAGAAAAAGTTCGCTACGATCTACATACTGTGGGCTCGGGCTTCAAATTCCTCAATAGGACATCCATAGCACAAGAGTTAATAACAAGAGTTAATAACTAGAATCAACACATGGGACTTACTCAAAGTAAAAAGGTTTTCTCAGCAAAAGAAACAATAAGAGAGGTAAATAGGGAGCCTAAATTCTGGGAACAAATCTTTACTCCTCACACTTCAGATAGAGCCCTAATATCCAGAGTATACAAAGAACTCAAAAAATTAAACAATAAGATAACAAATAACCCAATCAACAAATGGGCCGAGGACCTCAACAGACATCTCAGAGGAGGACATATAATCAACAAGTACATGAAAAAATGCTCACAATCTCCAGTAGTCAGAGAAAGGTGAATCAAAACCACCCTAAGATACCATCTCACTCCAGTAAGATTGGCAGCCATTATGAAGTCAAACAACAAGTGTTGGTGAGAATGTGGGGAAACAGGTACACTTGTACATTGCTGGTGAGACTGCAAATTGGTGCATCCAATTTGGAAAGCAGTATGGAGATTTCTTGGAAAGCTGGGAATGAAACCACCATTTGACCCAGATATTCCCCTTCTCGGTCAATTCCCTAAAGACCTAAAAAGAGCATGCTGCAGGGACTCTGCTACATCGATGTACATAGCAGCACAATTCACAATAGCAAGACTGTGGAACCAACCTATATGCCCTTCAATAGATGAATGGATAAAAAAATGTGGCATTTATACAGAATGGAGTATTACTCTGCATTAAAAAATGACAAAATCATAGAATTTGCAGGGAAATGGATGGCACTAGAGCAGATTATGCTAAGTGAAGCTACCCAATCCCTTCAAAACAAATGCCAAATATCTTCTTTGATATAAGGAGATTAACTAAGAACAGAATAGGTATGAAGAGGATGAGAAGAAGATTAACATTAAAACAGGGATGAGAGGTGGGAGGGAAAGGGAGAGAGAAGGGATATTGCATGGAAATGGAAGGAGACCCTCAGCGTTATACAAAATTACATACAAGAAGAAAGGGAAAAAAAATACAAGGGGGAGAAATTTATTACTGTAGAGGGGGTAGAGAGAGAAGAGGGGAGGGGAGGGGGGACAGTAGAGGATAGGTAAGGCAGAAGAATACAACAGACACTAGTATGGCAATATGTGAATCAATGCATGTGTAACTGATGTGATTCTGCAATCTGTATACGGGGTAAAAATGGGAGTTCATAACCCACTTGAATCAAAGTGACAAATATGATGTATCAAGAACTATGTAATGTTTTGAACAAGCATAAATAAAAATTTAAAAAAAAAGAAAACTAACTTCGGTGAGTGATGCACGCGAATCCTAATATTTTTACAGTAACTGACCCAGTTTAACATCAATGCAAGTAGATTCCAATGGTACATGATGTGTATTTTGACGTTCATTTTTATTCAACACTGGTACATACTATTTCATCAGTTTATGCACATCACAGGATATATATTTCATCCACAATTTAGCAAATTTATAGGCATTTGTTACACTTTCAATGACTTCCTGCTTCAGAACAGATGGATTCCTCCATATTTCTTGACTGGTAATTTCATGAGACTTCTTTCCAAACATATTATTTTCGATTTCCATAATCACTTTTTAAGCAAAACTCACACACACTTCATGATAAACAATAACCCTAAGATGACAATTAGATATATAACTGGTTGGAATTAATGATTGTATGTCAATATATGATTTCTTATATATTTTCAGATAATAATTCAATCCATTATTTAAAGTGGAACCAGTTATATTATTTATTTACAGTATGTTCTATTCATGCATTATCTCTATATTCATAGACACAGGGTACACCACTTTGTACCCCCAATACTAATTTATATGTCTTCAAATATTGCTCATAGAAATGGTGGAAAAAATACTCATGTCACATGATCTACATATATATTTTATCACAATAATTTTCTGGGCACAAAATGCAAAGGTCACACTTATGATTGCACCAAATCCTAAATGGAAGTTGAATATGGATTACTAAAAACATCCATTTCCAGTTTGCCTAATGCTTTCAAATGTCATTTCTATCGGTGACTACATATTTGTTTCTTCCTAAAATTATGTATTCAATCTCGATCCTGTTGAAAATGTGAAAACCTATCACTCACTTTACAATTGCCTGATTTTGTAATGTCTCTATTGATATCTTCTTTCCTATATTTTCCGCAGTTCATCATTGTGACTGACTCTTCACATGTGCTGACATTTACATTCACTGTGTAAATGAAACCCTATTGCTAAAGAACATTTGATCCAAATTTTATACTCACTCTTCTTCCTAAACCTACCGACTCTCTTCCTAATCCTACCGACTATCCAAATTTGAGTGGAAGTTCTCTTCTACAATCAATCTTCCAAGGTACAAGGTCCTATGCCATTGATTATCAATTTATCTGAGACAAACGTGCAGAACATAATTAAAAGCTAAGTATCCCAATAAAGGGCCTCATTCCCTTCTGGGCTACAAATCTTACCTAGATTTCTGTTTTTATACTTATATTTCACCTCTATAGTTTTATAAATATCGCAGGTTCCCAATACCATTATTCATCAATCAGAATGATTCCGAACCCAAATTGAACATGTTATTAACCCTAACCATACACTGTTCCCTCAATCTAACTTTACAAAAGAGAAGGGACAGGGTTCGTCTTGCAATACAGCAATGTAGGGGATCTGCCACCTACTGAGAACCTCAAAGGTCCATGCATATTTGATCCCTGGAGAAGATGTAGGCAGCTATGAAAGACCTGAAAGACCAAAACAACCTGGCAAACAACCTGGTCAGGATGAAGGGTTGTGTCTGAGTAAGCCTCTCTCTTCTTAATGTAGAGAAGATGGACCAAACGAGGCCTATGAGGAGAGCTGTTCCCGCAAACTGGTGCGGCCAATTTGGAAAGCAGTATGGAGATTCCTGGGAAAGCTTGGAATGGAACCACAATTTGACCCAGCTATTGCCCTTCTCGGATTATTTCCTGAAGACCTTAAAATAGTGTACCTCTGGGATACTGCCACATCGATGTTCTTAGCAGTACAATTCACAATTGCTGCACTGTGGACCCAACCTAGATGCCCTTCAATAGATGAATGGATAACAAAAATGTGGCATTTATACACCATGGAGTATTACGCAGCACTAAAATATGACAAAATCATGAAATTTTCAGGGAAATGGATGGTAATAGAGCAGATTATGCTTAGTGAAACTAGCCAATCCCAAAAAAACAAATACCAAATGTCTTCTTGGATATAATGAGAGCAACTAAGAACAGAGCAGGGAGGAAGAGCAGGAAGAAAAGATTTACATTAACAGAGACATGAGGTGGGAGGGAAAGGGAGAGAAAAGGGAAATTGCATGGTAATGAAGGGAGACCCTCATTGTTATACAAAATTACATATAACAGGTTGTGAAGGGAATGGGAAAATAAACAAGGAGAGAAATTAATTACAGTAGATGGGGTAGAGAGAGAAGATGGGAGGGGAAAAGAGGGGGGATCATAGAGTATAGGAAAGGTAGCAGAATACAACATTAACTAATAGGGCCTTATGTAAAAATGTGGATATGTAACCAATGTGATTCTGCAATTTTTATTTGGGGTAAAAATGGGAGTTCATAACCCACTTGAATCTAATGTATGAAATATGATATGTCAAGAGCTTTGTAACGTTTTGAACAACCAAAAAAAAGAAAAAAAAAAGTAGCAATATATATGCCAATCGAAATTCATCATGAAATATATATAATCCACAGATGCAAAAATATTCATTTTACTGAACATGGATTTATGTATAATGTTATTGAAATAGGAAGCTCACCCATAGGTTGAATTTTCAGTTCGAACAGCGTTTAGGAGTAGTGATCTCTTCTCACAATTTGTATCTGCCAATTCAGCCACCTCACAAGAATGTGCGTGTGATACCAGGTAGGATTCTCTATGTGCATAAAAAAATACATGTGCTACAGAGAAAGGGAGACAGGATTCCCATATTTGTTAACTTTAAAAACACATGTAGAATTATTTCAACAAAAAATTGACTAGATTTATAGCTCCTATACTATATAATGCAAAAGGCAATTCCAACTACACACCATGCCTCCTCTGAACGGCTTGTATTTCTATTCTGCTTGGGTTATGTTTCACCATCATATTAGGATTATTAGTCAGAGTCTAGTAGGGTATGGGTTAGTGTCAGGAATTCAGTATTTCAAATGGAAAATTGGAAAATGAATCCAATGTGTATGCAAATATGTGATATACAATAATCTTCCCACTCTCATCCAGAACAATGCTTTGACATTACCTTTGCCCCAAGTAAGACACAATTAGAGGAGAAGAGTTAGAAATTCTGTGAATACTTATCTGGAATGGAAAATGCTCAGGAGTTCACAACCTTGGAGGTGGTAGAGGAGTTTCAAAAAGGAAGGGACAGGGGTGATCACTCAACCTGATCTTACATTAATATTGGGAGCCATCTTGCCACAAAGCCATGGAAAGATAATTTTTGCTTTACTATAAATTACTGCAAAGTCTGAACCTGCTTGGAATGCCTGCCCATGCCTTGAACTCACCCATGCCTGTCTTACTGACCAGATCACAGCCCTCTCTGAAACCTTACTGACACCTCATAAATATTGGCCTTCCCTGGCCAGACAAGGACCCTCTCTGAGGCTCTAATGGTCCTCATAATTTCTGATGCTGGGGCCAGCAAATAAAAAATGTAAACTAGAATTAGTGTGATGCTTGTCAAAGTTCTGTTTTCTGATACTCCCTTTTTGTGTAACTTTTTGGGCTATAAAGCTGGGGTGTAGGAAAGGTGGGGATGCTGTCTTTTTCCCGCCGTTTTGAGAAGGAGAGTCAGCCTAGCCGGTTGAACTAATAAGCTTGCCTTAATTTGATTTTAATTGGAGTCAGTGGTCTTTTCTTGCATCCTGGTCTAACATTTTGGAGTTCCCAAGCGAGATGACGTGACCAGATCACAAGACCAGACAGCTGGAAATTCTGACGCTGGCCTTTCCTCCAGGGCTCAGGGCTGGAGAGACAAGTTCCAAAGCCTTGGAGTGAGCCTTCGGTCCAGGGAGCACTGCAGTGAACCATCGCACTAAAACTATTAGCAAGCACCTGGTGGAGGAGGCCTCCATAGGTAGGTGGTGCCTTTATAACATCTGATATCCGGTTAAGGGAGATGTCTTCTGATGACAGAGAGGTGGCCTGGGGAGTCTCACATGTACTCCTGTCCAGGACAGTAACAAGAATTGTTCTGTCCTCTGTTCTGTTCTGTATGGAATTTCTCTGAAAGGGTAGAAAGTTGCAGCCGGGCACGCAGGAGCTCCTACCCCGGAGCTTCAGCAAGACATTTCATTGCTCCTCTGTTTTTCTGTATCTTCACCAGGTTTCTGTTTCTTTGTGTTTTGTTCTGTGTTCTATATGTTTCTTTGTTTGTTTGTTTTTGTGCATTTTGTTGTGTGATTTCTGTGGTAAAAACTTAAGGATATTGGACGTAAAAATGGGTAATAAAGCAAGTAAGCCTTACACCCTTTGGACTGTGTTCTATAAAACTGTGTTGAAGTTTACCCCCCTTTGTTAAGCAGGATGAGAGAAGCCCCTAGCTGGCAGCCTGGAACTCACCCACTACACAGGGCAATGCCTGCTGGCCACCAAAGAACAGAGTATCTCCCAGGTTAACAATGGAAACTCCTTTAAAACCCCTTGTTGCTCCAGTTCAAGAGAGTCACAACCTTTGGGCAGAGTCCCCTGTGTTTCTGCTTTGTTAGCAAAGCAGTAAACCTCCCTTTTTATTTTTCTCAAACCCTGTCCTCATTATTAAATAGGTATTAATTCGCTTCAAGGTCAGAAACCAAAATTTAAGTTACAAATTTTGATAACCCCCCGACCCAGGAAGTTTTTGAGAGCTAACTACTGAAATGTTAGGAGATGGAGCGAGATTGGGGTGGAACCAAACCAGAGGATCTAATCCTATAAGTAAAAGGAGGGACTGAGGGACTCCCAGGATCTACCAAAGCCCTGTTGCTTCAGGGAATTCCTTCCTTCGTTCCCTGCACTGTAAGGATTATGCCACCTCTGTCTTCTTAAAAAAAAGAAAAAGAAAAAGGGGACTCTAAATGCAGTAAAGTCACCATGTAAACCCTTGATATTACATTTCAGGTTGCCCTCTGTGAAAACATCTGATCCCCTTGTGAGGACATCTATCCTGCCACTGGTGTAGGAGATTTTTCTCTTATCTGCTCTGTTTTTAAGGCTTCTGTCTGTCAGCCATAGTCTGGAGCTCCTTTCTGTCTGTATTGTGTCTTTGTTTCTGGCCCTTTAAGACATGTGCAATAATGTGCTGATATTATAAATTGTTTCTTGGGAATGATATTAGTTCAATGTGTGTCTAAATGATGATGTTTTATTGTAACAATCTGGTATCTGGATGTGTTTTTGTAGCATTGCTCAATCTTGCAGTTAAAAGTCGGGTTTAGGTAATTGTTTAGTTTATGATTTCAGATAATTCATGCCAGATAACTTACATACTTAGGATGGAAAACTAAAGTACTCTACTTCCAAGTTGGCAAGTAACTTCCCAAACATTCAGTTTTATTTTTCACCAATTTTGAATTGGGTAGACTGAGAAAATATCACAGTGTGTACCAGTGCATTAATTTGGACAAGGATAGTAAATCATAGTATGGTATCTGTTGACAAAACAAGATGTAAAGATATAAAATTTTGTGAATTTCATCTTAAAATTGTATCATAATTTTCAACATCCGAACATCAAAATTATGGTTAAAATGCCTTAGACCTGAGGTGTCTGCTCAGAATAGCAGTTTTTCCCTGCTCCTTTCAGACCTCAGCAAGGACTTTTGTTGAAATGCAAATGAAGGAAGCCTGCAAGCTCAGTAGGAGACTGATCTGAGGCCTAAGGCAGGAAAAAAGGTAAATTGTATGGTATTTACTAATTACTGGCCATTCATTTTTTCTAGGACTCTTATTTTTTTCCTTAGATTCTGTATTCTTTTTTTGAGCTCATGATTTTGATCCTACAGACCTAGGTTAATGTTTTTCTGATCAGCTCTATCTTTGACCAACAGTGGAGTTTTTGAAACATTGCAATGGAGATTTCAACTGCAAAAAGCTACAAGGCCTTTACTATTATTATGTGTACACACTTTTGTTATGTGTTGTATGTCTATATATACATATATCCGTATATCATATATATGTTATACAAATTAACACATATAAGGAGCACTCATAAAAAAAGCACTCATAAAAACAAATTTTAAAACGTGGGTCCAAAGATCTTTAATTCACGTGATTTAATTGGTACAATTTAAATTGGATAAACAGATAAAAATAAATGTCTTTAAATTTAACCTTACAAGTTTTTCTAGGTGTTCAAAAATCTAATAAAATATTAATGCTGACAAAAGTTCTAATATGCCTTGGTTCTAGGACTTTTTCTTCAACAAAAAATGGTACACTGTTCAATACATTTGTCTAATATTTTGATAAATAAGTAAAGTAAATTTGATATGGGATTACTCATTCATGAGTACTTTTGTTAGATATCTGATTGATTTACTAAGGTCTGTATAAGTTTGTCCTAAAGTCTGTATAAGATTGTAAAAATCAGTCATGTGTTAAAGAGACAAAAATTTCTTAAAACATAAGTTTACCCATAACATTGTAGTTATTAAGTTTTATTTTTCTAGAGCAAGCAACCATAAAAATTAAACAACTGATTAAATAAGAACTGTTATTTTAGAGCCCTGTACTGCCATTTCTTTAAAAGCTAAACTTGGTTAATGTAGAAACATCAAAGCAATTGTGATGCTATTAATGTGCTCATATCTTCCAGGTATACAAGTCTGTAAGGTTGAAACTTTAAAAGAGCATTATATCAAGCTGGTGTTCTGAAGTTGTATTGTAAAATATATATAGGATTTATTTACCTGTTGTCAATAAGATATGTAAACTTTTATGTTACTTTTTATATTGGGGAACAATTTAAATGTATTTTAAGTTAATGAGAGCCTAATCTATGTAAAGGTTAAAAACTTTCAGCCTTTTTTTAATTCATGTTTTAAATGCTATATCATACGGTGTTAGCTAATGTTCATGTGACCTCAAACAATTTATGTAAACTTTGTAAAATGATATTTAATAAAAAAAGATTAGCTTTAGAATTAAAACACTTAAGATTAATAAAGAGCCCTGCCTTACCTGAGATAAGGCTCTGTGTCCCATCTTATTATGTGAGAATGACTACGAAAGCAGTAGGTCAGATGTTATTTCATTTAAAGTTATTTTCAAAAGTTTTTTTTTCCTGTCAACATTACTAGCATCTCAAACAGAGGATATAATGTATAACTCAGCCAAAAGTTTTAGGGTAGCTATTACACGAACTAAGTTTGTTTACTGTTGTTAATTTTATTTTGTAATTTCCTTATGGGTGATATAAAGATTCCCGGTTAGTGTTTTACAGAAGTGTTGCTTTAAGAACACAACATTGGTTAATTTAAAATAATTAGCCATCACCTACAAGACAGACAGAATCATACAGATCCCAAATAATAAAAGATAAATAATTTTAAATTATAGACATTAAAGCCCAGTATTCTTAATATAAGTCTGTTAAAATTTATTTGATGGATGTTTAAGATTAGGATTTAAAATTAAAGTTATATGAAAAGGGACAAGAAAACCAATATTTGGCTCTTGCCCTCTGAGTCAGTCTGTATCCAGGGAACAGCGGACTTCTCTAAAGAGCTTTGCAACTCTGAACCGCATAACCTCCTGATCAGGGAGATTAATGAGACCACTGGAGAACAGAAAGCCAATCAGTGCATTTGCTACGAAGAGGAGAGTCATCAGAGAAGGGAGACATCCCTGATGCTTTCGAGGGAAGCCACATGGTCAAGCAAGACCTGGACCCACCTAGCGCAAATGGCACTAGCAGAACTGAGAAGCTGCTCTCAAGTTTCCCCAGGAATGGCTCCCATAAAATCTCAGCTGACTGTTCACAATAGATAGAAACAAAAGTCAGTTTGACTGCTTCATCTTAAACACTTAGAAAAGACAGTTAAAAACAAATTACAGCCATTCCTGGGCATTTTATATAATAATAGTAATAATAATATTTTAAGGTATACACTTTATGTTAGCCTCCCAAAATAAGTAAGACTGGAGGCTACAAAGAAGGATTCTCAGACAGGAATGCCTGATAACTATAAAAAGAGGCTATCCAGATTATCTGCCAGAGGCAGAAGTTTTTAGTTTAAGGCCTACAGATATTCTTAACCTAAACACATAGGCTTGGTATTTGTTAGTATGATTATCCAGCAATGAGTAAGAGAATTAAAGGTTTCTCTATTAGACACAGAGGTCATAGTAGTAAAAGTATTTTGCAAGATCAGATGACATTAAATTATTAAACTGAATCTTATGGGGAGGGGCAAATGTAACACTAAAAGTTAAATATTAAGTTTACAGTCCTGATAACTGGGGATATTAAAGACTGGTGAGGGAACTTCTATACAGTGACATGTTCCAGCTGCTGCAACATTTATTAAGTACTCATGTTTTTTTTGTTTCTCTCATAGAAGAACCCATCCCCAGATGACTTTACTACCTGTTCTTCCCCATCCAGACTTCAAACCTAACTGACTTCTAAAAGGCGACTAATGTCCCTCAGGCGGTGCCCCCTCACGTCACCCTCTCTCAGCTCAGAAGAAGTCTAAATGAGTGACGCCTCTCTTCTTACAACAATGGAGACAAAAATAAATAGAATATCAATATAAGTAATTAATTAAGTCAAGTAAAATCAGGGAGACCTGTTTTTGGGTGAGTTCAAAAAATCGGGAGACTGTTACCTGAGGGATTAAAATTCCCACAGTGCTCTTCCTACCCAATCAAATATATGAAAGGAACACATTAGAAAAGGGGGGAATGATTGACCCAACCTGATCTTTTATTAAAATTGGGAGCCATCTTGCCACAAAGCCGTGAAAAGATAATTTTGGCTTAACTATAAATTACAGCAAGATCTGAACCTGCTTGGAAAGCCTGCCCGTGCCTTGAACTCACCCATGCCTGGCTCTCTGACCAGATAACAGCCCTCTCTGAAACTTTGTTGACACCTCATAAACATTGGCCTTCCTTGGCCAGACGACACTCTCTGAGGCTCTAATGGTCCTCATAAATTCTGATGTTGGGGCCAGCAAACAAAAATGTAAACTACCATTAGTGTGATGCTTGTCAGAATTCTGTTATTTTTAACCCCACTTTTGTGTAACTTTCTGGGCTATAAAGCTGGGCTGCTCTCCTATTCCCAACGTTTTGGGAGGGAGAGGCAGCCAGGGTGGTGGATATAATAAGCTTGCTTTAATCTGATTTTAATTGGAGTCAGTGGTCTTTTCTTGCAACCTGGTCTAAAAGGTAAACACTACACAAACCTGGATCTCTGCGGACTAAAGACTTCTTGAGAAACTGCCTTTGACCATGGGCACTCGACATATATGTTGTTGTCAGAAGCTTTAGCTTCCATTCAAATGAGACCATCAAAGCTGGGTCTACATCTATGAGACCTGGAGGATATTGTTTCAATTTTTCCAAAGAACATGAGGCAGCAGTGCTGACTTCTCTCTGTAGGTAAACTGTGGCCACTGAAAGCTAAGTGTCTCCGCATGTGGACTGTGAAGCCATTTGGTCATCCTCCACTTTTCATGGTGTTTCTTTCTACTGCACTGGGAGTTTGGTATTTGCTTCATGAAATACAATGAGTTCAACTGGTACACAGTGCTGTAGGGAGTCCTGTCACGTGTGGTGGGTCAGGGTCTGCAGGAGAATGCACCAACCAGGCTTCTATCCCACATAGCTTGACCCTTTGACCATAGCAACCTGATTCTGAACATTGCCCTGAAACGTCTCCATATAACAAAATGCCTTTTATGGAGAGGTTTCAGACATATAAGTGATTCCTGTCTGTAACATGTCAGCCACAAGTCATTTGGAAGTAATGGCAGAATCACATGTCCCGACCACAGATGTTTTATCACACACCTGCACACAACAGCTTTTGGCCCACTACTCAGCAGGCCCCAACATACTGGCATCTCTGTTCTACACCATTTTCATAAAACCCAGTCAATCAAGGCACTGTCTGGTACACTCAGGATCAGCAACTGTACATCCAAAGGTTCTCCAGTGGCAGGGGGCCATGGGAAGTTCAAAAATTTCATGGTATTTATCTAGCCATTTTCAAAGATGAAATTGGAGAAACTGTGGGTTTCAATTCATTAAGGAACTATTAAATTTAGAGGAAGCACATTTCAATGAATAATCTAGAGAACTCTCACAGGAAAGGGTTCCCAAAGACTGGCCAAAAGATCACATGAAGCCAGCCCCATTGAGGTCTACAATGTAAGGTCCATGTGTGTTTTGACTCTCAACTATGGCTTCCAAGTCTTTCAGAATAAAATCATGTGATATCCTGGCTGAGATTCCCAGTGCTCTGTGGAAAGCCACTCTGGGCTTAGATCTCAGTGTCCAAGGGCGACTCTCATGTGTGGCCTCCTAAAATCCCAACACAATTCATGGCAATACTTCTCTGAAGTCAGTTCCATAATGCATTCTTTAAGAGGAATCACACCAGAGTTCAAGCCCAGGTGGACCCAGGCATCTCTTACAACCACCACACAAATGACCACAATTAAAACTAAAACACTCCCACATGCTCCTCATCTTCTTCCACATAGACACTCATCATAAACTCTGGCTGGAGGTTTCCATGAAGGGCACAGCCCAATACACTGTTCAAAATAAGCATCCTTGCCCCTCCTTTGCTTAAAGTCAGGGTGGCCTGGACACCCTTGCTGTGAACCAAGAGTGATCAAATAGGCCTGCCCTATATCTGATCTGCTTCTCCAATTTGAGGCCTAATGACTGTCTAGTATAGATTCTTTATGTGAATTGGTATCAAAGAAAACCCAAGCCCCTATCGGCTAGCCTCTGCAGGGATTTGAAGAACTGATTTGACCCAAATGATCCCTATTCTCACTTGATTTAGCTCAGGAAGCTTACAGAGGAAAGTGAGAGACTTCATCCACAATGATTGCTCTTTTGGCCATTTTGGTTTTGGATGCACACTTGGAAACTTTCTTTAGATCCATCAGGCGCTGAGAATCTAAGCCACTGTCACCACACCGGGCCAAGTGGCTGTTTCAGACACATCCCTTTTGAAAGCAATTAAGCAAAGAGCCACAGGTGATGCCCATTCATTTCCATTTGAAAACTGTTTTCTTCAGGCTTCACAAAGGGGTGGCCTGAGGCAAAGACCTTCCTGGCATTCAGGGTAATAGAAACATAAGTAAGCAAATGGCCCAAAGCAGGGTTTCTCCACTGAGACATTACTGGTCACACTGATATGTGAGTTTTCTGAGATGCTCCCATTCCCTTCAGCTATCCAGTACATGGTCATGTAACAGAGCTTGGATGTGGTACATATCTTGGAAACAAAACCATGAGGATACTCTGGAGAGTGGCCAGTATTCAGAAAGAAAAGAGGAACTTAGGAAGATAGTAGCTCTTCACCATCCATTAGGCAAGCTGCATTCCATTCTTAAATTGGGTGGGAAGAATGCTGGGAAACTTTATACTAGACAGGACACAACCATTGAAGCATTCGCATTTCAAATGTCTACAACCACGGATACAGTGGGATACACAGACATAGAAACACTCCTGTTGTCAAACGACTTTCTAGAAACTTTCCAGTCCAAACCTACAAACCGCCATTCCTACCTATTCTCAGAACATGAGACAAAACCACAAACTCACACCGACACCCACAACGGCACCTCCTTCCCCCAAGTATGACTGTGACTATCCTGAGTGTCCTCTGACTGGTGGGCCATACTATGTTCCCACGAAATGGCCTGTCCAATCTCCGATCTGGTCTTCTTTGCAAACTTTTTGAAGTTGTCAGGAGCCATGGTTGAGCCACTACCTGCTTTCTCAGAAAAAGCCGCTCTTCAGAGCTCTCCTGAAATTTGGCCATCATCACATAAGTAGGTACCAAGAAACACTGACTCTGTCTTTGGTAAATTCAAACAATTGAGACCACTGGGACTGAAACTAAGACTTGCTCTGGGTGCACAGCTTCCTGGATCCCAAGTTCAGAGAGTTCCATCACCAAGGAAGTGTGGTAGGTCACTTCCTTCAGGAACTGAATGAGGTCACTGTGATGGAAAACCACTTTGTCCTAACAGTTGCTTCAAATGGTCCAATGAGATGGAGGCTGCCCCTACTTCCTGTGACACTTTCACAAGTTAGAATGGTATATTAACCATAGGCATCCGGGAACAGCTCTGTACACAGGCCTGGTTTGGTCCATTTAATCTACATTAAGAAGAGAGAGGCTGATTCAGACACATTCCTTCATTCTGACCAGGTTGTTTGACATGGAAGTTGACATGGATTTGACTTTTGCTCTCTCAGGTCCTTCATAGGTAAAAAGGTCGGTCAAAAGTCGGAGGAAAAGACCACCAAGAGACTGTCTCATGCCACAGCAAAGGGTTTATTGGGCGTCCGCATGCTGCGGCTCAGAGCTAACTTCAGAGGAGCAAAGAACAAAGAGCCCCAAAAACAACTTGAGAAGAGTTTATTTACATTCTTTAGAGAGGGCAGGGACTTTGCATACATCATAGCCTCCTTTAGCAAATCAACATACCACGGGAAAATCAAATAACAACCCAAAAACATGATTAGCACATTCATTGGCAGGAAGAGGTCAGACAGGGGGTGATTGGTTAGCCCTGAGAAGGGGTATACATTTAAACTGATTGGTTGAAGCCCTGAGATGTATACGTGATGAGCTGCACGGTTTCTTGGAAGGGGTTGTTTAGTAACTAGGTGGTCAGGGAAGATTTCAACACACATCAAATTGGCAGTTCCGGGAATTGTCTTAACTGCCACAGGAATTTCAGGTTCTGAGTGCAGCTTGGAAACTTTACAAAACCAGGTTCTTTATGTTTCAATTTTAATTTCTTTTATTCTTTCATTTCCCACTCCTTTTTCTTACTACATTTAATCTTAAAAGTAATGAATCATAATTATTGCGGGGTCTCACACTCTATTTCTGCCAGTGGAGCGTATTTCTGTCTGATTACCATGAGTTTTTCCTGCCCAATTTGAGCCTGGATAAAGGAAACTATGCGGTAAAGCAAACAAGGTCCCAAAGTTAGCAACACCATAAGGATGATCAGGGGTCAAGCTAAGCCTGATAGGAGTGTAGTTAACCAGGGGGACTGGGTAAACCATGACTCAAACCACCCTTGTTGAATCTCCCTTTCTCTCTGGCGCTCTTCAAGGCATTTTCTCAATTTACTCATGGATTCTTTTACAACTCCAGTATGGTCAGCATAAAAACAACATTCTTCTCTCAGTGCAGCACAGAGGCCCGACTCCCTCATGAAGAGGAGGTCTAATCCTCGCCTGTTCTGTAAAACAACTTCAGAGAGAGAGTTTAAGGATTCCTACAGCACTGTGATGGAGGTCTCTAATGTCTTCCAGTCTTGATCTATTGCTGTTTCTAATCAGGCCATTTGTTGTGACCCATGGATCATAGCAGCTGTTCCCGTACCCACTCCTGCAGCAGCCCCTATCCTCAATAGGATGGCTAGAGTAAGGGACACTGGATGCTAGCAAAATCAGGTTGTTTGTCCCCCTAGTAGACCTTAAAATGATTCTGAATCATAATAAAGCACCCTGGGGAGTATCTGCACCATTACACAATAATTTACAAAGCTGTCAAATACATGGGTTGAAATGCAAGGAGTTCTGACTGTGTGGAGTTCAGTACAATTAAGGTTCCTTTAATTAGTTCCCAGGGGCAGGAGTCAGCTGGACTCTGGACTGGGAAAGTAGGCAAAGATGGAAACTGGGAAGTATGAGATGGTAGAGGGGTTCTGGTAGATCTAGGCATGGGAGGTTTTGGAGGCTTAATTCCTGGCTTGAGGGGATTGGGCCCTATTGCTGTGGGATTTTCTTCCTTTTTAAGCAGGATGGTGAACCAGTGACCAAAGTCATAATGAGGGCCATAAATATAGAATTGCATTTCCCACGTATTTCCCATAGACCATGTTGTTCTGAGGTAGCCCCTTCCTTTGGAAGTGAAAGTTATATTGAGGGGGTAACATAGACTATTCTTTCCACAGCGAGTTTTTGACACAACTTGGCTAGCGGCACATTTCTTGGGATCAATCCAGGTGTCATTTTTTCCTACCTGAATGATACTGTCTGCAGAGTTTGGGTTCAACCATGTAGCTCCCGTTTGTTCACAACCCCAAGATCTAAAATAAAAGTCACTGCGGCCTCCACAGGTTTGGGCCTGTTTGCGACTTCGGAAATCAGCTGGGCACACATAAAAATCAAGACTGGCTAGTTTACACCGGAGCTGGGGAAGATGATATCCATAATTCATGGGGTAAGGTGGTCTATGTTGCCCTGGTTTGGGTTTGAGTGGGATCTGTGTGGAGTCCTCTATGTCAGGGAGATCCCAGTCAGAGAGGCGTATGGCAAGCTGACAAATGTCCAGGTAGAGAGATGGCCACCAAGTCCATAAGAGGGCTGTATGTGAAATAGACCACACTACTTGCCGAGTAGGATTTATAGCTGCCATTGTTGCTGAACAGGCTGATGGGGATTAGGACTGCTGGTGGTCAGGGGAAGAATCCATAGCCCTACCCACACGACGGACACGCAACTTGAGAGGGTTACCAGTCTGTTCCAGTTTCCAGCCGGAGGCTGGACAGGGCGCAGGCTTGAGATGGGTGGCATGGATCCAGGAAGTGATTCCATCCACTTTCACCACTGTAGGTGTTATAAGCAGCACCTGGTATGGTCCTTTCCAGCGGCGTTCCAGGGATGATACCTGATGCCGTCTCACGTGGACGAAGACTCCCACTTAATATCAATGTGGGGTTCCCTCGTCTCCAGGCTGATAAGCAGTGGCCAACTGTTTCCACAGGTATTGCTGGGTGCTGTGTTTGTTCATGGGCTTTAAGTCTGTCAAGCAAGGGGGTGTGAAAGGAATAATTAAGTCTCAGAGTTGGGGTTAGGTCCCTTACTGGAGAAGGGGCACCATAGAGAATTTCATAAGTGGTGAGTTTACACAAAGAGGCAGAGGGTGTACTTCTTGCACGAAACAGTGCTTAAGGTAGGAGCATAGTCCAATTTTTTTTATGCCAGTCTCCAAGCTTAATTTCTTTAAAGTCTCTTTGATGGTTCTAATCATCCTTTCTACCTGTCCTGAGCTCTGGGGTCTATAAGCACAATGTAACTTCCAATTAATCTTCAGGGTCCTGGTGAATCCCTGACTTACCTGGGCAACGAATGCCGGTCCATTATTGGACCCTATTACCTTAGGCAGGCCGAACCTTGGAAAAATGTCTTCTAGAATCTTTTTGAGCACCGTCTGAGCCGTTTCTTTCTTCATGGGGAAGTCTTCAACCAATCCTGAAAGAGTATCTACAAAGACTAGGGGATATTTAAGTCCATACCTTCCTGGCTTAATTTCAGGAAAAGTCCACTTTCCAGAATTGTCCTGGTCTGGTTCCTCGTAAGCGCTTCCCTGCAGGAAGCTTGGATGGGTAAGCATTAACTAATTGGCAGACTTGACAAGCTCTAGTCACCTGCTAAGCTATTTCTTTCCTCTGTGAGTCAGTCAATAATCAATCCTTTCTTCGGTCCCTTAAGAGTGCCTATAACTTCTTTGAGCTTAAGTGGGTGAGCTAGTGTACGTCTTTGACATGAAGGTGGGCTTTTTGAAATTGTAAACTTGGCTCTGTAGGGTCCCAGAGTTCTGTATCTGTCTCCTCAGATGATAAGTTGCCTGAATGTTCCAGTGTGGCCAAGTCTCCTGAATGTTGATCTCCCTGGTGTGGAAAAAGTTAACAGAGTCACTCCGTTTAGGGCTGCCAATTAAGCTTCCTCATCTGCCCTTCTGTTTTTAACTGCAACGAGGTCGTTTCCCTTCTGGTGCCCTGGACATTGCACTATAGCTAGTTCCTTAGTGTCCTGCCGTGCTGAGAGAAGGTGGAGAATCTCAACTTTGTTCTTTATTTTTTTCCCAGTGGAGGTTAATAGCCCCCTTTGCTGGTAAATAGCCCTGTGCACATTAGCATTGCCAAATGCATAGCGGCTATCAGTGTATATGTTGGCCCTTTTGCCTGTTGCTAGTTCCAATGCTTTCGTAAGGGCAATCAGTTCTGCCTTTTGGACTGATGTCTCTTCTGGGAGACCAGAAGATCAGATGACATTAGTTTTGCTAACTACTGCTGCTCCAGCCCGCCACATACCATCTTGGAGGAAGCTGCTCTCTTTCGTAAACCATACGACTTCAGGGTGAGGCAGTGGCTGGATCCTTCAAGTCTCGTCCTATACTGGTTTCCTCTGCCAGTATGTGTTGACACTCATGAGCGACAGGTCCTGATGATTCTTCTGGCAGCCAGGTTGAGTGGAGCAGAAGGTCCAAGAGTTATTCTGTCTTTGCTAATCCAGAGGCTCTGGTAGTAGTTTATTCTGGAGTTTGATAGCCACCTCTCTGGAGGTTGACAGATGATGCTCTCCAGGGCATGAGGGGCTATAATGGATAGCTTCTGTCCCAACGTTCATTAATGAGCATCTTTTATTAGAAGCGCTGCCGCTGCTATAGCTCTTAAGCAACGGGGCCACCCAGTAGCCACTGGGTCCAGTTTTTTTGATAAGAATGCTACTGGCCTTTTCCAAAGTCCCAAAGTCTAAGTGAACACTCCCCGTGCTATTCCTTTCTTTTTCTCGATGTAGAGAGTGAAGGGTTTATCTATATCTGGGAGTGCTAAGGCCGGAGCAGAAAGCAGCACCTTTTTTTGATGTTATCAAAAGCTTGTTGGTGCTCAGGGGTCCATTGGAATTGGGCATTCCACTTTATCAGCGGGTATAAAGGGGCAGCTAGAGAGGCGAACCCAGGAATCCATCACCTGCAAAAGCCAGCAGTCCCAAGAAACTCTCTGAGTTGTCTCTTATTAGATGGGGGTGGTATCTGCACAATGGTTTGTTTTCTGTTCTCAGTGAGCCATCATTTGCCACCCCTAAGAGAATAACCCAGGAAGATTACTTCTTGCTGACAAATTTGGGCCTTTTGGCAGAAGCCCTATATCCAAGCCGAGAAAGCTCGGATAATAGTGCTTGGGTCCCAGACTCATAGTTCTCCTTGGTGTCCGCTGCCAGTAGCAGATCATCCACATATTGGAGTAGGGTGACTTCGGGGTGTGCAGTTCTGAAGTCGTTTATGTCCCTGTGGAGGGCTTCATCAAAGAGAGTGGGGGGGGGGGGTTGAACCCCTGTGGGAGTCTAGTCCAGGTTAGTTGGCCAGATGTTCCAGTTTCTGGGTCTATCCACTGGAAAGCAAACAGCAACTGACTGTCCTTATGTAGGGGCAAGCAGAAGTAAGCATCTTTTAAGTACAGCACAGTGTACCATTCCCGCTCCAGATTCAGAGTGCTAAGCAAATTATATGGATTGGGTACTGTGGGGTGAATGTCCTGCACTCTGTTGTTGATCTCTCTTAGGTCTTGAACAGGACTGTAGTCCCTAGTTACTGGCTTTCTTACTGGTAGCATGGGGGTTTTCCAGGCTGATTGACAGGGCCTTAGGACCCCAAGGGCCAATTATTTCTGAATATGGGGACTTATCCCATCCTTAGCTTCTTTGCTTAGAGGATATTGTTTAACACTGATTGGAGAGGCAGAGGTTTTTAATTCTACTACTATTGGAGGTTGTTTTATGGCTAAACCTAACCCAGCAGTTTCTGCTCAGGCATTAGGATAATCTTTTATCCATTTCTGTTGTAGTTTGCCTCTTTGATCAGTCCTAGGGGGCACGAAGTGTTGATGTTCATCTTCTACGGACATAGTCAATTCTGTGACTATGGGAGTTTTTACTGAAGGTTTTAGAACATCCACTTGGGGACCATCAGGGTTAAAGGTTACTCTAGCCCCGAGTTTGGTAAACAGATCCCTGTGCATCAATCGGGCTGGGCATTCTTGGATTACTAGGAAAGAGTGGTGGACTTTTCATTTTCCTACTTCCATAATCCTCTTAGTTGTCCAAGCCCGATATGTAGTGCCATTAGCCCCTTGAACTAGGGACCATTTATTTGATATGGGGCCCAGTGAAGCCTTAAAGGCTGAGTATACTGCTCCTGTATCCACTTCAAAGTTCACTGGAGTCCCCTCCACTTCAAATGTTACCCTGAGCTCGGGGAGGGGATCCGAGCCCTGACATTCCTAGTCCTCTTCTAGAGTCCGCATGGCGGGCTGCCGTGGCTTCTTCTTTTGGGGGCACTCTTTGACTCAGTGTCCTTTTGCTCTATAGTAGGCACATTGGTCTGAGGCCAGGGACAACCTTTGGCGTGGGCCCAAGTATCCCTTTCTGACTCCCTGCTTTTTAATTTCTGGCGTATTTGCTGCTGGGAAGAAAACCTTAGCCAATGCTTTTGTCTCCCTTTTGCTCCTTTCATCCTCCTTTTGTTCCCTTTCCTTCTCTCTCCTCTGTTCCCTCTCCTCCTCAGTTTCTCGCTTATAATATACTTATATTCTTATAATATATACTTATAATATATATCTTATAATATACTTTCTCAGCTTCTCTGTCTAAATCTCTTAAGGTCGTATTTTGTAACCCATCTAGACATTGTAACATTCTCTTAATATCTTGGGCAGTCTGCTCAATAAAGGCCATTGTAACAAATGCCTTTTGGTCATCTGCCTGAGGATCAAAAGGAGTATATTTTCTATATGCTTCCATAATTCTCTCCAGAAACATAGAGGGAGACTCATTAGGCCCTTGGATAATCTCTCTTACCTTGGCCAAATTGGTCGGCTCTCTGGCGGCCACTCTGAGACCCGCTTTTAGAGCCCGGCGATAAGTGGACAGATGCTTCCTACCTTCAAAGGTGTTGGGGTCCCAGTTGGGTCGGTTCATGGGCCCATAGGGATGGAGAGAGAGCATCACAGGGGCTTCTGAGTTTTCTATTATCCATCGCCGGTGGGTTCTTTTAGGTTGCCCAGCTTCCTCCAGGGGAGGAAGTCCCCTGGAGGGCTTGGGTCTGGCCCAATTGCCTCTAGCAGTGGAGAGGCTGAGTCAGCGGTGGGAGGATCATCAGGAACTGTGTTGGGGGTTGGGGAGGGAGAGTAGACGATAAGGAGGGGGTTGAGTGTCCAGTCTTGTGACTCAGGGAGAATGGAAGGAAGAGGGAGAGGAGCGGAAAGTTTGAATGATAGGAATGTGGGGGAAGGAGTATATGGCTGTTGATCTGGGTGGCCACGTGGCCCCGGCTGAATGACAATATCTCTGAATTTTCGGATTAGAGGAAAGTGGAAGGATTCTTCTGGGGCCATCTGAATTCGAGGATGGGCCATTCTGAAGCACAGAGAGTCTGCCAGGTACGGTGTTTTACTGAAAAAGAAAGATTCTGGGCCCTTGAGCGGACATCAGTCCAATGATCAAGGGTCATGCCAGGTACGGTGTTTTACTGAAAAAGAAAGATTCTGGGCCCTTGAGTGGACATCAGTCCAATGATCAAGGGTCAGGGACAGAGAAGAGGAAGTGCTTTGTCCCATAATGGGAGTTACTCAAACAGGGACAGTGAAGACACAAACACAACACAGACAAAGACAAACAGTAAACGATTAACATGAGTCCAAGACAAAGATTTGAACTGAGTAACTGGAAAATATTGATGGGTTAGACAATAAAGACAGACAGTAAACTCAACATGAGTTCAGAACAATGACCAAAACTGAGTTACCGGCAAAACCTGATGGGCTGGCAAATCGAATCCTGAAGCAAAACATAACCGAGTTGAGGAAACTACTATTCCTTGAATTCCCTAGTCCTCCGGAGTGTCCCTCAGGGACATGATCTTGGCTCTGTGACACGTCTGTCACCCCATAGGAGAGAGCTAATGCTCTTCACCAACAGCCACTTTGCCACGCCCTAGCCTGAAACCCGAAACCAGAAAGATGCGCCTTACTTACCCCGAGAAGACTCCCTTGAGGTCTTCCGTCCACCGCTGCCGGATATCTCACCTGGGGCCTCCAGATGAAAAGGTGCTGCGAACGTCAAAGGAAAAGACAACAAAGAGGCTTTCTCATGCATCAGCAAAGGGTTTATTGGGGGTCCAGAATGCTAGGGCTCAGAGCTCCCTTCAGAGGAGCAAAGAACAAAGAGCTCCGAGAACAACTTGAGCAGAGTTTATATACATTCTTTAGAGAGCTCAGGGACTTTACATACATCATAGCCTCCTTTAGGAAATCATCATGTACCACGGGAAAATGAAATAACAACTCTAAAACATGATTAGCACATTCATTGGTGGGAAAAGTTGGGGCAGGGGGTGATTGGTCAGCCCTTAGAAGGGGTATACATTTAAACTGATTGGTTGAAGCCCTGAGATGTATACGTGGTGAGATGCACGGCTTCTGGGAAGGGGTTGTTAAGTAACTAGGTGGTCAGGGAAGATTTCAACACACATCTAATGGGCAGTTCCAGGAATTGTCTTAACTGCCACAGGAATTTCAGGTTCTGAGTGCAGCTTGGAAACTTTACAAAACCTGGTTCATTACATTTCAATTTCAATTTCTTTTATTCTTTCAGAACCTTACTGTGGAAGGTGAGAGACTTCATTCACAATGACTGCTCTTTTGGCTATATTGGTTTTGGATGCACACATGGGATCTTTTTTTTGATCCGTCTGTTGCTGATAATCTAAGACACAGCCTCACACAGGGCCAAGAGCCTGATTTAGATACATCTCTTTCCAAGGCAATTACTTCTCTGAGGTCAGTTTCAGAACTCAGTCTCTGAGGAGAATCACGCCAGTGTTCAAGACCAGGTGGACCCAGTCACTCTTCCAACCGCCACACAAATGACCACAATTAAAACCAAATCACTCTCACATGGCCCTCAACTTCTTACATATATACACTCATTATACCCTTTGGCTAGAGGTTTCCATGAATGGCACAGCCCAAGAGAGTGTCCAAAATAAGCTCCCTTGCCCCTCATTTGCCTAACCTCAGGGTGGCCTGAACACCCTTCTTGTGAACTAGGATTGATCACATAGTTCTTCCTTTAATACTGCTCTGCTTCTCCAATTTGAGGCCTACTGACTGTCAGGTTTAGATTCCTTATGTGATTTGGAGTAATTAGGTAACCAAAGCAACTTTGCAGCGCTTGAAAGAACTTATTTGACCCAAATGATCCCTATTCTCACTTGGTGGAAGTCAGGAAACTTACAGAGGAAGGCGAGAGACTTCATCCACAATGACTGATCTTTTTGCCATTTTGGTTTTGGATGCACACATTGCATCTTTCTTTAGATCCATCAGGAGCTGATAATCTAAGCCACAGCCTCACACAGAGCCACAAGGCTGATTCAGACACATACTTTTCCAAAGCAGTTAAGCAAAGAGCCACAGGTGATGCCCATTCACTTCCATTTGAAAACTGTTTTCTTCAAAATTCACTAAGGGGTGGCCTGAGGCAAAGACCTTCCTGACTTCAGGGTAACAGAACAATAGGTCAGCAAATCCCAATGGAGGGTTTCTCCACTGAGACTTTACTAGTCACAATGATATCTGAGTTTTGTGAGATGCTTGCAATTCCCTTCAGCTATCCAGTATATGGCCATGTCACAGAGCTTGGATGTGGTACATATCTTGGACAAAAAAACATGAGCCTATTCTGGAGAGTGGCCAGAATTCAGGAAGAAAACAGGAACTTAGGAAGATAGTTTGTGTTGCCCATCGAAAAGCAACCAACAGTCCTTTTCTAAAATGGGCAGGATGAATTCTGGGAAGCTTTCTACTAGACAGGATACATCCATTGATCTATTCTGTTTTCTAATGTGTACAACCAAGGACACAGTGGGATACACAGACACACACACACTCGCCTTGTCAAAGGACTTTCTAGAAACAGTCCACTCTAAACCAAACAATCCGCCTTTCCTACCTATTCTCAGAATATGAGACCAAACCACAAACTCACACCCACACTCAAAAAGTCACCTCCTTCCCCCAAGTAAGTCTGTGACTATCCAGAGTGTCCTCTGACTGGTGGGCCATACTATGTTCCCCCAAAATGGCCTGTCCTGTCTCAGGTCTGGTCTGCTTGTCCATCTCTGTGAAGTTGTATGGAGCCTGTGCTGACCACTACCTGCTTTCTCATTAAAGGCCCATCTTCAGAGCTCTACTTGCATTTTGTCATCCTCAAACCATTAGGTACCAAGAAAGACAGACTCTCTCCTTGGTAAATCCAAACAAGTAAGTCCACTGGGAATGGGACTGGGACTGGCTCTATGTGCCTGGCTTCCTGGATCCCAAGTTCAGAGAGTTACATCACCAAAGAAGTGAGGTAGGTCAATTCCAACAGGAAGGGAATGAGGTCACTGCCTTGGCAACCACTTTGTGCTAACACTTGTTTCCAAAGGTCCCTTGAGATGGAGGCTGCCCCTACTTCCTGTGACACTTTCAGAAGTTAGAATGGTATATCAACTGTAGACACCCAGGAGAAGCTCTCCACACAGGGTTGGTTTGGTCCATCTTCTTTATATCAGTAGGAGAGAGGCTGATTCAGACACATCACTTCATCCTGAACAGGTGGTTTGCCATGGAAGATGACTTTTGCTCTCTCAGGTCCTTCATAGCTGCTACATCTTCTCTAGGGATCATTTCTCATCAAACTTTGAGGTTCTCAGCAGGTGAAAGATCCCCTACATTCCTGTATTGTAAGACCAACTCTGTCCCTGCTCTTTTGTGAAGTTAGATTGAGGGAACAGTGTATGGTTAGGGTTAATAACATATTCTATTTGGGTTAGGAAACATTCTGCGGGATGAATAATGGTATTGGGAACCTGCGATATTCACAAGAATATATAGGTGAAATATAAGTATGAAACCTGAAATCTAGGTACGATTTGAAGCCCTGAAGGGCATTGGGCCCTTTAGTGAGATACTTAGCTTTGAATTATGTTCTGTACAGATATCTCAGATAAATCGATGTGCAATGGCAAAGGACTTTGTACCTTGGATGATTAAATGTCCTAGAGAACATCCAGTCAAAAAGGAATAGTCGGCAGGATTAGGAAGGTAGTCAGTAGGTTTAGAAAAAAGAGTGAATATAGGATTTGGACTAAAGTTTCATTAGCAATAGGGTTTTGGGTAGAGAGTGAACGTAAATATGAGCACATATAAAGAGTCAGTCACAATGATGAACTGGGAAAAATATGTAGGAAAGCAGATATCAATAGAGACATTAGGAAATCAGGCAAAGTATAATGTAATAGGGTTAGACATTTTCAACATGCTTGAGGTTGAATATATAATCTTAGGAAGAAAGACATATGTTGCCTCCAATAGGATTGATATTTGAGAGCATTAGGCAACCTGGACATGGTTGCGTTTAGTAATCCATGCTCACTTTCCATTTTGCTTTGGTGAAAGGTTAATAAAATAGGCACTTGTCACTTCCTGTTTTTCTGTATGCTTAACAAACCACTGTTGAAATCTTGAGAACTGTTTGCTAATTTTGTTCCCAGAATGTGCTGTCCCCAACTGCCAAACTGCAGAATATAATCCCTCACCCAGGTGCACGCAAACCGCACACTCGCCCTGACCGATCAATAAATTTCCCTTTTTGCCCTCTCCAAGAAAAGTATATAAGCTCTGTTAAAGCTGTTCTCAGGGCTCTCTGCTCTATTCAAGTGAGCTCTGAGCCCCAGCATGCTGGACCCCCAATAACCTCTTTGCTGTGGCCGAGTGAAAATGCTAAACTGTTCTGTACTTAAAAGATGCTTTCTTTTGCTTGCCTCTGCATAAAGATAGTCAGTTGCTGTTTGCTTTCGAGTAGGTAGACCCAGAAACCGGAACGTCTTGTCAACTAACTTGGACTAGACTCCCACAGGGGTTCAAAAACTCCCCCACTCTCTTTGATGAAGCCCTTCACAGACATCTCTACAACTTCAGAACTACGCACCCCGAAGTCATTCTGCTTCAATATGTGGATGTCCAGCTTCTGGAAGCCAACACCAAAGAAAACTGTGAGTCTGAGACCCAAGCACTATTATCTGAGCTTGCTCAACTCGGGTAGAGAGCTTTGGACAAAAAGGCCCAAATTTGCCAGCAAGAAGTAATCTTCCTGGGGTATTTCCTTAGGCGCGGTAAATGATGGCTCACTGAGCCCAGAAAACAAACCATTGTGCAGATACCACCCCCATTTAACAGGAGACAACATAGAGAGTTTCTTGGGACTGCTGGCTTTAGCAGGTTATGGACCTGGGTTTGTGTTCTTAGCTGCTCCTTTATACCCGCTGTTAAATGAGAATGCCCAATTCCAATGGACCCTTGAGCACCAGCAAGCTTTTGATAACATCTAAGAACACTGACACTGAACTCCTCAACTTCACTGAGCCCAGCCTGCAATTTCAGAAAGCCCTACACTACGTTAAAAATGTACATCAACTCAATCAACTTGGTTCAAAAAAACTGCAGGCATTACTGTAGGATCAAGAACAGAGTTTTAGACTAATTCACTCAGAGTGAAAGGAAATAATTGAATGGGCAACAAAAGCCTGTCAGTTCTGTCAATTGTTTAATGCTTACCCTTCCAAGCTTCCTGCAGGAAAGCACCTATGAGGAACCAGACCAGGAGAATTCTGGGAAGTGGACGTTACTGAAATTAAGCCAGCAAGGTATGGACTTAAATATCTCCTAGTCTTTGTAGATACATTTTCAGGATGGATTGAAGCCTTTCCCACCAAAAAAAAAAAAAAAATAAAAGAAAACCGGCACAAATTGTGGTCAAGAAGATCCTGAAAGATATTTATCAAAGACACGTCCTGCCTAATGCAATATGGTCTGATAATTGAACAGCCTTCATGGGCCAGGTAAATCAGGGGTTAGCCAGGACCCTGGGGATTAATTGGAAGTTACATTGTGCTTATAGACCCCAGAGCTCAGGACACGTAAAAAAAATAAATAGAACCATTAAAGAGACCTTAACGAAATTAAGCTTAGAGACCGGCATAAAAGATTAGACTATGCTCCTGCCTTATGCACTGTTTCATGCAAGAAATACTCCCTTTCTTTCTTTGTGTAACCTCACCCCCTATGAAATTCTCTATGGGGCCCCTCCTACACTAAGAGACCTAACCCCAACTCTAAGACCTAAGGATCCCTTCCACACACCCTTGCTTGACATACTTAAATCTCTTGTAAGAACTCAGCTATACCTGTGGAAACAGCTGGCCACTGCCTTCCAACCTGGGGACGAGGGGAATCCACATTGATATCAAGAAAGAGACTTCGTCTACATAAGATGACATCAGGTGTCATCCCTGGAACCCCGCTGGAAAGGACCATTTCAGGTGCTACTTATAACACCTACAGCAGTAAAAGTAGAGGGAATCACTTCCTGGATCCATGCCTCTCATCTCAAGCCTGTGGCATGTCCAGACTCTGGCTGGAAACTGGAAAAGACGGTTAACCCTTTCAAATTGCATATTCGCCACGTGGGTAAGGCTATAGACTCTCTCCTTGGCCACCCGTAGTCCTAACGCTCATCAGCCCCTTCAGCAGCGATGGCTGATCACAAATACTACTAGACAAGAAATATGGTCTATCTTGCATACAGCCCCCTTAGGGACCTGGTGGCCATCTCTCCACACAGACATTTGTCAGCTGGCTATAGGTCTTTCCTATTAGGATATCCCTGATGGAGAGGATCTCACTAAAATTCCATTAAATCCTTTCTGTACCATAGATAATGGAAACAAACATTATGGTTGTAGGGACAGGCAAGCCAGATGCAGGTTGGCTAGCCTATATTAGTATGTTTGCCCGGCAGACTATCAAAGCCACAAACCACCACGGCTGTGTGGGGGAAAAGCCGACTTCTTTTGTAAGTCATGGGGATTTAAAGCATACAGGGGCTGCCTGGGGGAACCCAAAATCCTCATCAAATTCAGTACACAGCATTGGCCATATTACCACTTAGACAACCCAAACTGATGGCCAACAGAGGAGTCTCTAGATCCTCAAATTCTGTGTGACCTTTTTAACTTCTGCAAGTGCTCAAAAGGGTGAAAGGAAATTCCCCTATGTGAAGGCCTTTTTCCTCTTTCGCTCACATCCTGAACTATGCTTCTCCAATAGTTCCTCAAACTCAGCCTTCTGCTCCAGACTCTCTGCTGTCAGTCCCACCTCAGCAAACCTGATTTCTCTTCTCCAATTACTAGATCAAAAACCGAAACCTCTGCCTGTTCTCAGAGCATTGCCCCCTTGCTGAGGTAGCAGGTACTGAGGTACCCATCCACCCACTCACTTCTCTCTTTTCCTGTCAGTGCCCACACCGGGTCCCACCAGGTCCTCTTACCACCTAACCCAAAGCTCAAACCAGCTTAGGAGAGCCCTCAGACCCCTATCGAAGATGTAATGAAAATGGCCTTTAAAGTTGCTTTGTCATCACTGAAAACAGGTTACTAAGAATTTAAAGTCCCTCACAGGCTTTTTGGGATACTCACTCCCGTCTTCCTTTCTGCTCTACCGATTCTACTGCTCAATTTATGTTGCTAGGAAAATCCCAAACCCCTTTCCCATTATTCTTTTACATCTCTCCTTCCTTATTCTCAGATCCACGGAGCTGCTCTCACCCCCCGCCTTCCCCGTCTTCCTCCTCTGTACCAGGCCCACAGAAAAATCTTCACTGAACTTCTCCAGAAGTCTTCACCAAGTCTTCACTTTAGGACATTCAGCAAAAGAGTCTCTATAAATGAGTTCAGTGTAGATTAACTTCCTCTTTTTCTGTTGCCCTGTTCTACTTGGCTATTGGCTGGAAAAATCAGCACTCCTAAGCTAGACACCCCCTTAATAGTTTTTCACAGAATATGTGAACAAGGCCTCTGGCCTTGAGCTGGGGCTTCACAGAGATGGCTACATTTCTAAGATAAAAATTTACAAACTGGGCTCCATGGTAACAGTTGGCAGGGGGATAAAAGAAAAGGAAAAAAAAAAAGCTCTCTGCCTCCCAGGTGTCCTTGAAAAGTTAACTTGCCCACAATAAAGGAAAAAACAGAAAAAAAAAGCTTCTTTTTGTGAATTTCTGCAGACTGTGAACTTCTGAGTCCCTTCTCTTTCATGTTGGGTAAAAATTCTGAAACTACCTAAACTTGGGGTTCAGGATGTTAATTGATTACAACAGAAGCAATGCCCTCTGAATCCGGTTGCAACCAAATAGGACTGTTTCCCTGTCTTTGGTGCTATCTTAGGTGCCGTGCCTTGTCCATCCCTACAACAGTGTAATTCTATATACTTAAACATTGTTTATGTTTTCATGAAATGGTCAACAGATGTGATTAATTGTGTAATGGTGAATATGTGTCCCAGATTGCTCTACAATGAGCCAGGTTCATTTGAAGTTCAAACAGGGGGGCATACAACCCGGTTCCACTGGGAACATATATCCCTCACTTTAGCCATCATATTAGGAATTGGAGTTGCGGCAGGGGTAGTCACAGGAACCACTGCCCTGCTCCATGGTACACAACAAATGACCCAAATAGAAGCAGCAGGAGACCAAAACTTAAAGATAATAGAAACCTCCATCACAGCTTTGCAGGAATCTGTAACATCTCTCTCTGAAGTTGTTTTACACACCAGTTGAGGGTTGGACCTCCTCTTCATGAGAGAAGGGGGCCTTTGTGCTGCATTAATGTAAGAATGTTGTTTTGATGCCGACCATACTGAGGTTGTAAAAAAAACCTTTGAGTAAAATAAAAGGATGCCTTGAAAAGCGTCAACGAGAGAGAGAGGCCCAAAAAGGGTGGTTTGAGTCTTGGTTCACACAGTCCCACTGGTTATCTATGCTTTTATCAACCCTGGCCTGTCCAATAATAATCCTCATATTATTGCTAACTATAAAACCCTGTTTGCTCAACCATGTAATTTCTTTTCTCCAAGCTCAAATTGGACAAGTTAAACTTATGGTAATACCCCACTAGCAGACATAGAATGTGACACGCCCCAATAATCACTTTTATGATTAAAAGTAGCAAGAAGAAGAAGTGGGGAATGAAAGGTTAATAAAAAAGGTACTTGTAACTTCCTGTTTTTCTGTATGCTTAACAAAACACTTTTGAAATATTGAGAACTGTTTGTAATCCTGTTCCCAGATTGTGCTGTCCCCAACTGCCAAATTGCAGAATGTATTCCCTCACCCAGTTTCACACTAACCACCCACTCGCTCTGACCCATCAATAAATTTCCGTCCCTGCCCTCTCCAAGGAAAGTATATAAGCTCTGCTTAAGCAGTTCTCAGGGCTCTCTGCTCTATTTATGTGAGCTCTGAGCCCCAGGTTGCTGGACCCCCAATTAACCCCTTGCTGTTGCATGAGACACTCTCTTGGTGATCTCTTCCTCCGACGCTTGCAGGAACATTACTTGGATGTTTGAATGTAGAAGAGAAAATCCAGTCATAAAGGGATAGTCGGTAAGATTAAGAAGATAGTCGGTAGGTTTAGGAAGAAGAGTGAGCATAGGATTTGGAAAACAATATCTTTAGCAATAGGGGTTCGGTTAGAGAGTGAATGTAAATGTCAGCACATGTGAACAGTCACAATAATGAAGTGGGAAAAATATGTAGGAAAGCAGATATCAATAAAGACATTACGAAATCAGGCAAAGTATAAAGCGCGTGATACGATTAGACATTTTCAAAAGAATTGAGTTAGAATATATAATCTTAAGAAGAAACAAATATGTAGTCACCAATAGGATTGACATTTGAGAGCATTAGGCAACTTTGACATGGATGTTTTTTGTAATCCATGCTCACTTTCCATTTAGGCTTTGGTACAATCATAAGTGTGACCTTTACATTTGTCTCCAGAATACTACTGTGATAAAATGTATATGTAGATGTGGTGACATGAGTGTTTCTTCCACCATTTCTGGGAGCAATATTTTGAAGACATATAAATGGGTATTGGGGGTACAAAGAGGTGTACACTGTCATTGAATATAGAGATAATGCATGAATAGACCATAAGTGAATAAATAATATAACTGGTTCCACATTAAATAACGGATTGAATAGATATCTGAAAATATATAAGAAATCTTATATTGATATACAATCATTCCTTCCAACCAATGATACATCTAATATTAATATTAGGGTTACGGTTTATCATGAAGATATGTTAGTTTTGCTACAAAAGTGATTATGGAAATCAAAAATAATGTGTTTGGAAAGAGTCAGTCACAATGCTGGCAATATGTAAACAAGGCCTCTGGCCTTGAGCTGGGACTTCACAGAGATGGCTACATTTCTAAGATAAAGAAGTTACCAACTGGGCTCCATGGTAACAGCTGGCAGAGAGAAAAAAAAAGAGAAGAAAATAGCTCTGCCCCATTCCCGGTGTCCTTAAAATGTTAACTTGCCCAGAACAGAGAAAAAAAAACAGAAACAAAAACTTCTTTTTATAAACTTCTGCAGATTGTGAACATCTGAGCCCCTCCCATACATGTTGGGTAGAAAATTCTGCAACAATTTAAACTTGGGGTGCAGGGGATTAAATGATTACAACAGAAGCAAAGCCCTCTAAATCCAGTTGCAACCAAATAGGACTGTTTCCGTGTCTTCGGTGCTATCTTAGTTGCCTTACCTTGCCTTGTCCATCCCTTTTCTCATGAAAAGACCAGTCGAGAAACATGGAGGAATGCATGTGCTCTGAAGCAGGAAGTGATTGATAGTGAAACAAATGCCTATAAATTTTCTAACTTGTGGATGAAATATATATCCTATGATGTGCATAAATTGAAGAAATAGTAATCTACCAGTGTTGAATAAAAATGAACGTCAAAATACATATCATGTCCGATTGGAATCTACTTGCATTGATGTTAAACTGGGTCAGGTACTGTAGAAATATTAGGATTTGTGTGCACCATTCACTCAAGTTACTTTTCAGTATATGTTTTTCAGGTTAATGAATATTTCTAAGAATAATCTTTGGAAAGTTGATTATAAATTTACATATATGAATATGAATGAATTTGGTGAGTGTAAAATAAGACACATATTTCATATTTTGAAAAATCTGGAGAGTGTATATATATATATATATATATATATATATATGTGTGTGTGTGTGTGTGTGTGTGTGTTTGTGTGTGTGTGTGTGTGTGACTAAAGTCATGGTGGCCTGGACACCCTTCTTGTGAACCAGGAGTTATCAAATAGGTCTGCCATTAATACTTTTCCAATTCTCCAATTTGAGGCCTTCTGACTTTGGCGTTTAGATTCTTTATGTGAAATGGAGTCAAGAAAAAACCGAAGCACTTATGGATTTGCCTCTGCATGGTTTTTAAGAATTCATTTGACCCAAATGAATTCCCCTTGATGGAGGTCAGGAACTTTACAGAGAAAGGCGAGAGACTTCATCTACAATGACTGCATTTTTTGCCATTTTGATTTTGTATGCACACATGGGATCTTTCTTTACATCCATCAGGTGTTGGTAATCTAAGCCACCGCCTCACACAGGGCCAAGAGACTGATTCAGACACATCCCTTTCCAAAGCAGTTAAGCAAAGAGCCACAGGTGATGCCCACTCATTTCCATTTGAAAACTGGTTTCTTCAGGCTTCAGAAAGGGGTGGCGTGAGGCAAAGCCCTTCCTGACATTCAGGGCAAAAGAACAATAGGTAAGCAAAAGGCCCATAGCAGGGTTCCTCCACTGAGACTTTACTGGTCACACTGATATCTGAGTTTTCTGAGATGCTTGCCATTCCCTTCAGCTATCCAGTACATGGCCATATCACAGAGCTTGGAGGTGGTAAATATCTTGGACACAAAACCATGAGCCTATTCTTGAGTGTAGCCAGAATTCAGAAAGAAAACAGGAACTTAGGAAGTTTGTAGGTGTTGCCCTTCGATAATGCAAGCCACAATCCATTCATAAATTGGGCAGGATTGATGCTGGGAAGCTTTCTACTAGACAAGACACATCCATTGATGCATTCTCTTTTCTAATGTCTACAACAACAGACACATTGGGATACACAGACATAGAAACACTTGCCTTGTCAAACGACTTACTAGAAACGGTTCACTCCAAACCAAACAAACCGCCTTTCTTACCTTTTCTCAGAACATGAGATAAAACCACAAACACACAAAAAAACCCCACAAAGGCATCGCCTTCCCCCAAGTAGGTCTGTGACTCTTCGGAGTGTACTCTCACTGGTGAGTCTTACTATGTACCTCCAAAATGGCCTGTCCTGTCTCAGATCTGGTCTCGTTGGCCAACTCTGTGAAATTGTCAGGAGCCCGTGGTGAGCCACTACTTGCTTTCTCTGGAAAGGCTAGTCTTCAAAGCTTTCCTGGCATTTGGTCATCTTCACATCAATAGATACCAAGAAAGACTGACTCTGTCCTTACAATATCCAAACAAATGAGCCAACTGGGACTGGGACTAGGACTGCTTCTGGGTGCCTGGAATCCTGGATCGCAAGTTCAGAGAGTTCCATCACGAAGGAATAGAGATGAGGTATTACTTGGCGTGGAGGTAATGTCAAGGCATTGTTCTGGATAAGAGTGGGAAGATTTTTCATAGCACATAATTACATACGCATTGGATACCTTTTCCAATTTTCCATTCGAAATACTGAATCCCTGACACTAACCCATAGCCTACTAGACTCTGACTACTTATCCTAATATGATGGAGAATAATAATAATCCAAACAGAATAGAAATACAAGCAGTTCAGAGGAGGCATGGTGTATAGTTGAATTTGCCTTTTGCATTATGTAGGGTAGGAGTTATAAATCTAGTCAACTTTTTGTTGAAATTGTTCTCCATGTGTTTTTAAAGTTAACAAATATGTGAATTCCTGTCTCCCTTTCTCTGTAGCCTATTTGCACATGTATTTTTATATGCACATATAGAATTCTACAAGGTACAACACGTACATTCTTGTGAGGTGGTTGACTTGGCAGATACACATTGTGAGAAGAGATCACTTCTCCTAAATGCTGTTGAAAGTTAAAATTTAAACTCTGTGTGAGCTTCCTAGTTTAACAACATTATACATAAATCCATGTTCAGTAAAATGAATATTTTTGAATCTGTGGATGATATATATTTCATGGTGAATTTCAATTGGCATATATATTGCTACTTTTTAATGTCTGTGTGCATGTGTGTGTGTATGTGTGTGTGTGTGTGTGTGTGTGTGTGTGTGTGTGTATATATATATATATATATATATATATATATATATATATATATACAAACTTTCCAGATTTTTCAAAATATGAAATACATGTGTCTTATTATACATTTCCTAAATTCATTCATATTCATATATGTGAATTTTAATCAACTTTTCACAAGATTATCGTCAGAAATATTCATCCAACTGAAATACGTATTTGTTTCCTAGTACTGAAAACTATCTTCAGTGAATGGTGCCTACAAATCCTAAAATTAATACAGTAACTGACCCAGGTTAACATCAATGCAAATTGATTCCTATGGGACATGATGCGTATTTTGACGTTCATTTTTATTCAAAACTGGTACATTACTATTTCTTCAGTTTATGCACATAATAGGATATATATTTCATCCACAAGTTCGCTAATTTAGAGGCATTTGTTTCACTTTCAATCACTTCCTGCTTCAGAACACATGTATTTTTTCATGGTTCTTGACTGGTCTTTTCATGAGACTTCTTTCCAAACACATTATTTTTGATTTCCATAATCACTTTTGAAGCAAAACTCACACACTTTTCATGATAAACCATAACCTTAATTTTACCATTAGATGTATAACTAGTTGGAATGAATGTATGTATATCAATATAAGATTTCTTATATATTTTAAGATATGAATCCAATGCATTATATAAAGTGGAACCAGTTATATTATTTATTAACAGTATGGTCTATTCATGCATTAGCTCTATATTCATAGACACAAGGTACACGTCTTTGTACCCCCAATACTAACTTATTAATCTTCAAAATATTGCTCCCAGAAATGATGGAAAAATTACTCATGTCACCTGATCTACATATACATTTTATCACAGTAATATTCTGGACACAAAATGCAGGTTCACACTTATTATTGTACCAAAGCCTAAATTGAAAATGAACATGGATTACTAAACACAGCCATGTCCAGGTTGCCTAATGCTCTCAAATATCAATCCAATTAGTGACTACATATTGGTTTCTCCTAAGATCATATATTCAAATTCAACCATATTGAAAATGTCTAATCCTATCACCCACTTTATACTTTGCCTTAATTCGTAATATCTCTATTGATATCTGTTTTCCTACATATTTTCTCCGGTTCACTATTTTGACTGACTCTTCACATGGGCTAACATTTACATTCACACTCTAAACAAAACCCTATTGATAAAGAATATTTTTTTTCCAAAACCTATACTCACTCTTCTTCCTAAACCTAACAACTATCTTCCTAATCCTACCGACTATCCCTTTTTGACTGAATGTTCTTTTCTACACCCAATCATCAAAGTAAACATTGGGCGAGCTTCGGAGGAAGAGACCACCAAAAGACTATCTCATGCAACAGCAAAGGGTTTATAGGGGGTCAGCATGCAGGGGGTCCGAGCTCACTTGAATAGAGCAGAGAGCCCTGAGAAGAGCTTAAGCAGAGCTTATATACTTTCTTTGGGGAGGGCAGGGAGCGAAGTTTATTGATGGGTGAGGGAGAGTGGGCGGTTTGCATTCAACCGGGTGAGGGAGTACATTCTGCAGTTTGGCATTTGGGGACAGGACATTCTGGGAACAAGATTAGCAAACAGTTCTCAAGATTTCAACAGTGTTTTGTTAAGCATACAGAAAAAAAAAGTGACAAGTACATATTTTATTAATCTTTCATTCCCCACTTCTTCTTCTAGCTACTTTTAATCATAAAAGTGATCATTGGGGGGTGTCACATTCTATGTCTGCTAGTGGGGTATTACCATAAGTTTAACTTGTCCAATTTGAGCTTAGAGAAAAGAAATTACACGGTTGAGCAAACAGGGTTTTATAGTTAGCAATAATATGGAGATTATTATCGGACAGGCCAGGGTTGATAAAAAAGTAGTCAAACAGGGAGACTAGGTGAACCAAGTCTCAAACCACTTTTTTTGGTTCCTCTCACTCTCTCATTGACGCTCTTCAAGGTGTCTTTTTAATTTAATCATTTTTTTTTACAACTACATTATGCTCGGAATAAACACAAAATTCTTCCCAGGAAGTGACAAATACCTATTTTATTAACCTTTCACTTCCGACTATCCCTTTTTGACTGGATGTTCTCTTCGACATTCAATCATCGAAGGTACAAGGTCCTATGCCATTGTATATTGATTAATCTGACACATCTGTGCACAACCTAATTCAAAGCTAAGTATTCCAATCAAGGGCCCAATGCTCTTTTGGGCTTCAAATCTTACCTAGATTTCTGTTTTCATACATATATTTCACCTATATATTCTCATACATATCGCAGGTTCCCAATACCATTATTCATCCAGCAGAATGATTCCTAACCCAAATCACACATGTTATTAACCCTAACCATACACTGTTCCCTCAATCTAACATTACAGAACAGCAGGGACAGAGTTGGTCTTACAATACAGGAATGTAGTGGATCTTCCACCTGCTGAAAACCTCAAAGGTCCATGCAGAAATGATCCCTGGAGAACATGTAGGCAACTATGAAGGACGTGAGAGAGCAAAAGTCATCTTCCATGGAAAACAACCTGGTAAGGATGAAGGGTTGTGTCTCATTCACCCTCTCTCCTTAATGTAGAAAAGATGGACCAACCAAGGCCTTTGTGGAGAGCTGTTCCTGGGTTCCTATGGTTGAGATACCTATCTAACTTGTGAAAGTGTCAGAGGAAGTATGGAAGCAACTGTTCGGAAAAAGTGGTTGCTAAGGCAGTCACCTCATTCAGTTCCTGAAGGAAGTGACCTCACCTCACTTCCTTGGTGATGGAACTCTGTGAACTTGGGATCCAGGAAGTCAGGCATCCAGAACCAGTCCAATTCCCAGTACAGTGGGATCACTTGTTTAAATTTACCAAGGACAGAGTCAGTCTTTCTTGGTACCTACTGATGTGAGGATGGCCAAATGCCAGGAAAGTTTGAAGACTGGCCTTTCCAGAGAAAGCAAGAAGTGGCTCACCACGGGCTCCTGATATTTCACAGAGTTGGCCAAGGAGACCAGATCTGAGAAAGGACAGGCCATTTCTGGGGAACATAGTATAGCCCACCATTCAGAGGACACTCTGGATAGTCACAGACTTACTTTGGGGAAGAAGGTGCCTTTTTCAGTGTGGGTGTGAGTTTGTGGTTTTGTCTTATATTCTGAGAATAGGTAGGGAAGGCGGCTTGCTTGGTTTGGAGTGGAATGTTTCTAGAAAGTCTTTTGACAAGGCGAGTGTTTCTATGTCTGTGTATCCCACTGTGTCCGTGGTTGTAGACATTAGAAAAGAGAATGAATCAATGGATGTGTCCTGTCTAGTAGAAAGCTTCCCAGCATTCATCCTACCCATTTTAGGAATGGATTGCAGGTTGCCTTATCGATGGACAACATGTACTGTCTTCCTAAGTTCCTGTTTTCTTCCTGAATTCTGGCCACTCTCCAGAATAGGCTCATGGTTTTGTGTCCAAAATATGTACCACCTCCAAACTCTGTGACATGGCCATGTAATCCATAGCTGAAGGGAATGGCAAGCATCTCAGAAAACTCAGATATCAGTGTGACCAGGAAAGTCTCAGTGGAGAAACCCTGCTTTGGCCCTTTTGCTTACCTATTGTTCTGTTGCCCTGAATGTCAGGAAGGTCTTTGCCTCAGGCCACCCTTTGTGAAGCCTGAAGAAAACAGTTTTAAAATGGAAATAAATGGGCATCACCTGTGGCTCTTTGCTTAATTACTTTGGAAAGGAATGTCTCTGAATCAGCCTCTTGGCCCTGTGTGAGGCTGTGGCTTAGATTATCAGCATCGGATGGATCTAAAGAAAGATCCAATGTGTGCATCCAAAACCAAAATGGCAAAAAATCAGTCATTGTGGATGAAGTCTCTTGCCTTCCTCTGTTTGGTTCTTGACCTCCATCAAGGGAGTATTGGGATTTTTTGGGTCAAATGAGTTCTTCCAATCCCTGCAAAGGTGCTTGGGTTTAATAATGACTCCAAATCACATAAGGAATCTATACCTGACAGTCAGTAGGCCTCAAATTGCAGAAACAGAGCAGTATTAATGGCAGAACTATGTGATCAATCCTGGTTCACAGGAAGGGTGTCCAGGCCACCCTGAATTTAGGCAAATGAGGGGAAGGGAGCTTATTATGGACACTCTATTGGGCTGTGCCATTTAAGGAAACCTCCAGCCAGAGGTTATCATGAGTGACTATATGGAAGTAGATGAGGGCCATGTGGGATTGTTTTGATTTTAATTGTGGTAACTTGTGTGGCTTTTGGATGAGATGACTGTGTTCACCTGGGCTTTAACACTGGCGTGATTCTCCTAAGAGACTGAGTTCTGTAACTGACTTCAGAGTAGTAATTGCTTTGGAAATGGATATGTTTTAATCAGCCTCTTGGCCCTGTTTGAGGCTATGGCTTAGATTATCAGCACCAGATGGATCTAAAGAAAGATCCCATGTGTGCATCCAAAACCAATATAGCCAAAATAGCAGTAATTGTCGATGAACTCTCTCGCCTTCCTCTGTAAGGTTCTGAAAGAATAAAAGAAATTGAAATTGAAATGTAAAGAACCAGGTTTTGTAAAGTTTCCAAGCTGCACTCAGCACCTGAAATTCCTGTGGCAGTTAAGACAATTCCCGGATTTGCACATTAGATATGTGTTGAAATCTTCCCTGAGGACCTAGTTACTTAACAGCCCCTCCCCAGAAAACATGCAGCTCACCACGTATACATCACAGTGCATCCACCAATCAATTTATATGTATACCCCTTCTTAGGGCTGACCAATCACCCCCTGCCCAACCTGTTCCCGCCAATGAATGTGCTAATCATGATTTAGAGTTGTTATTTGATTTTCCCGTGGAATATGATGATTTGCTAAAGGAGGCTATGATGTGTGTAAAGTCCCTACCCTCTCTGAAGAATGTATATAAACTCCGCTCGAGTGGTTCTTAAGGCTCTTTGTTCTTTGCTCCTCTGAAGTGAGCCCTGAGCTCCAACACGCTATACCCCCAATAAACCCTTTGGTGTTGCCTGAGAAAGCCTGTTGGTGGTCTTTTCCTCTGATGTTCGCCCCACCTTTTCATCTGGAGGCCCCAGGTGAGATATCCAGCGCAGCGGACGAAAGACCCCAAGGGACTCCTCTCAGGGTAAGAAAGGCGCCTCTTTCTGGTTTCGGGTTTCAGGTGAGGGCTTGGCAAAGTGGCTGTCGGTGAAGAGCATTAGCTCTCTCTGACGGTGGCTGGCAGACGTGTCACAGAGCTACTGGCCACGTCCCTGGGGGACACTCCAGAGGATGAGGGAAATCAAGGAATATTAGTTTCCTCAACTCGGTTATATTTTGCTTCAGGATTCTGTTTGCCAGCCCATCAGATTTTGCTGGCTACACAGTTTTGTTCATTGTCCCGAACTCATGTTGAGTTTACTGTCTGTCTTTATTGTCTAACCCATCAGGTTTTGCCAGTTACTGAGTTCTAATATTTGTCTTGGACCCATGTTAAACGTTTACTGTTTGTCTTTGTCTGTGTTGCGTTTGTGTCTTCACTGTCTCTTTTTGAGTAACTCCCATTATGGGACAAAGCACTTTCATGCTTCTGTCGCTGACCCTTGATCATTGGACTGATGTCCGCTCAAGGGCCCAGAATCATTATTTTTCAGTTAAATGTCAGACCTGGCAGACTCTCTGTGCTTCAGAATGGCCCATCCTCAAAGTCGGGTGGCCCGCAGAAGGATCCTTCTACTTCCCTCTAATCCGAAAAGTCAGAGATATTGTCTTTCAGCCGGGACCACGTGGCCACCCAGATCAACAGCCATATACCCCTTCCCCAGGATCCTATCATTCAAACCTTCCGTTCCCTCCCCATCTTCCCCCCATTCTTCCTGAGTCACAAGACTGGACAATCCTCCCCCTCCTTATCCTCTACCCTCGCTCCCCAACCGCCAACACATTCCAGATGATTCTCCCACCACTGACTCAGCCTCTCCGCCACTAGAGGCAATTGGGCCAGACCCAAGCCCTCCAAGGGACTTCTCTGCAGCAGCAGCAGCCCCTCCTTTTCTGGTGGAAGCTGGGCCACCTGAAGAAACCCGCCAGCTATGGAAAATAGAAAACTCAGAAGCCACTGTGATGCTCCCTCTTCGTCCTTATGGGCCCATGAACCGACAAAACTGGGACCCCAACACCTTTGAAGGTTGGTAGCATTTGTCCACTTATCACCGGGCTCTAATAGCGGGGCTCCGAGTGGCCGCCAGAGGGCCGACTAATTTGGCCATGGTAAGAGAGATAATCCAAGGTCCTAATGAGTCTCCCTCTATGATTCTGGAGAGAATTATGGAAGCAAATAGAAAATATACTCCTTTTGATCCTCAGGCAGAGGACAAAAAAACCTCTGTTGCAATGGCCTTTATCCAGCAGGCTACCCTAGATATTAAGAGAAAGTTACAACGTCTAGATGGATTACAAGATATGACCTTAAGAGATTTAGTCAGAGAAACTGAGAAAGTATATTATAAGAGAGAAACTGAGGAGGAATGGGAACAGATGAGAGAGAAGGAAAGGGAACAAAAGGAGGATGAAAGGAGCAAAAGGCAGACTAAATCATTGGCTAAGGTTTTGGTCAGAGCAGCAAATAGACCAGAAGTTAAAAAGCACGGAGACATGAAGGGATACATGGGCCCATGCCAAAGGCTGCCCCTGGCCTCAGATCAATGTGCCTACTGTAAAGAAAAAGAAAACTTGGACAAAGAGTGGCCCAAAAAAAGGCAGAGAAACCAGTATAGGACGAGACTTGAAGGATCCAGCCACTGCCTCACCCTGAAGTCGTATGGTTTACGAACGAGAGCAGCTTCCTCCAAGATGGTACGTGGTGGGCTGGAGCAGCAGTAGTTAGCAAAACTAATGTCATCTGTTTCTCTGGTCTCACAGAAGAGACATCAGTCCAAAAGGCAGAACTGATTGCCCTTACGAAAGCATTGGTACTAGCAACAGGCAAAAGGGCCACCATATACACTGATAGCCGCTATGCATTTGCCACTGCAAATGTGCACGGGGCTATTTACCAGCAAAGGCAGCTATTAACCTCCGCTGGGAAAGAAATAAAGAAATAAAGAACAAAGATATGATCCTCCACCTTCTCTCAGGAGTGCAGGGCCCTACGGACCTAGGCATAGTGCACTGTCCAGGGCACCAGAAGGGAAACGACCCCGTGGCGGTTGGAAACAGAAGGGTAGATGAGGAAGCTAATTGGCAGCCCTAAACGGAGTGCCTCTGTTCACTTTTTCCACACCGGGGGGAACAACAATCAGGAGACTTGGCCGCACCGGAACATTCAGGCAACTTATCATCTGAGGAGACAGATACAGAACTCTGGGAACCTACAGAGCCAAGTACACAATTTTCAAAAGCCCACCTTTATCTCAAAGACATACACCAGCTCACCCACTTAGACTCTAAGAAGTTATAGGCACTCTTAAAGGACCAAAGGAAGGAATTATTATTGACTGACTCACAGAGGAAAGAAATAACTGCGCAGGTGACTACAGCTTGTCAAGTTGGCCAATTAGTTAATACTTACCCATCGAAGCTTACTTCAGGGAAGCGCTTATGAGGAATCAGACCAGGACAATTCTGGGAAGTGAGCTTTACTGAAATAAAGCCAGCAAGGATTGGACTTAAATGTCTCCTAGTCTTTGTAGATACTTTTTCAGGATGGGTCGAAGCCTTCCCCATGAAGAAAGAAACGGCTCAGCTGGTGGTCAAAAAGATCCTAGAAGACATTTTCCAAGGTTCAGCCTGCCTAAGGTAATAGGGTCGGATAAGTGACCGGTATTCATGGCCCAGGTAAGACAGGGATTTGCCAGGACCCTGGGGATAAATTGGAAGTTACATTGTGCTTATAGACCCCAGAGCTCAGGACAGGTAGAAAGGATGAATAGAACCATCACAGAGACCTTACCGAAATAAAGCTTGGAGACTGGCATGAAAAATTGGACTCTGTTCCTAAGTTATGCACTGTTTTGTGCAAGAAATACCAAGTCTTCCTCTTTGTGTAACCTCACCCCTTATGAAATTCTCTATGGTGCCCCTCCTTCAGTAAGGGACCTAACCCCAACTAGGAGACTTAATGATTCCTTTCACACCCCCTTGCTTGACAGACTTAAAGCCCTTGAACAAAACCAGCACCCAGCAATACCTGTGGAAACAGTTGGCCTCTGCTAATCAGCCTGGAGATGAGGGAACCCCACATCGATATCAAGTGGGAGAGTTCATCTACGTGAGATGGCATCAGGTGTCATCCCTGGAACCCCGCTGGAAAGGACCATACCAGGTGCTGCTTATAACACCCACAGTGGTGAAAGTGAATGAGATCACTTCATAGATCCATACCACCCATCTCATGCCTGCACCCTGTACAGACTCCGGCTGGAAACTGAAACAGACTGGTAACCATCTCAAGTTGCATGTCCGTCGTGTGGGTAGGGCTATGGATTCTTCCCCTGACCATCAGCAGTCCTAATCCCCATCAGCCTGTTCAGCAACGATGGCAAGTTATAAATCCTACTGGGCAAGTAGGGTGGTGTATTTCACATACAGCCTGCTTATGGAATTGGTGGCCATCTCTCCCCCCGGACATTTGTCAGCTTCCCATAGGACTCTCTGACTGGGATCTCCCTGACAGAGAGGACCCCACACAGATCCCACTCAAATGCAAACCAGGGCAACATTGACCACTTTACCCCATGAATTATGGATGTCATCTCCCCAAGCTCATGTGTAAACTAGCCAGTCAAGACTATTATGTGTGCCCAGCAGATTTCCAAAGTCGCAAACAGGCCCAAACCTGTGGAGGACCCAGTAACTTTTATTTTAGATATTGGGGTTGTGAACAAACGGAAGCTCCATGGTGGAACCCAAACTCCCCAGACAGCAAGATTTGGGTAGGATGAAATGACACCTGGATTGATCCCAAGAAATGTGCCGCTAGCCAAGTGGTGTCAAAAACTCTCTGTGGAAAGAATAGTCTATGTTACCCCCTCAATATAACTTTCACTTCCAAAGGAAGGGGCTACCTCAGAACAAAATGGCCTATGAGAAATACGTGGGGAATGCAATTCTATATTTATGGCCCTGGTTATGACTTTGGTCTCTGGTTCACCCTCCAGCTTAAAAAGAAAGAAAATCCCACAGCAATAGGGCCCAATCCCCTCAAGCCAGGAATTAAGCCTCCTAAACCTCCCATGCCTAGATCTACCAGGACCCCTCTACCATCTCATAATTCCCGGTTTCCGTCTTTGCCTACTTCCCCAGTCCAGAGTACAGCTGACTCCACCCCCTGGGAACTAATTAAAGGAATGTTTATGGTACTGAACTCCACACAGTCAGAACTCATTGCCTTTCAGCCCAGGTATTTGACAGCTCTGTAAATTATTGTGTAATGGTGCAGATACTCCCCAGGGTGCTCTATCATGATGCAGAATCATTCGAAGTTCTACTTGGGGGACAAACAACCCAATTTCACCGGGAGCCATTGTCCCTTACTCTAGCCATCCTATTGGGGATAGGAGGTCCTGCAGGAGTGGGTATGGGAACAGCTGCTATGATCCGTGGGTCACAACAATTGGCCCAATTAGAAACATCAATAGATCAAGACTTGAAGACGTTAGAAACCTCTATCGCAGTGCTGCAGGAATCCTTAACCTCTCTCTCTCTCTGCATTTGTTTTACAGAACAGGGGAGGACTAGATTTCGTCTTCATGAGGGAGGGGGTCTCTGTGCGGCACTGAGAGAATACTGTTGTTTTTATGCTGAACCTACTGGAGTTGCAAAATAATCCATGAGTAAATTAAGAAAATAACTTGAATAGCGCCAGAGAGAAAGGGAGATTCAACAAGGGTGGTTTGAGTCATGGTTTACCCAGTCCCCCTGGTTAACTACACTACTATCAGACTTAGCTTGACCCCTGATCATCCTTAAGGTGTTGCTAACTGTGGGACCTTGTTTGCTTAACCGCATAGTTTTCTTATTCCAGGCTCAGATTGGGTAGGTAAAACTCATGCTAATCAGACAGAAATATGCTCCTCTGGCAGAAATAGAATTTGAGACGCCAGAATAATTATGAAACATTACTTTTAAGATTAAAAGTAGTCAGAAAAAGGAGTGGGAAATGAAAGAATAAAATATATTGAAATTGAAATGTAAAGAACCAGGTTTTGTAAAGCTTTCAAGCTGCACTCAGAACCTGAAATTCCTGTGGCACTTAAGACAATTCCCAGATCTTCCTATTAGATGTGTGTTGAAATCTTCCCTGACCAGCTAGATACTTAACACCCCTTCCCAGAAACCATGCAGATCTGCACGTATACATCTCAGGGCTTCAACCAATCAGTTTAAATGTTAACCCCTTCTCAGGGCTGACCAATCACCCACTGCACGACCTGTTCCCGCCAATGAATGTGCTAATCATGTTTTAGAGTTGTTATTTGATTTTGCTGGGGTATAAGATGATTTTCTAAAAGAGGCTATGATGTATGTAAAAACCCTGCCCTCTCCATAGAATGTATATAAACTCTGCTCAAGTTGTTCTGGGGCTCTTTGTTCTTTGCTCCTCTGAAGTGAGCTCTGAGTCCCAGCATGCTGGACCCACAATAAACCCTTTTGCGGTGGCATGAGACAGTCTCTTGGTGGTCTTTTCCTAAGACGTTCGTCCGAACTTTTCAGTTCCTGACTTCCATCAAGTGAGAATAGGGATCCTTTGCGTCAAAAGAGTTCTTCAAAGCCCTACAGTGGATAGTCCATAGGGGCTTGGGTTTTGTCATGACTCCAAATCACAGAAAGAATCAATACCTGACAGTCAGTAGGCCTCAAATTGGAGAAGCAGGGCAGTATTAACGGCAGGGCTATTTGATCATTCCTGGTTCAAAGGAAGGGTGTACAGTCCACCCTGATGTTAGGCAAATGAGGGGCAAAAGAGCTTATTTTGGACACTGTCTTGGGCTGCACCCCTTATGGAAACTTTCAGCCAGAGGTTATGATGAGTGTCTATATGGAAGAATATGAGGCCCATGTTGGAGTGTTTTGATTTAATTGCGGTCATTTGTGTGGCGGTTGGAAGAGATGCCTGGGTCCTCTTGGGCCTGAACACTGGTGTGATTCCCCTTAGAGACTGAGTGCTGGAACGGACCTCAGAGAAGTGTTGCCATGAATTGTGTTGGGATTTTAGGAGGCCTCGCATGAGAATTGCCCTTGGAAAATGCGATCAGGGTCGCTTTCCACAGAGACTGGAAATCTCAGCCAGGATATCACATGATTTTATTCTGAAAGACTTGGCAACCATAATTGAGAGTCAAAACACACATGGACCTCACATGTAGACCTCAATGGGCCTGGCTTCATATGACCTTTTGGCCACTCTTTGGGAACCCTTGCCTGTGAGAGTTCTCCAGATCTTTCATTGAAATGAGCTTTCTCACCATTTAAGGGTTCCTAAATGAATTGAAATCCACAATGCCTCCAATTTCATCCTTGAAAAATGACTATATAAATACCATTAAATTTTTGAAATTTCAATGTCCTGGTGGCACTGGAGAAACTTTGGGTGTCCTGTTGCTGATCATGAGTATACGAGAGAGTGCCTTGATTGACTGGGTTTCCTGAAAATGGTGTAGAACAGAGAAGCCTATAGGTTGGATCCTGCTGAGTAGTGGGCCTAGAGAAGTGGTGGGCATATGTGTGATAAAACATCTGTGGTAGAGGAATGAGGATCTACCATTGGATTCCAAATTGCTTGGGACTGACATGCTGCAGCCAGCATAAATTTCTATTTAAAGGCATCTTGATATATGGAGAGGTTTCAAGGCAATGTTCAGAATCAGCTTGCTATGTTCAAGGGGGTAAACTATGTGGGTTAGAAACCTGGTTGGTGCATTCTCCTGCAGAACCTGACCCACCACACGTGACATAACTCCCACCAGCACTGTGTCCCAGTTGAGCTCCATGTATTTGGTGAAGCAAATACCAAACTCCCAGTGCAGGAGCAAGAAACACAATGGAGAGTGGAAGAGCAATAAATGACTATACAGTCCACACAGGGAGACACTTAGCCACCAGTGGCCACAGTATACCCACAAAAAGAGAATCCAGCACTCTTCCCTCATGTTCATTGGAATATTACAATTTATGTCCTCCAGGTCACATAGATGCTGACCCAGCTTTGATCATCTCACTAGAAAAAAAGCAAAAGCTCCTGACAACAACATATATTTCAAGTGCCCAAACTCAGAGGCAGTTTCTCAAGAAGTCATTAGGCCAGCAGAGCTCCATTATTGTGGAGAGTTTACCCTGTCCCTTACTTTTGGAAACTCCTCTACCACTTCCATGGTTGTGAACTCCTTATCATATTCCATTCCAGATAAGTATTCACAGATTTTCTAACACTTCTCCTCTAATTGTGTCTTACTTGGGGTGAAGGTAATGTCAAGGCATTGTTCTGGATGAAAGTGGGAAGATTTTTGTGTAGCACATATTTGCATACACATTGGATAAATTTTCCAATTTTCCATTCAAAATATTGAATCCCTGACATTAACACATACTCTACTAGATTCTGAATACTAATCCTAATATGTTGGAGAAAAATAACCCAAAAAGAATAGAACTACAAGCAGTTCAGAGGAGGCATGGTGTATAGTTGGACTTGCCTTTTGCATAATATAGGGTAGGAGTTATAAATCCTGTCAATTTTTTTTGGAAATAGTTCTCCATATGTTTTTAATGCCTATTCAGGACCTTTATTTCTATATGCACATATAGAATCCTACCTGTTACCACACGTTCATTCTTGTGTGGTGGCTGAATTGGCAGATACAAATTCTGACAAGGGATCACTCCTCCTAAACTCTGTTGGAATTGAAAATTCAACCTATGTGTGAGCTTCCTAGTTGAACAACATTATACATAAATCCATGTTCAGTAAAATGAATTTATTTGAATCTGTGCATGATATATATTTCTTGGTGATTTTCAATTGACATATAGTGCTACTTTTTAATGTCTGTGTATATGTGTGTGTGTGTGTGTGTGTGTGTGTGTGTGCATGAGTGTGTATATATATATATATATATATATATATATATATACACACACACACACACACGCACATACACACTCTCCAGATTATTCAAAATATGAAATATATGTGTCTTATTTTACACTTCCTAAATTTTTCATATTCATGAATGTGGATTTATAATAATCTTTTCACAAGATTATTCTGAGAAATATTCACATACCTTACTAGAGTCTGACAACTAATCCTAAGATGATGGAGAAAAATAATGCAAACAGAATAGAAATACAAGAAGTTCAGTGGAGGCATGGTGTATAGTTGGACTTGCCTTTTGCATGATAAACGCTAGGTGTTATAAATCTAGTAAATTTTCAATTGAAATAATTCTTCATGTGTTTTTAAAATTAACAAATATGTGAATTCCTGTATCCCTTTCTCTCTATCCTATTCATCACATGTATTTTTACATGCACTTATAGAATCCTACCTGGTATCACAGGTACATTTTTGTGAGGTGGCTGACTTGGCCGATACAAATTCTGAAAAAAGATCACTCCTCTTAAACGCTGTTGGAAAAGAAAATTCAACCTATGGTTGAGTCCCCTGGTAGAACAACAATATACATAAATCCATGTTCAGTAAAATATATGTTTTGTCATCTGTGGATAATATATATTTATTGATGAATTTTGATTGGCATATATATTACTACTTTTTAATGTCTCTGTGTGTGTTTTGTGTATATATAAATATGTGTATATATATACAAATACACATTCTCCAGATTTTTCAAACTATGAAATATATGTGTCTTATTTAAATTCCCTAAATTCATTCATGTTCATGGACTTGGATTTATAATCAACTTTTCACAAGATTATTCTCAGAAATATTCATCCACCTGAAAAACATATTTGTATCCTAGTACTGAACACTAAGTTGAATGAGTGGTGCATACAAAAACTAATATTTCTACAGTAACTGACCCAGTTTAACATCAATGCAAGTAGATTCTGATGGGACAAGGTGTGTATTTTGACGTTCAATTTTATTCAACACTGGTACTTAATATTTCTTCATATAATGGACATCATAGGATATATATTTCATCCACAAATTCACAAATTTATGGGCATTTGTTTCACTTATAATCAATTCCTGCTTTTGAACACATGTATTTCTCCAGGTGTCTTGATTGGTCTTTTCATTAGGCTTCTTTCCAAACACATTATTTTTGATTTCCATTCTCAATTTTGAAGCAAAACTCACACACACTTCATGATAAACTATAACCCTAATATTACCAATAGATATATAACTGGTTTGAATGAATGTATGTACATAAATATAAAATTTCCTGTATATTTTCAGATATCAATTCAATCCATTATTTAAAGTTGAAAACAGTGATACTATTTATTCACAGTATGGTTTAGTCATGCATTATCTCTATATTCATAGAAAAAGGGTGCACCTATTTGTACCCCCAATACTAATTTATATGTCTTCAATATATTGCTCCTAGAAATGGTGGAAGAAATACTCATGTCATCTGATCTACATATATATTTTATCAGTGTAATATTCTGGACACAAGAAAAGCAAATGTCACACTTATGTTTGTACCAAATCCTAAATAGAAAGTGTGCATGGATTACTAAAAACACCCATGTCCAGGTTGCCTAATGCTCTCAAATGTCTATCCTATTGGTGACTACATATTTGTTTCTTCCTAAGATTATATATTCAATCTCAAGCCTGTTGAATATGTCTAATCCTATCACTCACTATATACTTTGCCTGATTTCCTAATGTCTCTATTGATATCTGCTTTCCTACATATTTTTTCCAGTTCATCACTGTGACCGACTCTTCACATGTGCTGACATTTACATTCACTCTCTAACCAAAACTCTATTGCTAAAGAACTTTTGGTCCAAATCCTATACTCACTTTTCTATCTAAACCAACACTATCTTCCTAATCCTATCGACTATGCCTTTTTGACTGGATGTTCTCTTAGACATTCAATCAACCAAGGTACATGGTCCTTTGCCATTGTTTATCTATTTATTTGAGACATCTGTGCAGAACATAGTTCAAAGGTAAGTATCCCACTAAAGTGACCAATGCCCTTCTGGGCTTCAAATCTTACCTAGAATTCTGTTTTCATACTTATATTTCACCTCTATATTATTAAATATCACAGAATACCAATATCATTATTCATCCAGCAGAATGATTCCTAACCCTAATCAAACCTGTTATTAACCCTAATCATACACTGTTCCCTAATCTAACTTTACAAAAGAGCAGGCACAGAGTTGGTCTTACAATACAGGAATATAGGGAATCTTTCACCTGCTGAGAAGCTCAAAGGTCCATGTAGATATGATCCCTGGAGAAGATGTAGGGAACTATGAAGGACCTGAGAAAGCGAAAGTCCTATTACATGGCAAAAAAAAAACCTGGTCAGGACGAAGGGATGTGTCTGAATCAGCCTCTATCTTTTTAATGTAGAGAAGATAAACCAAACCAGGCCTGTGTGGAGAGCTGTTCCAAGTGCCTATGGTTAATATAACATTCTAACTTGTGAAATTGTCACAGGAAATAGGGGCAGCCTCCATCTCAAAGGACCGTTTGAAGAAACTGTTAGGACAAAGTGGTTGCCAAGGCAGTGACCTCATTCAGTTTCTGAAGGAAGTGACCTTACCTAATTTCCTTGGTGATGGAACTCTCTGAACTTGGAATCCAGGAAGACAAGCACCCAGAGGCAGGCCCAGTTTCAGTCCCAGTGGTCTCACTTGTTTAGACTTACCAAGGACAGAGTCCGTCTTTCTTGGTAAATACTGATGTGAGTATGGCCAAATGCCAGGAGAGCTCTGAAGAGCGGCCTTTCCTAAGAACGCAGGTAGTGGCTCACTGCTGGGCCCTGACAACTTCACAGAGTTGGCCAAGTAGACCAGATCTTAGACAGGACAGGCCATTTCGGGGGAACAAAAAATGGCCCACCAGTCAGAGGACTCTCTGGATAGTCACATACCTACTTGGGGGAAAGAGGTATCTTTGTGGGTATGGGTGTGAGTTTGTGGTTTTGTCTCATGTTCTAAGAATACGTAGGAAAGGCAGTTTGTTTGGTTTGGAATGGACTGTGTCTAGTAAGTCCTTTGACAAGGCGAGTGTTTCTATGTCTGTGTATCCCACTGTGTCTGTGGTTGTAGATATTAGAAAAGAGAATGCATCAATGGATGTGTTATGTCTAGTAGAAAGCTTCTCAGCATTCATCCTCCCTAATTTATGAATGGACTGTGGCTTGCCTTATAGATGTACAACACCTACAATCTTCCTAAGTTCCTGTATTCTTCCTGATTTTGGCCTCTCTCTAGAATAGGCTCATGATTTTGTTTCCAAGTTATGTACCACCTCCAAGCTCTGTGACATGGCTATGTACTGGATAGCTGAAGGGAATGGGAGCATATCAGAAAACTCAGATATCAGTGTGACTAGGAGAGTCTCAGTGGAGAAACCCTGCTTTGGGTCTTTTGCTTACCTATTTGTCCGTTGCCCTGAATGTCAGGAAGGTCTTTGCCTCAGGTCGCCCCTTTGTGAAGCCTGAAGAAAACAGTTTTCAGATGGAAATGAATGGGCATCACCTTGGGCTCTTTGCTTAATTGCTTTGGAATGGGATGAGTCTGAATCAGCCTCTTGGTTCTGTGTGAGGCTGTGGCTTAGATTCTCAGCACCTGTTGGGTCTAAAGAAAGATCCCATGTGTGCATCCAAAACGAAAATGGCCAAAAGAGCAGTCATTGTGCATGAAGTCTCTCACCTTCCTCTGTAATGTTCCTTCCTCCGTCAAGTGAGAATAGGGATTCCTTGGGTCTAATGAGTTCTTCAAAGCTCTGTAGAGTCTAGCCCATTGGTGCTTGGGTTTTCTCATAACTCCAATTCACATAAAGAATCTAAACTCCACAGTCAGTAGGCCACAAATTGGAGAAGCGAAGCAGTATTAACAGCAGGCATATTTAATCACTCCTGGTTCACAGGAAGGGAGTCCGGGCCTTTAGGCAAATGAGGGGTAAGGGAGCTTCTTTTGGACACTGTCTTGGGCTGTGCCTCTCAAGTAAACCTCCAGCCAGAGGTTATTATGAGTGTCTTTATGGAAGAAGATGAGGGCTAGGTGGGAGTGTTTTTGTTTTAAATGTGATCACTTGTGTGGCGGTTGGAAGAGATGATTGGTTACACCTGGGCTTCAACTCTGGTGTGATTCCACTTAGAGACTGATTTCTGGAACTGACCTCAGAGAAGTATTGCAATGAATTGTGTTGGGATTTTAGGAGGCCTCGCATGAGAGTCGCCCTTGGAAAATGAGTCTTGGCCCAGGGTTGCTTTCCACAGAGCACTGGAAATCTCAGCCAGGATATCACATTATTTTATTCTGAAAGACTTGGCAACCATAGTTGAGAGTCAAAACAAACAAGGACCTCACATTGTAGACCTCAATGGGCCTGGCTTCATGTGAACTTTTGGCCACTCTTTGGGAAGCCTTGCCTGTTAGAGTTCTCCTGATCTTTCATTGAAATGAGCTTTCTCACCATTTAATGGTTCCTAAATGAATTGAAACCCACAGTGCCTCCAACTTCATCCTTGAAAAATGGTTAGATAAATACCATGAAATGCTTAAAATTCCCATGAGCAGGTGGCACTGGAGAACCTTTGGATGTCCTGTTTCTGATCATAAGTATACCTGAAGGTGCCTTGATTGACTGGGTTTCATGAAAATAATATAGAAAAGACATGCTAGTAAGTTGGAGGCTGCTGAGTAATGGGCCTAGAGAAATTGTGGGCAGGTGTGTGATAAAAAATCTGTGGTGTGGCCATGTGGATATGCCATTGGCTTCCAAATGGATTAAGACTGATATGGTGCAGCCAGCAGACCCTTCTATGTAAAGGCATCTTGTGATATTGAGGAGTTTCAGGGCAATGTTCAGAATCAGGTTACTATGCTCAAAGAGGCAAGCTTGTGGGATAGAAGCCTGGTTGGTGCATTTTCCTGCAGACCCTGACCCACCAAACGTGACAGAACTCCCTCCAGCACTGTGTCCCAGTTGAACTCCTTGATTCGTGAAGCAAATACCAAACTCCCAGTGCAGCAGCAAGAAACACCACGAAAGATGGATTATGAACAAATGGGTTCACAGTGCACATGGGGAGACACTTAGCCCCCAGTGGCCACAGTTTACCTACAAAGAGAGGATTTAGCAATGCTTCCTCATGTTCATTTTAAAATAAGTAACCATGTCCTCCAGGTCCCATAGATGCAGACCCAGCTTTGATGGTCTCACTACAATGGAAGCTAAAGCTCCTGAGAACAACATATATTACATGTGCCCAACCTCAGAGGGAGTTTCTTAAGAAGACTTTAGGCCAGCAGAGTTCCATGTTTGTGTGTGGTGAGCCGCTTCTGCAGATTATGGTCGCCATTGCAGGATGGTGCTGGCTCCACTGTGGTCTGTAACAAACAACTCCTTGTTTGGGAGAGTTGGTGCATGGTTTTTCAGCACCCTGTGAGAAAGTTCCACGTGGAAGCTTTGCATTGGGGCTTGGGATGCTTTATTAAGGCTGGAAGGGGCATCCAACAAGGAAGAAGAAGAAATATCAAGGGCCTGAATAAACTGCTGAAAGAAGATTCCTGAGTTGCATCTTCCTTGTGGGCAAGGGGTCGCGACAAGTGGTGCTGAAAACCCGGGAACCAGAACTTTCAGCAGTCAGGGGTGGTGCACCGGTTAGTCCCAGGTAAGTGGGACCCGCGGTCAAAGCGGAGGTTAGTCCCAGGTAAGTGGGACCCGCGGTCAAAGCGGGGATTAGTCCCAGGTAAGTGGGACCCGCTATCAAAGCGGCAGCTCCTCTGTAAAGCCAGAGAGAGCATTACATCTTATTGCAGCTGCACTGTGTACTTTCGCTCTTACTTTCACTTTTGTTTTTTGTGTGTCTTTTGTTGTGTCATGAGTGCCGTATCTTCAAGTCCGCTTCTCCTGGCCCTAGATAACCTGTTACGTTGCAAGGGCCTAGAGGTGAAACGTAGTACTTTACAGAGATTTTTACGGAAGACAGATATTGCTGCACCGTGGTTTGCGTTCTCGGGCAGCCTTACTATACCTAGCTGGGATAAGTTAGGCACAGATCTTGACTTTGCTTCTGAGCAGGGCATATTAGAGGGTGGGGTGATACCCCTTTGGAAGATGATCCGTAGTTGCCTCGCAGTTGGCAGATGTCAGGAAGCACTTACTAAAGGACAAGAAGTTTTTGAGCAACTACATGAGGAAAAGTCTGAAGGATCACATAGTGAAGTGGCAGAGAACATTGGGAGTAAGAGTAGTGAGAAGGCAAAAGAGCCTGAAACTAAAAATAGGAGAAGGCTCTACCCAGACTTGGCTGAATTAAAAACGCCTGAGAACACAAGCGGCTCAGAGAGTTCTGAGGACCTTGATATATTGTTACAACAACTACGAAAGATAAAAGTGAAGAAAAAGAAAAAAGGGATACAGGCACGCAGGCCTACTGTAAAAAGGGGACGGGATCCAATATCAGTCAACAACACTCTGAGGAGGAGGAGGTAGAATATCTCAAAGAAGATATGGTGCCGGTTGCCCCACCCCCGTATGTGGGGGGGAGCCAAAATTCCGGGAGATATTTTCATGCGCAAGTTTGGAGGACAGTTAATACAGATATGGGACTTGCATACCCTGTATTTCAGGACAATAACAGGGGAAGATATCATGAGCCTTTAGACTTTAAGAAAATTAAAACCTTGGCGGAATCTTTCCGCACTTATGGCATGGATGCCGCTTTCACCCTTACTCAGGTGGAGGGACTTGCTAGATTTTGTATGACTCCTTCAGATTGGGCTAGCCTTGTTCGGGCTTGTGTTTCTCCAGGTAAATATTTGGACTGGAGAGCCTTTCTGCTAGAGGGCGCTGTTGAGCAGGCCGCCCAAAACTATGCGGCGGGACACCCCCATTGGGACAAGGATATGCTTTTAGGACAAGGCAGATTTGCTAATCAAGAGACAGGATTCCCTCCTGAGGCATATGATCAAATTAACAACATTTGCATTCGGGCATGGAAGTCACTTCCAAATAGAGGAGAGGTGTCTAGTTACTTGACTAAGATTCTGCAGGGCTCTACAGAACCCTTTTCAGATTTTGTAGCAAGGATGGTGGATGCCGCTGGAAAGATTTTTGGGGACCCTAATAGGCACCTACAGGGGCGTAAGCATCCTGTGCTAGCTCATCAAAAGCTTAACAGGTTTGGTCTGGGTTTTTCCTAGGGGCCACTGGGGCTCAAATACCCATAACATGGCTCACCGAGGAGCCTGTTTGGGTGCCTCAGTGGCCTCTTCCCTCAGCTAAACTGGCAGCAGCCCATGATCTAGTCAAAGAACAACTTGATTTGGGTCACATCAAACCTTCTACTTCTCCATGGAATACTCCCATATTTGTCATTAAGAAAAAATCAGGGAAGTGGCGCCTACTGCATGATCTACAAGCAGTTAATGCTCAGATGCAACTTATGGGACCCATTCAAAGAGGGCTGCCTCTGCTCTCCTCTGTTCCTCAAGGCTGGCATATAATTGTTATTGACATTAAAGACTGTTTTTTTTCCATTCCTTTGCATCCTAAAGATTCACAACGTTTTGCTTTCACCCTTCCCTCGTGTAATCACGAGGAACCAGATCAAAGGTTTGAGTGGGTGGTGTTGCCACAGGGGATGGCTAACAGTCCCACGATGTGCCAAATGTATGTGGGGAAGGCACTCGCACCTCTCAGACATAAGTATTCCTCCACCAATATCATTCATTATATGGATGATGTGTTATTGGCCGCAAAATTAGAACAGACAGTTAATGAGGCTTATAAAGAACTCGTGATGCTGTTGGCTTAACATGGACTGCACATCGCACCTGAAAAGGTTCAAACAGGGGATTCTATCAGGTATTTGGGAGCGACAATTGGGTATGACAAATTAAAACCACAAAAAATTACCATCAGGACTCAAGATTTCCAAACTCTAAATGATTTTCAAAAATTGCTGGGAGACATTAATTGGATAAGAGGATATTTACATATTCCTAATATTGTGCTCCAGCCTTTGTATGCTACTCTTAACGGTGATCCAGATCTTGCTTCCCCTCGTAGCCTCACTACTGAGGCTAGAGCGGCCCTTATAAAAGTAGAACAAGCTATACAGCATGCCACTCTATGCAGGCTCCAGAGTGATAAACCTTTCCAGTTATGTGTGCTTGCCACTATGCGGCAGCCTACTGGAGTACTGTGGCAAGATGGGCCTTTACTATGGATCCACCCACATGTATCCCCAGGAAAATCCTTAGAATATTATCCTGATGCTGTTGCAGCGTTGGCACTTAAAGGGATTCAACAAAGCATTCAATTTTTCGGCCAATCACCTTCTTCTCTTATCATACCCTACACTAAAGCTCAACTTAATATTTTATGTGCTACTCTAGACAACTGGGCTATTCTGTGTTGCTCGTTTCAAGGGGGTATTGATAATCACTACCCTTCTCATCCATTACTCCATTTTGTTAAAGAACATCCCATCATTTTCCCTAAGGTAACTTCATCCAGTCCAATTCCGGGGGCTGTTAACATTTTTACTGATGGTTCCAAGTCTGGAATGGGAGCTTATGTAATTAATGACTCTCCCCCTATCCAGCATCAATTTGCTCCTGGAAATCCACAATGGATAGAACTACAAATTGTTATTGAAGTTTTTAAACAGTGTTCTTTTCCTTTTAATCTTATTTCGGACTCCAGCTATGTGGTACAAGCACTAAAAGTCCTGGAGGCCGTGGGAGCTATTAGTGATGCCCACAATGTGTCTGCTTACTTTACTCAGCTTCAACAGCTTATCTCTAACCACACTGCTTCTTTTTATCCAATGCACATCAGGGCTCACACCTCTCTTCCTGGTCCGTTATCCCAGGGTAATGTCTGTGTGTGCGGACTTAGCCACTATAGGTCAATTGATATGCTTGGCTTCCTCCTTAGAGGGGGCTAAGTTGTTTCACCAAATCTTCCATGTTAATGCATTAACGCTGCACAGGCATTTTTCCATTTCAAGAGCGGATGCTCGGCAGATAGTATTGCAATGTCCCCACTGTGTCACATTTCTTCATCCCCCTAATTATAGAGTAAACCCACGGGGATTAAAGCCATTGGTTGTTTGGCAAATGGATGTGACACATATACCTGACTTTGGTAACCTCAAGTATGTGCATGTTTCCGTTGATACGTGCTCTGGAATTATCCATGCTTCTGCTTTATCAGGAGAAAAGGCACGTAATGTCATTACTCACTGTTTAGAGGCATGGGCAGCATGGGGTGCACCTGCATCCCTTAAGACTGATAACGGACCTGCTTATACTGGCAGACAATTTACAGCTTTTTGTTCTACTATGGGAGTGCAACTTACTCATGGTTTGCCTTACAATCCTCAAGGACAAGGCATTGTTGAGTGTGCTCATCGCACCTTAAAGGAAACTTTACAAAAACAAAAAGGGGGAATAGGAGCTGAACACACTCCTAAAGAACGCCTGTCCTTAGCTCTCTTTACCATTAATTTTTCGAATTTGGATATTCATGGTGGCTTTGCGGCCGATAGACATGTGTCCTCTCAGCCCTCTGTGATTGGCTATTTTAAGTGGAAGGATGTTCTTACGGGCCAATGGAACGGCCCTGAACCCGTGCTGACATGGGCACGAGGATCTGTATGTGTTTTTCCCCAGGATCGTACGGAACCGTTGTGGGTCCCTGAACGCTTGACAAGAAGAGTCTCGACATCAACTGACCAGCAACAAGAGATACCACAACAATTCTGTGATGAGGATCTTCATTCTGCTAAGTGCTCTGGCTCTGGTGCTGGTGCCGATGGCACAGGCGACACCAATGCGGTGGTGGGCAGTGGCACGGGCATGGCCAATGCCGATGCCGGTTCATGGTAATTCTAGTGTCCTCCCCACTCTTTTTTCTACCTCATGTGAGATGTCTGCTCCCTGTGTCTCTCCTAGAGGGGACATGGAGAGAATTTTTAATCAATCTCAAGTTAATCTAACAGGAGTTTTTTGTTTCAGACTTAAAAACGCTAATTGCATTAGCCTTAAGACCAAAAATTTGACTAACTGGGAGGACCCATTGTGGTCCAATCAGGTCTCAGGGAGCATTATCAGTGCTGTATTGAGCAAGGTAGCTTCGGGGAAGCAATCAGGCTCAGGAACCCCCGCAAACAGTAGCTCTGCTCTTAACATAACTACCTTGGCTATTATCTCCGAGGTACTAATCCCAGTGCCTCCTTCTTCTAGTAGTATTCATGATGCCACTCATTTCAAGGCCTCTCCTTACTGTTCCCCTAATCTTGGTTTCCCCCCAACATTTACGCCTTGTCAGGATCATTCTTGGGAGAAACATCAAGTTGCTAAATGTTTCTCCCTTTCCCCCTCTCTTAAGAGGTATGTTTATAACTTTAACAATAATGCCAGCTCCTCTACAGGAGTAGGTTGGTCCTGGTTTCAATGGCTGATTTCCAATGAAAAGGGGGCTTCAGCCGATATTTCTGCATTGGCTCAGTTGGTAGGAGCCAAAAGTTGGCTGACTAATGTTTCTGGTACTGTTAGGGAAAGTGAACGAGGTAATAGACTTACATCTGTTTCATTCAACTCTCTGTTGTATAATGCCACAATGCCTCCTGCAATGGTCTGTGTCCAATCCCCCTTCTTATTCCTTTTGGCTAAGGCCACCTTGTTGGGGATGCTGGATTGTTCTCATACTACCAGTCTCTTATCTGAGTGTTGGAATGGTTCCTGGACTGTAGCAGTTGTTATGAAAATTCCAACTTTTGTCCCAATCCCGGTCACTGCGGATCCTGATAAATTCCCTATTGTTGAGCTACTTAGAGTCCACAGAGATTTTGGAATCACAGCGGCTATAGTGACAGCCGTGGCGGTATCTGCTGCTGCAGCGGTTACGGCCGGAGTGGCTATGGCCAATCAAGTACAAACTGCTGCCACCATTAATCAAGTTGTCCAACAAACTTCCACCATACTTGAATCCCAAAATACAATTAATCAATATATTTTGTCAGGGATTTTAGCTGCCAACCAAAGAATAGATTTACTCCAAGCTCAGGTAGAAGAATTGGCTGACTTAGTGCTTTTGGGTTGCGTTGACCAACGTGCACATTTATGCATAACCTCTGTCAGATTTAATGATTCCAGGAATGTTTCCCGCATCATTGGCGAATATTTGGCTGGAAATTGGTCCATGGAAGCAGAAGACATGATCCAGTCTCAACTAACCCAGATAGGTGTCTTGAATAACACCCGTGTTGATCCCGTGACTTTGGGTCAATTCACCGATTGGATATCTTCTGCTTTTTCCTTTTTTAAACAGTGGGTGGGGGTAGGCATTTTTGGTGCAATGTCTTGCTTCGGTATGTTTCTCTGTTTGTGGTTTCTCTGTCGCCTCAAGGCCCGCAATGCTCACGATAAGGCTATGATCATGCAAGCTCTTGCAGCTTTAGAAAATGGCAATTCACCTCAAGTCTGGCTTGCGCATCTTAAACAGTAAATCTTTGACATGGTCGTTGCACCCCAAGTTATTATAACATTGCACTGGGATCGGCATGTCTTTCCTCGTTATTCTCTTAGTGTTGGAAAGCCCTTGCACTCTGCCGGTCTTGCTGCCATTGCACGCAGGTGGGTTTCCACACTAATGCTTCTCTATCGCCTTAAAGTCTGTGCCTTTCTTTCAGGGTGCTGTCAACTCGTTTGTCGTTGTGTACAGCCACAGTTCAGCCTCAGCTGTCCCCCTTCGTCCACCTTCGTCATGATACAGGATGCGAGGCAAGGCACTGCACTTGAGTGATCCTTGAAGTGGACCTCAAGGAGAGCATGTCCTATTGCATGCGGGTTTGATGTCCACGCCCCGCCCCACGAAAAAGGCGTCGGCTGATATGGCTTCAGATCTGGGGAAGGGCCCTCCTTAGGACTGAGCCATACTATGCAGCCACTTCTGCACAGTGGGATAGGACCTGTACTATCGCCTGTATTGTTTTCAGAAAACAGAAAGGGGGAACTGTGGTGAGCCGCTTCTGCAGATTATGGTCGCCATTGCAGGATGGCGCTGGCTCCACTGTGGTCTGTAACAAACAACTCCTTGTTTGGGAGAGTTGGTGCATGGTTTTTCAGCACCCTGTGAGAAAGTTCCGCGTGGCAGCTTTGCATTGGGGCTTGGGATGCTTTATTAAGGCTGGGAGGGGCATCCAACAAGGAAGAAGAAGAAATATCAAGGGCCTGAATAAACTGCTGAAAGAAGATTCCTGAGTTGCGTCTTCCTTGTGGGCAAGGGGTCTCGACATTTGTGGAGTGTTTACATTGTCCCTTACTTTTGGAAACTCCTCTACCACCCCCAAAGTTGTGAAAATTGAGCAGTTTTCATTGCAGATATATATTCACAGATTTTTCTAACTCTTCTCCTCTAACTGTGTCATACTTGGGGCGAAGGTAATGTCACAGCATTGTTCTGGATGAGATTGAAAAGATTTTTGTGTAGCAAATATTTGCATACACATTGGATCCATTTTTCAAATTTCCATTTGAAATACTGAATACATGACACTATCCCATACCCTACTAGCCTTTGACTATTCATCCTAATATAATGGAGAAAAATAACCTAAACAGAATACAAATACAAGCAGTTTAGAGGAGGCATGGTATATAGTTGAACTTTCCTTTTGCATGATAAACGGTAGGTGTTATAAATCTAGTCAATTTTTAATTAAAATAGTTCTCTATGTGTTTTTAAAATTAACTACTATGTGAATTCCTGTCTCCCTTTCTCTGTAGCCTATTCATCATCACATGTATTTTTATATGCACTTATAAAATCCTACCTGGTATTATAGGTACATTTTTGTGAGGTTGCTGACTTGGCAGGTACAAATTGTGAGAAGAGATCACTCCTCCTAAACGCTGTTGGAACTGCAAATTCCAACTATAGGGGAGCTTCCTAGTAGAACAACATTATACGTAAACTCATGTTCAGTAAAATAAATATTTTTACATATGTGGATGATATATATTTAAAGATGAATTTCGATTGGCATATATATTAGTACTTTTTAATGTCTGTGTGTGTGTTTTGTGTATATATGTATATGTGTATATATATATATATATATATATATATATATATATATATATACACTCTCCAGATTTTTCAAACTATGAAATATATGTGTCTTATTTAAATTCCCTAAATTCATTCATGTTCATGGACTTAGATTTATAATCAACTTTTCACAATATTATTCTTAGAAATATTCATCCACCTTAAATACATATTTGTTTACTAGTAGTGAAAACTAACTTCAGTGAATGGTGTATACAAATCCTAATAATTCTACAGTAATTGACCCAGTCAAACATCAATGCAAGTATATTCCTATGGGACATGATATGTAATTTGATGTTTATTTTTATTCAACATTGGTACATTATTATTTCTTCAGTTTTTGCACATCATAGGATATATATTTCATCCACAAGTGAGCAAATTTATAGGCATTTGTTTCAACTTTAATCACTTCCTGCTTCAGAACACATGTATTGTCAGGGTTTCTTGACTGGATTTTTCATGAGACTTCTTTCCAAACACATTATTTTCGATTTCCATAATCACTTTAGAAGCAAAACTCACACACTCTTCATGATAAACCAAAACACTAATATTACCATTAGATGAATAACTGGTTGGAATGAATGATTGTATATCCATATAAGATTTCCTGTAATTTTTCAGATATCAATTCAAACCATTATTTAAAGTTGGAACAAGTTATATTATTTATTCACAGTATGGTCTATTCATGCTTTATCTCTATATTCATAAACACAGGGTACACCTATTTTTACCCCCAATACTAATTTATACGTCTTCAATATATTGCTCCCAGAAATGGTGGAAGAAATACTTATGTCACCTGATTTATGTATACATTTTATCACAGTAATATTCTGGACAAAAATTGTAAAGGTCACACTTATGATTCTACCAAAGCCTAAATGGAAAGTGAACATAGATTACTAAAAACATCTATTTCAAGGTTGCCTAATGCTCTCAAATGTCAATCCAATTGGTAACTACGTATTTCTTTCTTTCTAAGATTATATATTCAAACTCAACCCTGTTGAAAATGTCTAATCCTCTCACTCACTTTACACATTGCCTGATTTAGTAATGCCTCTATTGATATCTGCTTTTCTACATATTTTCCCCAGTTCATGATAGTGACTGACTCTTCATATGTGCTGACATATATATTTGCTCTCTAACTGAATCACTATTGCTAAAGAACTTTTGGTCCAAATCATATACTCACTCTTCTTCCTAAACCTACCGACTATCTTTCAAATCCTAATGACTATCCTTTTTTGAGTGGATGTTCTCTTCTATATTCAATCTTCCAAGGTACAAGGTCCTGTGCCATTGTATATCAAATTTTCTGAGACATCTGTGCAGAACATAATTCAAAGCTAAGTATCCCAATCAAGGGCCCAATGCCCTTGTGGGTTTTAAATCATACCTAGATTTCTGTTTTCCTAATTATATTTCACCTCTACATTCTTGTAAATATCGCAGGTTCCCAATACAATTATTCATGGAGCAGAATGATTTCTAACCCAAATCAAACCTGTTATTAACCCTAAACATACACTGTTCCCTCAATCTCATTTTACAGAAGAGCAGGGACAGAGTTGTTCTTACAATACAGGAAAGTAGGGGACATTCAACCTGCTGAGAACCTCAAAGGTCCATGCAGAAATGATACCTGGAGAAGTTGTAGGCATTTATGAAGGACCTAAGAGAGCAAAGGCCAATTTGCATGGCAAACAACCTGGTCAGGATGAAAGGATGTTTCTGAATCAGGCTCTCTCTTCTTATTGTGGAGAAGATGGACCAAACCAGGCCTGTGTGGAGAGCTGTTCCCGGGTGCCTATGATTGATATACCATTCTAACTTGTGAAAGTGTCAGAGAAAGTAGGGACAGCCACCATCTCACTGGACCTTTGGAAGCAATTGTTAGGACAAAGGGGTTGCCAAGGCAGTGACCTCATTCAGTTCCAAAGAAAGTGATGTACCTCATTTCCTTGGTGATGGAACTCTCTGAACTTGGTATCCAAGAAGCCAGGCACCCAGGTGCATTCCCAGTCCCAGTCCCAGTGGGCTCACTTGTGTGGATTTACCAAGTACAGTTAGTCTTTCTTGGTACCTACTGATGTGAGGATGGCAAAATGCCAGGAGAGCTCTTAAGAGGGTCCTTTCCTGATAAAGCAGGTTGTGGCTCACCACTTTTTCCTGACAACTTCACAGTGTTGGCCAAGGAAACAAGAGAGGGTACAGGCCATTTCGGGGGAACATAGTATGGCCCACCAGTCATAGGACACACCAGATAGTGAAAGACTTACTTGGGGGAAGGAGGTGCCTTTGTGAGTGTGGGTTTGTTGTTTTCTCTCATGTTCTGAGAATAGGTAGGAAAGGCGTTTTTTTTTTTTTTGTTTGTTTGTTTGTTTGTTTGTTTGTTTGGAGTGAACTGTTTCTAGTAAGTCGTTTGACAAGGTGAGTGTTTCTATGTCTGTGTATCCCACTGTGTCCGTGGTTGTAGACACGAGAAAAGACAATGCAACAATGGATGTGTCCTGTCTACTAGAAAACTTCCCAGAATTCATCCAGTCTAACTTATGAATGGAGTGTGGCTTTCCTTATGGATGGGCAAAACCTACTACCTTCCTAAGTCCCATTTTTTCTTCCTGAATTCTGGCCACTCTCCAGAATAGGATCATGGATTTGTGTCCAAGATAGGTGCCAACTCCAACTTCTGTGACATGGCCTTGTACTGGATAGCTGAATGGAATGGCCAGTATCTCAGAAAACTCAGATATCAGTGTGACCAGGAAACTCTCAGTGGAGAAACCCTGCTTTGGGTCATTTGCTAACCTATTGTTCTGTTGCCCTGAATTTCAGGAACATCTTTGCCTCAGGCCACCCCTTTATGAACCCTGAAGAAAACAGTTTTCAAATGTAAATGAATGGGCATCACCTTGGATTCTTTGCTTAATTTCTTTGGAATAGGATGTGTCTGAATCAGCCTCTTGGCCCTGTGTGAGGCTGTGGCTTATATTCTCAGCACCTGATGGATCTAAAGAAAGATTCCATGTGTGCATCCAAAACCAAAATGGCAAAATGTTCAGTCATTGTGAATGAATTCTATTGCCTTCCTCTGTTAGGTTCCTGAAATCCATCAAGTGAGAATAGGGATCCTTTGGGTCAAATGAGTTCCTCAAATCTCTGCAGAAGGGCTTGTCTTTTCTCCTGATTCCAATTCACATAAAGAATCTAAACCCCACAGTCAGAAGGCCTCAAATTGGAGAAGCGGAGCAGTATTAAGGGCAGGAATATTTGATCACTCCGGTTTCACAGGAAGGGTTTCCAGCCCACCCTGACTTTAGCCAAATGAGGGACATGGAGCTTATTTTGGACACTCTTTGGAATGTGCCCCTCATGGAAAGCTCCAACCAGAGGTTATGATGAGTGTCTACATGGAAGAAGATGGAAGCCATGTGGGAGTGTTTTGGTTTTAATTGTGGTCATTTGTTTGGCGGTGTGGAGAGATGACTGGGTCAACCTGGGCTTGAACTCTGGTGTGATTCCCCTTAGAGATTGCATTCTGGAACTGACTCAGAGAAGTATTGTCATAAATTGTGTTGGGATTTTATGAGGCCACGCATGAGAGTCGCCCTTGGAAACAGAGAGCTTGGCCCAGGGTGGCTTTCCTCAGAGTACTGGGAATCTCAGCCAGGATATCACAGGATTTTATTCTTTAATACTTGGCAGCAATAGTTGAGAGTCAAAACACACATGGAACTCATATTGGAGAACTCAATGGGCCTGGCTTCATGTGACCTTTTGTCCACTCTTTTGGAAGCCTTGCCTGTGAGAGTTCTCCAGTGCTTTCTTTGAAATGAACTTCCTCAACTTTTAATGGTTCCTGAATGAATTGAAACCCACAGTGCCTCCAACTTCATCCTTGAAAAATGGCTACATAAATACCATGAAATTTTTGAAATTCCCATGACCTGGTTGCACTGGAGAACCTTTGGATGTTCTGTTGCTGATCATGAGTGTACCAGACCGTGCCTTGTTTGACTGGGTTTCATGAAAATGGTGTAGAACAGAGATGCCAGTATATTGAAGCCTGCAGAGTAGTGGGCCAAGAGCTGTGGTGTGCAGGTGTGTGAAAAAATATCTGTGGTTGAGACATGTGGATCTCCCATTGACTTCCAAATAGCTTGTGGCTGACATGGTGCAGCCTGCAGGCTCTTTCTTGTAAAGGCATCTTTTTATATAGAGAGCTTTCAGGGCAATCTTCAGAATAGGGTTGCTATGGTCAAGGAGAAAGCTATGTGGGATAGAAGCCTGTTTGGTGCATTCTCCTGCAGACCCTGACAAACCACATGTGACATAAGTCCCTCCAACACTGTGTCCCAGATGAACTCCTTGTATTTCATGAAGCAAATACCAAACTCCCAGTGCAGGAGCAAGAAACACCATGGAAAGTGGAGGATGACCAAATGGCTTCACAGTCCACACGGGGAGACACTTACCCACAGTGGCCACAGTTTACATACAAATGGAGAATTCGGCACTGCTGTCTCATGTTCATTGGACATAGATGCAGGGTCAGCTTTGATGTTCTCACTACAAAGGAACATAGTTTCTGACAAGCTCCTGAGAACAACAAATATTTCAAGTGTCCAACCACAGAGGCAGTTTCTCAAGAAGTATTATTCCGGCAGAGCTCCATGTACGTGGAGTGTTTACCCTGTCCCTTAGTTTTGGAAATTCCTCTACCACCTCCAAGGTTGTGAACTCCTGATTATTTTCCATTGCAGATATGTATTCACATATTTTCTAACTATTTTCCTCTAATTGTGTCTTACTTGGGGTGAAGGTAATGTAAAGGCATTTTTCTGGATGAGAGTAGGAAAATTTTTGTGTAGCACATATTTGCATACACATTGGATACATTTTCCTATTTTCCATTCGACATACTGAATCCCTGACAATAACCCATACCCAACTAGACTCTTACTGATAATCCTAATATGATGGAGAAAAATAACCCAAACAGAATAGAAATACAAGCAGTTCAGTGGATGTATCACATATATTTGGACTTGCCTTTTGCATAACAAATTGTAGGTGTTACAAATCTTGTCAATTTTAATTGATATAGTTCTCCATGAGTTTTTAAAGTTAACAACTATGTGAATTTCTGTCTCCCTTTCTCTGTAGCCTATTCAGAACATGTATTTTTATATGCACATATAGAATCCTACCTGGTATCACAAGTACATTATTGTGAGTGCATGCATTGGCAGATACAAATTGTGAGAAGAGATCACCTCTCCTAAACACTTTTGGAATTTAAAATTCAACCTATGGGTGACCTTCCTAGTGGAATATTATACATAAATCCATTTTCATTAAAATATAAATTTTTCCATCTCTGGAGGATATATATTTCATGATGAATTTCGATTGGCATATATATTGCTACATTTTAATGTCTCTGTGTGTGTGTTTTGTATATATATATATATATATATATATATATATATATATATATACTGTCCAGATTTTTCAAAATATAAAATATATGTGTCTTATATACACTCCCTGAATTCATTCATGTTCATGTATGTGGATTTATAATCAACTTTTCACAAGATTTTTCTCAGAAATATTCATTCACGTGAAATACATGTTTGTTTCCTAGTACAACAAACTCACTAGAGTGAATGGTGGTTACAGATCCTAATATTGCTACACTAACTGACTCAGTTTAACATCAATGCAAGTAGATTCCTATGGGACATGGTGTGTATTTTGAGGTTCATTTTCATTCAACACTGGTATATTACTATTTCTTAAGTTTTTGAACATCATAATATATATATTTCATCCACAAGTTCACAAATTTATAGGCATTTGTTTCAGTTTCCATCATTTCCTGCTTCAGAACACATGATTTCCTCCAGGTTTCTTGACTGGCCTTTTCATGAAACTTCGTTCCAAACACATTATTTTCGATTTTCATAATCAATTTTAAAGCAAACCTCACACACTCTTCATGATAAAACATAACCCTAAAATTACCATTAGATGTATAACTGGTTGTATTGAATGGATGTATATCAATATAAAATTTCCTGTATATTTTCAGATATCAATTCAATCCATTATTTAAAGTTGGAGCCAGTTATATTATTTATTCACAGTATGGTCTATTCATGCATTTTCTCTATATTCAGAGACACAGGGCACACCTATTTTTACTCCCAAAATTAATTTATATGTCTTCAAAAACTTGTTTGCAGAAATGGTGGAAGAAATACTCATGTTCCCTGATGTACATATACATTTTATCACAGTAATATTCTGGACACAAAATGCAAAGTCACATTTATGATTGTACCAAATCCTAAATGGAAAGTGAGCATGGATTACAAAAATCATCCATCTCCAGGTTGCCTAATGCTCTCAATTGTAAATCCTATTTGTGACTATATATTTGTTTCCTCCTAAGATTATATACTCAACCTCAAGCCTGTTGAAAATGTCTAATCCAATCACTCACTTTATTCTTTTCCTGATTTCCTAATATCTCTATTGATATCTACTTTCCTACATATTTTCCCCAGTTCATCTTTGTGACTGACTCTTCACATGTTCTGACATTTACATTCACTCTCTACTCGAAACCCTCTGGCGAAAGAACTTATGGTCCAAATCATTTACTCACTCTTCTTCCTAAACCTACGGACGATCATCCTAATCCTACTGACTATCTTTTTTTGACTGGATGTTCTCTTCTACATTCAATTATCCAAGGTACAAGGTCCTATGCCATTGTATATGGATTTATCTGAGATAACTGTGCCGAACATAATTCAAAGATAAGTATCCAACTCAAGGACCCAATTTGCCCTTCAGGGCTTCAAATCTTACTTAGATTTCTGTTTTCATAATTATATTTCCCCTTTCTTGTAAATATCACAGGTTTCAAGTACCATTATTCATCCCACAGAATGATTCCTAACTCAAATTGAACATGCTATTAACCCTAAACATACACTGTTCCCTCAATCTAACTTTACAGAAGAGCAGGATCAGAGTTGGTCTTACAAAAGAGGAATGTAGGGGATCTTCCACCTGCTGAGAACCTCAAAGGTCCATGCAGAAATAATCCCTGGAGAAGTTGTAGGCAGCCATGAAGAACCTGAGAGAGCACAAGTCATCTTCCATGGCAAACATACTGGTCAGGATGAAGGTTTGTGTCTGAATCAGCCTTTCTCTTCTTAATGTAGAGAAGATGGACCAAACCAGGCCTGTGTGGAGAGATGTTCCTGGATGCCTATGGTTGATATACCATCCTAACTTGTGAAAGTGTCACAGGAAGTAGGGGTAGCCTCCATCTATTGGGATCATTGAATGGAACTGTTAGGACAAAGTGGTCGCCAAGGTAGTGACCTCATTCTGTTCCTGAATGAAGTGACCTACCTCACTTTCTTGGTGATGGAACTATCTGAACTTGGGATCCAGGAATCCAGGCACCCAGAGCGAGTCCCAGTCCCAGTTCCAGTGGGCTCAGTTTTTTGAAATAACCAAGGACAGTGTCAGTCTTCCTTGGTACCTACTTATGTGAGGATTGCCAAATGCCAGCAGCGCTCTGAAGAGTGTACTTTTTCAGAAAGCATGTAGTTGTTCATCGCTTGCTCCTCACAACTCCTCAGAGTTGGCCAAGGAGACCAGATCTGAGACAGGACAAGCCTTTTCGGGAAAACATAGTAGGGCCCACGAGTCATTGGACACTCCTGATGGTCACAGACCTATTTGTGAAAACGAGGTGCCTTTGTGGGTGTGGGTGTGAGTTTGTGATTTTGTCTCATGTTCTGAGAATAGGTAGGAAAGGTGGTTTGTTTGGTTTGGAGTGGACTGTGTCTGGTATTTCCTTTGAGGAGCCGAGTGTTTCTATGTCTGTCCATCTCTCTGTGACCTTGGTTGTAGATATTAGAAAAGAGAATGCATCAATGAATGTGTCCTGTGTAGTAGAAATCTTCCCAGAATTCATCCTACCCAATTTATGAAAGGAATTCAGCTTGCCTTATGGATGGGCAATGCCTACTATCTTCCTAAGTTTCTCTTTTCTTCCTGAATTTTGCCACTCTCCAGAATAGGATCATGGTTTTGTGTCCAAATTATTTACCACCTCCAATCTCTGTGACATAGCCATGTACTGGATAGCTGAAGGGAATTGGAGCATCTCAGAAAACCCAGATATCAATGAGACCAGGAAAGTCTCAGTGGGGAAACCCTGATTTGGGCCTATTGCTTACCTATTCTTCTGTTGCCCTTAATGTCAGGAAGGCCTTTGCCTCTGGCCACACCTTTGTGAAGCCTGAACAAAACAGTTTTCAAATGGAAATGAATGGACATCACCTGTGGCTCTTTGCTTAATTGCTTAGGAAAGGGATGTGTCTGAATCAGCCACTTGGCCCTGTGTGAGGCTTTGGCTTAGATTCTCAGCACCTGATGGATCTAAAGAAAGATCCCATGTTTGCATCCATAACCAAAATGCCAAAAAGTGCAGTAATTGTGGATGAAGTCTCTCGCCTTCCTCTGTAAGGTTCCTGACCTCCATCAAGTGAGAATAGGGATCCTTTGGGTCAAATGAGCTCTTCAAATCCCTGCAGAGTCTAGCCCATAGTTGCTTGTGTTGTCTCATGACTCCAAATCACATACATAATCAATACATGACAGTGAGTAGGCCTCAAATTGGAGAAGCACAGCAGTATTTAGGGCAGGCCTATTTGATCACTCCTGTTTCACAGGAAGTGTTTCCAGGCCACCCAGACTTTAGGCAAATGAGGGGCAAGGAAGTCTATTTTGGACACTGTCTTGTGCTGCACCCCTCATGGAAACATACAGCCAGAGGTTATGATGAATGTCTATATGGATAAAGATGAGGGTCATGTGGGAGTGTTTTGGTTTAAATTGTGGTCATTTGTGTGGCAGTTGGAAGAGATGACTTGGTCCACCTGCTCTTGAACTCTGGTGTGATTTCCCTTAGAGACTGAGTTCTGGAACTAACCTCAGAGAAGTATTGCCATGAATTGTGTTGGCATTTAAGGAGGCCATGCATGAGAGTCACCCTTGGAACCTGAGATCTAGGCCCAGGTGGCTTTCCAGAGAGCACTGGAAATCTCAGCCGGAATATCACATGATTTTATTCTGAAAAACTTGGCAGCCATAGTTGAGAGTCAAAACACACATGGACCTCACATTGTAGACCTCAACAGCGCTGGCTTCATGTGACCTTTTGGACACTCTTTGGGAAACCTTGCCTGTTATCATTCTCCAGAGCTTTCATTGAAATGAGCTTCCTCACCATTTAATGGTTCCTGAATGAATTGAAACCCACAGTGCCTCCAACTTCATCCTTGAAAAATGGCTAGATAAATAAAATGAAATTTTTGAAATTCCCATGACCAGGTGGCACTGGAGAACCTTTGGATGTCCTGTTGCTGATCAAGAGTGTACCAGACAGTTCCTTGATTGACTGGGTTTCATGAAAATGGTGTAGAACAGAGATGCCATTAAGTTAGAGCCTGCAGAGTAGTGGGCCTAGAAAGTGGTGTGCAGTTGTGTGATAATACATTTGTGTTGTGGCCATGTAGATCTGCCATTGGCTTCCAAATTGCTTGTGACTGACATGGTGCAGGCAGGAGACCCGTATATGTAAAAGCATGTTTTTATATGGAGAGGTTTCAGGGCAATGTTAAGAATCAAGTTTCTATGCACAAGTTGGCAAGCTATGTGGGAAAGAAGCCTGGTTGGTGCATTCTCCTGCAGACCCTGACCCACCACAAGTGACAGAACTCCGTCTAGCACTGTGTCCCTGTTGAACTTCTTGTATTTTGTGAAGGAAATACCAAACTCCCAGTGCAGCAGCAAAAAACACCACGAAAAGTGGAGGATGACCAAATGGTTCCACAGTCCCCACGGAGAGACACTTAGACCCATGTGGCCACTGTTTACCTACAAAGAGTGAATTCAGAACTGCTGCCTCAAGTTTACTGGAAAATAAGAAACCATATCCTTCAGGTCACATAGATGTAGACCCAGCTTTGATGGTCCCACTACAAAGAAAGCTAAAGCTCCTGAAAGTAACATATATTTCAAGTGCCCAACCTCAGAGGAAGTTTCTCAAGATGTCTTTAGGCTAGCAGACCTCCATGTTTGAGGAGTGTTTACCATGTCCCTTACTTTTGGAAACTCCTCTACCAACTCCAAGGTTGTGAACTCCCGAGAATTTTCCATTCCAGATATGTATTCACAGATTTTCTAACACCACTGTTCTAACTGTGACTTACTTCAGACGAAGGGAATGTCAAAGCTTTGTTCTGGATGAGAGTGGGATGATTTTTGTGTAGCACATATTTGCATACACATTGGATTCATTATCGTATTTTCCATTTGAAATATTGAATCCCAGACAGTAACCCATTACAAACTAGACTCTGACTACTAATCCTAATATGATGCAGTAAAATAACCCAAACAGAATAGAAATGCAAGCAGTTCAGTGGAGGCATGGTGTAGAGTTGGACTTGCCTTTTGCATAAAAAAGGGTAGGTGTTATAAATATAGTCAATTTTCTGTTGAAATAGTTCTCCATGTGTTTTTAATGTTAACAAATATGTGAATTCCTGTCTCCCTCTCTCTGTAGCCTATTCAGCACATGCATTTTTATATACACATAGAGAATACTACCTGGTATCACACGTACATTTTTGTGAGGTGGCTGACGTGGCAGATACAAATTGTGAGAAGAGATCACTCCTCCTAAATGCTGTTGGAACTGAAAATTCAATGTATGGGTAAACTTGCTAGTTCAACAACATTATGCATAAATCTATCTTCAATAAAATGAATATTTTTGGATCTGTGGATGATATATATTTCATGGTGAATTTCGATTGATATATATATATATTGCTATTTTTAATGTCTCAGTGTGTGTGTGTGTGTGTGTGTGTGTGTGTGTGTGTGTGTATACACACACTCTCCAGATTTTTCAAAATATGAAATGTATGAGTCTTATTATACACTCCCTAAATTAATTAATATTCATATATGTGGATTTATAATCAACTTTTCACAAGATTATTCTCAGAGATATTCATCCACCTGAAATACATATTTCTTTCCTAGTACTGAAAACTAACTTGAGTGAATGGTGCATACAAATCCAAATATTTCTACAGTAACTGACCCAGTTTAACATCAATTCAAGTAGATTCCTATGGGACATGATGTGTATTTAACGTTAATTTTTGTCAACACTGCTACATTACTATTTCTTCAATTAATGCACATGATAGGATATATATTTTATCTACAAGTTAGCAAATATTTAGGCATTTGTTTCACTTTCAATCACTTCCTGCTTCAGAACACATGTACACTTCCGGGTTTCTTGACTGGTCTTTTCATGAGACTTCTTTCCAAACACATTATTTTCAATTTCCATAATCACTTTTGAAGCAATACTCACACACTCTTCATGAGAATCCATAACCCTAATATTACAATTAGATATATAACAGGTAGGATTAAATGTATTATATCAATATAAGAGTTTCTGTATATTTTCAGATATCAATTCAATCCATTATTTAAAGTTGGAACCAGTTATATTATTTATTCACAGTATTGTCTATTCATGCATTATCTCTATATTCATAGACACATGGTTCACCTATTTCTATCCCCAATACTAATTCATACATCTTCATTATATTGCTCCCAGAAATGGTGGAAGAAATACTCCTGTCACCTGATCTACATATACATTTTATTACAGTAATATTCTGGACACACAAAGGAAAGTTCACACTTATGATTGTACCAATGTAAAGGTCGGCCGAGCATTGGAGGAAGAAACCAGGAAGAGACTGTCTCATGAAACAGCAAAGGGCTTTTTGGGGGTCCAGCATGCTGGGGCTCAGAGCTCACTTGAATAGAGAAGAGAGCCCTGAGAACATCTTAAGCAGAGCTTATGTACTTTACTTGGTGAGGGCAGAGAGGGAAATTTATTGATTGGTCAGGTCGAGTGAGTGGTTTGCGTGCCAATGAGAGAGGGAGTACATTCTGCAGTTTGGCAGTTGGGGACAGCACATTCTGGGAACAAGATTAGCAAACAGTTCTCAAGATTTCAACAGTGTTTTGTTAAGCATACAGAAAAACAGGTATTACAAGTACCTATTTTATTAACCTTTCATTCCCCACTTCTCATTCTGGTTACTTTTAATCATAAAAGTGATCATTGGGGGGTCTCTGATTTTATGTCTCCTAGTGAGGTATATTGTTGTCTGATTACCATAAGTTTAACTTATCCAATTTGAGCTTGTAGAAAAGAAACTACACGGTTGAGCAAACAGGTTCCTACAATTAGCATTAATATGAGGATTGTTAATGGACTGGCCAGGGTTGATAAAAGCGTAGGTAACCAGGGGGACTATGTGAACAAAGACACAAACCAACCTTTATGTGCCCCTCTCCTTTGTTGATGCTCTTCAAGGCATCTTTTTACCTTACTCATAAATTTTTTTACAACTCCAGTATGGTCGGCATAAAAACAACATTCTTCCCTCAATGCAGCACAAAGGCCCTCTTCTCTCATGAAGAGGAGGTCCAACCCTCGCCTGTTCTGTAAAACAAATTCAGAGAGAGAGGTTTAAGAGAATGGTCTGAGAATGAGAAAGGAGAGATGTAAAAGAATAATGGGAAAGGGGTTTGGGATTTTCCAGGCAACAAAATGTTGAGCAGTAGAACACGTAGAGCAGAGGAGAAGACAGGAGTGAGTATCCCAAAAAGCCTGTGAGCGATGTTAAATTTTTAGTAACCTGTTTTCACTGATGACCAAAAAAAACTTTAAAGGTCATTTTCATTACATCTTGGATAGGGTGCTGAGGGCTCTCCTTAGCTTTTTGAGCTTTGGTTTAGTTGGTAAGAGGACTTGGTGGGACCTGGTGAGGGCACTGACAGGAGAAGAGAGGAGTGAGTGGGTGGATGGGTACCTTAGTACTTGTTACCTCAGCAAGGGGGCAATGGTCTAAGAGCCGGCAGAGGCTTCGGTTTTTGATCTAGTAATTGGAGGGGAGAAATCAGGTTGCTTATGTGGGAGTGACAGCAGAGAGTCTGGAGCAGAAAGCAGAGGGTGAGGATCTATTAGAGAAGCATAGTTCAGGATGTGAGTGAAGGAGGGAAAAGGCCTCCACATAGGGGAATTTCCTTCCACCATTTGAGCACTTGCCAAAGTCAAAAAGGTCATGCAGAATTTGAGCATCTAGAGACCCCTCTGGGGGCCATCGGTTTTGGTTGTCTAATTGGTAATATGCCCAATGCTGAGTACTGAATTTGATGAGGAGTTTGGGTTCCACCAGGCAGCCCCTGTATGCTTACATCCCATGACTTACAGAAGAAGTCGGCTTTTCACCCACACAGCCCTGGCTGTTAGTGGGTTTGATAGTCCGCTGAGCAAACATAGTAATCTGGGATAGCCAACCTGTATCTGGCTCACGTGTCCCTACATCCATAATGTTTGTTTCCATTACGTATGGCACGGAAAAGATTTAATGGAATTTTAGTGGGATCCCCTTCATCAGGGATATCCCAATAGGAAAGACCTATAGCCAGCTGACAAATGTCTGGGTAGAGAGATGGCCACCAGGTCCCTAAGGGGGCTGTATGCAAGACAGAGCATACTTCTAGTACGGTATGATTTGTGATCAGCCATCGCTGCTGAACAGGCTGATGAGGTTTAGGACTACTATTGGCCAAGGGGAGAGTCTATAGCCTTATGCACATGGCGAATACACAATTTGAAAGGATTACCAGTCATTTCTATTTTCCAGCCAGAGTCTGGACAGGGCGCAGGCTTGAGATAAGAGGCATGGATCCCGGAAGTGATTCCCTCTACCTTTACCACTGTAGGTGTTATAAGTAGCACCTGGTATGGTCCTTTCCAGCGGGGTTCCAGGGATGACACCTGATGTCGTCTTATGTAGATGAAGTCTCTTACTTGATATTGATATGGAGTCCCCTCGTCCCCAGGTTGGTAGGTAGTGGCCAACTGTTTCCACAGATATCACTGTCTTCTTTCAAAAACTTTAACTCTGTCAACTCAGGAGGTGCGGAAGGGATCATTAGGTCTTAGAGTTGGGGTTATGTCCCTTACTGGAGGAGGGACCATAGAGAATTTCATAGCTTGTGAGATTACACAAAGAAACAGAGGGAGTATGAGTATTTCTTGCATGAAACAGTGCATAAGGCAGGAGCATAGTCCAAGTTTTTATGCTGATATCTAAGCTTAATTTTGTTAAGGTCTCTTTAATGCTTCTATTTATTTATTTTACCTGTCCTGAGCTCTGGGGTCTATAAGCACATTGTAACTTCCAATTAATCCCCAGGGTCCTGGCTAACCCCTGACTTACAAGGCCATGAACGCCAATCCATTTTCAGACCCTATTACCTTAGGCAGTCCGTATCTTGGAAAATTATCTTTCAGGATCTTCTTGACCACAATTTGTGCCTTTTTTTTGTGGGAAGGCTTCAATCCATCCTGAAAATGTACCTACAAAAACTTGGAGATATTTAAGTCCATACCATGCTGGCTTAATTTCAGTAAAGTCCACTTCCAAGAATTGTCCTGGTCTGGATCTTTGTAGGTGGTTAACTGCAAGAAACTTGGAAGGGTAAGCATTAACCAATTGACAGGCCTGACAGGCTTTTGTTACTTGTTCAGTTATTTCCTTTCACTCTGAGTTGGTTAGTGGAAAACTCTGTTCTTTATTCTTCAGGAATGCCTGAAGTTTCTTTGAACCAATGTGAGTGAGTTGATGTACATTTTTAACATACCATAGGGCTTTCTGAAAATGCAGGCTGGGCTCAGTGAAGTTGAGGATTTCAGTTTCAGTGTCATTAGATGTTGTCAAAAGCTTGCTGGTGCTCAGGGGTCCATTAGAATTGGGCATCTCCTTTTAACAGCGGGTATAAAGGAGCAGCTAAGGACGCAAACCCGCGTATCCATAACCTGCAAAAGCCAGCAGTCCCAAGAAACTCTCTGAATTGTCTGCTATTAGATGGTGGTGGTATATGCTCAATGGTTTCTTTTCTGGGCTCAGTGAGCCATCGTTTACTGCCCCTAAGGGAATATCCCAGGAAGATTACTTCTTTCTGGCAAATTTGGGCCTATTTGGCAGAAGCACTATACCCGAGTTGAGCAAGCTCGGAAAATAGTGCTTGGGTCCCAGACTCACAGTTTTCCTTGGTGTTGGCTGCCAGTAGCAGGTCATCCACATATTGAAGCAGGGTGTCTTCAGGGTGTGTAGTTCTGAAGTTGTTGAGATCTCTGGGGAGGGCTTCATCAAAGAGAGTGGGGGAAATTTTGAACCCCTGTGGGAATCTAGTCCAAGTTAGTTGACCAGACGTTCTGGTTTCTGTGTCTACCCACTCGAAAGCAAATAGCAAATGACTATCTTTATGCAGACACAAGCAAAAGAAAGCATTTTTTTAAAGTACAGAACAGTATAGCAATTCCGCTCAGGGTTCAGAGTGCTAGGCAGATTGTACAGATAAGGTACCGTGGGGTGAATGTTCTGCACTCTGTTGTTGATCTCTCTTAGGTCTTGAAGGAAGCGATAGACCCCAGTTCCTGGATTTTTTTACTGGTACCAGGGGTGTGTTCCAGTTTGAATGACTGGGCCTTAGGACCCCTAAGGCCAGATATTTCTGAATACAGGGCCTTATCCCATCTTTAGCTTTCTTGCTCAGAGGATATTTTTTGACATTGATTGGGTGGGCTGTAGTTATTAACCCCACTGTTATTGGAGGTTGTTTCATGGCTAGGCCTAACTCAGCAGTTTTTTCCTAGGCATCTGCAAAATCTGTTATCCATTTCTGGGGTAGCTTGCCTGTTTGATCAGTCTTGGGCGGGGTGACGAGTTGATGTTCATCTTCTACTGACATAGTTAAAGCCGTGACTATAAGAGTTTCTACTGAAGGTTTTAGAAATTTCACTTGGGGGCCTTCAGGGATAAAAGTTATTCTGGCCTGGAGCTTGTTGAGCAGATCTCTGCCCATCAATGGGGGGGGGGGGCATTCTGGGATTACTAGAAAGGAGTGATGGATTTTTCCTTTCCCCAGGACCATGGTCCTCTTAGTTGTCTAAGCCCCATATTTACTGCCATTAGGCCCTTGAACTAGAGTCATTTTATTTGATAGATGGCCCAATGGTGTCTTAAGGGCTGAGTATACTGCCCCTGTGTCCACTTCAAAATTTACTCACTGCCGGCAAGTTCTTTGAGTTCTTTTGGCAGGGCCAGCTTCCTCCAGGGAAGGAGGGGCTGTGTGTGCCACGGGGTAGTCATCTGGAGAGAGCTGGGCTGGCCTAGATTCCTCCAATGGTGGAGAGTCTGAGTCACCAGCAGGGGAATTACTTAGAGGGAGTTGGGGGTTGGGGGACGAGGACAGGGCATAAGGAGGGGGAGGAGAGTCCAGTAGAGTCTTGAGACTCAGGTAGAACAGAGGGTGGAGGAGGAGGAGGAGAGGGTTTGAGAGATACAATCGTGGGGGAAGCAATAGGAGCAGGGGCAGGTTCAAGGAAAGGTTTCACCCATGGAGAAGGAGATTTGCAGAGGTCCTGCTAAGTTAAGATATATTGCTGTTGATCTGGATGGCTAAGTGGCCCTGGCTGAAAGACAATATCTCTGAGTTTTTAAATTAGTGAGAAGTAGAAACATCCTTCTGGGGGCCATCCGACTCCGAAGGTGGGTCATTCTGAGGCACAGAGTGTCTACCAGGTCCGGCGTTTTACTGAAAAAGAAAGATTCTGAGCCCTTAAGCAGACTTTGGTCCACTGATCAAGGGTCAGGGACAGAGGCGTTGAAGTGCTCTGTCCCATATGAAAGATACACAAACAGTGAAACCAATGACACACGACACAGACAAGACAAGACAATAAAGACAGTTACCTTTTTGCGTCCAGTACTGAGACCAGGACAGAGTAGCCGGCAAAACCTGATGGGCGGGCAATACCGAATCCAAAACAAAATATCACTGAGTCGAGGAGACTATTGTTACTCGATTTCCCGAGACCTCCAGGGCGTCCCCCAGAGACATGACCTGTGGCTCTGTGACACGTCTCTCAGCCACCCTCAGAGAGAGCTCATGCTCATCACCGATAGCCATTATGCCCATCCCTAACCTGAAACCTGAAACCAGAAAGAGGCACCTTACTCACCCTGAGAGGAGCCATTGTCTGTCTTTCATCCACCACTGCTGGATCTCCCTGCGGCCCTCAGATGTAAAGTTCGGGCGAGCGTTGGAGGAAGAGACAACCAAGAGACTGTCTCATGCAACAGCCAAGGGTCCAGAATTCTGGGACTCAGAGCTCACTTGAATAGAGCAGAGAGCCCTGAGAACAGCTTAAGCAGAGCTTATATACTTTCCTTGGAGAGGGCAGGGAGGGAAGTTTATGGATGGGTCAGGGCGAGTGGGCGGTTTGCGTGTAAACGGGAGAGGGAATACATTCTACAGTTTGGCAGTTCGGGACAGGACATTCTGGAAACAAGATTAGCAAAAAGTTTTCAAGATTTCAACAGTGTTTTGTTAAGCATACAGAAAAACAGAAAGTGACAACTACCTATTTTATGTAATTTCACCAAAGCCTAAATGTAAAGTGAGCATGGATTACTAAAAACATTCTTGTCCAGGTTGCCTAATGCTCACAAATGTCAATTCTCTTCGTGACTACATATTTGTTTCTTCCTAAGATTATATATTCAACCTCAACCCTGTTGAAAATGCCTAATCCTATGACTCACTTAATACTTTGCCTGATTTCATAATGTCTCTATTGATATCTGCTTTTCTACATATTTTCCCCAGTTCATCATTGTGACTGACTCTTCACATGGAATGACATTAACATTCACTCTCTAACTGAAACTCTATTGATAAAGAACTTTGGTCCAAATCCTATACTCACTCTTCTTTCTAAACCTACCGACTATCTTCCTAATCCTAACAACTATCCCTTTTTGACTGGAGGTTCTCTTTGACATTCAATCATCCAAGGTACAACACCCTATGCCATTGTATATCGATTTATCTGAGACATCTGTGCAGAAAGTATTTCAATGCTAAGTATCCCAATCAAGGGCCCAATTCTCTTCTGGGCTTCAAATCTTACCTAGATTTCTGTTTTTCATACTTGAATCATACGTCTATATTCTTATAAATATCACAGATTCCCAGTACCATTATTCATCCCACAGAATGATTCCTAACCCAAATCAAACCTGATATTAACCCTAACTACACATTGTTCCCTCAATCTAACTTTAGAGAAGAGCAGGGACAGAGCTGATCTTAAAATACAGAAATGTAGGGGATCTTCCACCTGCTGAGAACCTCAGAGGTCCATGCAGAAAGGATCCCTGAAGAAGATGTAGGCAGCTATGATGGACGTGAGAGAGCAAAAGTCATCTTCCATGGCAAAAAACCTGGTCAGCATGAAGGGAAGTGTATGAATCAGCCTCTCTCTACTTAATGTAGAGAAGATGGACCAAACCAGGCCTTTGTGCAGAGCTGTTCTTTGGTGCCTATGAATGATATATCATTCTAACTTGTGAAAGTGTCACAGGAAGTAGGGGCAGCCTCCAGCTCATGGAACACTTGGAAGCAACTGTTAGAACAAAGTGTTTGGCAAGGCAGTGACCTCATTCAGTTCCTAAAGGAAGTGACCTACCTCACTTCCTTGGTAATGGAACTCTCTAAACTTGGGATCCAGGAAGCCAGGTACCCAGAACCAATCCCAGTCCCAGTCCCAGTGGGCTCACTTGTTTTGTGTTACTAAGGACAGAGTCACTCTTCCTTGGTACCTACTGATGTGAGGATGGCCAAATGCCAGGGTCATTCTTGAGAAAGCAGGTAGTGTCTCACCACAGGCTCCTGACAACCTCACACAGTTGGCCGAGGAGACCAGATCTGAGAATGGATAGTCCATTTCAGGGGAACATAGTATGACCCACCAGTCAGAGGACACTCCGGATAGTCACAGACCTACTTGGGGGAAGGAGTTGCCTTTTTGCTTGTGGGTGTGAGTTTGTGGTTTTTTCTCATGTTCTGAGAATAGGTAGAAAAGGCGGTTTGTTTGGTTTGGAGTGGACTTTTTCTAGTAAGTTGTTTGATAAGGCGAGTGTTTCTATGTCTGTGTATCCCACTTTGTCCTTGGTTGTAGACATTAGAAAAGAGAATGCGTCAATGGATGTGTCCTGTTTAGTAGAAAGCTTCCCAGCATTCATTCTGCCCAATTTGTGAATGGACTTTGACTCGCCTTATGGATGGGCAATGCCTACTATCTTACTACCTTGCTGTTTTCTTCCTGAATTCTGGCCACTCTCGAGACTAGGCTCATGGTTTTGTGTCCAAGATATGTATCACCTTCAAGCTCTGTGACATGGCCATGTACATGATAACTGAAGGGAATTGGAGGATCTCAGAAAACTCAGATATGAATGTGACCAGTAAAGTCTCAGTGGAGAATCCTTGCTTTGGGCCATTTGCTTACCTATTGTTCCATTGCCCTGAATGTCAGGAAGGTCTTTGCCTCAGGCCACCCCTTTGTGAAGCCTGAACAAAACAGTTTTCAAATGGAAATGAATTGGCATCACCTGTGGCTCTTTGCTTAATTGCTTTGGAAAGGGATGTTTCTTAATCAGCCTCTTGGTCCTGTGTGAGGCTGTGGCTTAGATTCTCATCACCTGATGGATCTAAAGAAAGATTCCCTGTGTGCTACAAAACCAAAATGGTCAAAATAGCAGTCATTGTGTATGAAGATTCTCGCCATCTTCTGTAATATTTCTGACATCCATCAAGTGAAAATAGGGATCCTTTGGGACAAATGAGTTCTTCAAATGCCTGCAGAGGCTAGACCATAGATGCTTGGGTTTTCTCATGACTCCAATTCACATAAAGAATCTATAACTGGCAGTCATTAGGCCTCAAATTGGAGAAGTGAAGCCGTAATAAGGGCAGGCCTATTTGATCACTCGTGATTCACAGGAAGGGTGTTCAGGCCACACTGACATTAGGGAAAATAGGGGCAAGGGAGCATATTTTGGACACTGTCTTGGACTGCGCCCCTTATGAAAACCTCCAGCCAGAGAATTTGATGAGTGTCTATATGGAAGAAGATGAGGGCCATGTGGGAGTGTTTTGGTTTTAATTGTGGTCATTTTTGTGGCGGTTGGAAGACATGACTGTGGCCACCATGACTGGAACTCTGGTGTGATTCCCCTTAGAAACTGAGTTCTGGAACTGACCTCAGAGAAGAATTGCCATGAATTGTGTTGGGATTTTAGGAGGCCACTCATGAGAGTCGCCCTTGGAAACTGAGATCTAGGGAAACTCAGATGGAGACTGCTGAATAGTGACACAGAGCTGTGGTGCACAGGTGTGTGATAAAACATCTCTGGTGGGGCCATGTGGATCTGCCAATGACTTCCAAATGGCTTGTGGCTGAAATGGTGCAGCGCGTAATCCCTTATACGTTTGACCTCTTCATATAAAGGCATCTTGTTATATGGAGAGGTTTCAGGGCAATGTTCACAATCAGGTTGCAATGGTTAAGGGGGCAAGCTATGTGGGATAGAAGCCTGGTTGGTGTATTCTCCTGCAGACCCTGACCCACCACACGTATGAGAAATTCCTCCAGCACTGAGTCCCTGTTGATCTCCTTGTATTTTGTGAAGCAAATACCAAACTCCCAGTGCAACAGCAAGAAACACCATGAAAAGTGGAAGATGAGCAAATGGCTTCACAGTCCACACGGGGAGGCACTTAGCCTTCAGTGGCCACAGTTTCCCAACAAAGAGAGAATTCAGCACTGCTGCCTCATGTTCATTTGAAAATAAGAAACTATATCTTCCAGGTCACATATATGCAGACCCAGCTTTGATGGTCTCACTACAAAGGAAGCTAAAGCTCCTGACAACAAGATATATTTCAAGTGCCCAAGGTCAGGGGCAGTTTCTCAAGAAGTTTTAGGCCGGCAGAGCTCCATATTTGTGGAGTGTTTACCTGTTAGACCAGGACATGACAAAAGACCACTGACTCCAATTAAAATCAAATTAAACCAAGCTTATTATTTCCACTGGCTTCCTCTCCCTCTAAAAATGGTGGAAACTAGACAGCAACCCCACCTTTCCTACAGCCCACCTTTATAGCCCAGAAAGTTACACAAAGGCGGGTTACAGATAAGAGAACTCGGAGAAGCATCACATTAATGCTAGTTTACATTTTTTGTTTTTTGCTGGCCCCTCATCAGAATTTATCAGGACCATTAGAGCCTCAACGACTGTCGTTGTCTGGCCAGGGAAGGCCAATATTTATGAGGTGTCACTAAAGTTTCAGAGAGGTCTGCTATCTGGTCAGAGAGCCAGGCATGGGTGAGTTCAAGGCATGGGCAGGCATTCAAAGCAGATTCAGAATTTGCAGTAATGTATAGTAAAGCCAAAATTATCTTTTCATGGTTTTGTGGCAAGATGGCTCCCAATTTTAATAAATGATCATGTTGGGTCTATCATTCCCCCTTTCTAATGTGCCCCTTCCAAATCTTTGATAGGGTAGGAAAAGAGCAATGAGGGAATTTTAATTCCTCAGGTAACAGTCTCCAAATTTTTAGAACTCACCCAAAACTGGATTTCTGATTTTACCTGACATAATTAATTACTTATATTGATAGTCTATTTATTTTTGGCTCCATAGTTGTTAGACGAGAGGCGTCACTCATTTTGGCGTCTTCAGAGCTGAGAGAGGGTGACGTGAGTGGGCACAGCATATGGGACATGACTTGTCTTTTAGAAGTCAGTTGAGGGACATGGGTTGCCTTTTAGAAATCAGTTCGGTTTGAAGTCTGGTTGGGGAAGAACAGGTTGTAAAGTCATCTGGGGATGGGTTCTTCTATGTGAGAAACAAAAACCATGAGTACTGAAAAAATGTTGCAGCAGCTGGAACATTTCACTGTATAGAAGTTCCCTCAGCAGGCTTTAATATCCCCAGTTATCAGAATGTCAACTTAATATTTAACATTTAGTGTTACATTTGTCCCTCCCCATAAGATACAGTTAAATAATTTAATGTCATCTGATCTTGCAAAATTCTTTTACTAGTATGACCTCTGTGTGTAATAGAGAAACCTTTAATTCTGTTACTCAGGGCTGGATAATCATACTAGCAAACACCAAGCCTACCTGTGTAGGTTAGGAATATCTGTAGGCCTTAAACTTAAAATTTGTGCCTCTGGCAGCTCCTCTTGATAGTCACTTTTTATAGTTATCACGCATTGCTGACTGAGAATCCTTCTTTGTGGCCTCCAGTCTTACTTATTTTGGGAGGATAACATAAAGTGAATACCTTAAAATATTATTATTATTATTATTATTATTATTATTATTATTATTATTATTATTTAAAATGTCAGGAATGTCTGTATTTTGGTTTTAACTCTCTTTGCTAAGTGTTTAAGATGAAGCTGTCAAACTGACTTTTGTTTCTATCTATTGTTAACATTAGCTGAGTTTTATGAAAGTCATTCCTGGGGAAACTTGAGAGCAGCTTCTCAGTTCTGCTGGTGCCATTTGCGCTAGGTGGGTCCAGGTCTTGCTTGACCATGGGGCTTCCCTCGGAAGCATCAAAGATGTCTCCCTTCTCTGATGACTCTCTTCTTCATAGCAAATGCCCTGATTGGCTTTCTGTTTTCCAGTGGTCTCATTAATCTCCCTGATTGGGAGGTTATGACCCCCAGAGTTGCAAAGCTTTTAGAGAAGTCCCCTGTTCAATGGATTCAGACTGACTCAGAGGGCAAGAGCCAAATATTGGTTTTCTTGGCTCTTTTCATGTAAATTTAATTTTAAATCCTAATCTTAATTATCCAGCAAATAAATTTTAACAGCCTTATATTAAGAGTACTGGGGTTTAATGTCTATAAGTTTATAATTATTTATCTTTTTATTAATTGGGATCTGTATTGTAGGTGTCTTGTAGGTGATGACTTATTATCTTAAATTAACCCATGCTGTGTTCTTAAAGCAACACTTCTGTAAAACACTAACAGGGAATCTTTAGATCACTTATAAGGAAATTACAAAATAAAATTTTTTAACAAGTGTAAAAATACTTAGTTCGTGTAATAGCTCCCCTGAATTTTTTAGCTGAGTTATACATTATATCCCCTGTTTGAGATCCTAGTAATCTTAACAGAAAACAAAACAACTTTTGAACATAACTTTAAATGAAACATAATCTTACCTACAGCTTTCGTAGTCATTCTCACATGTAGTAATATGGGACACAGAGCCTTATCTCAGGTAAGGCAGGGCTCTTTATAAATATTAAGTGTTTTAGTTCTAAAGATGAACTTTTTTTTTTAAATATCATTTTACAAATTTTATATAAATTGTTTGAGGTCACATGAACATTAGCTAACACCATAGGATATCACATTTAAAACATGAATTTAATAAACACTGAAAGTTTTTAACCTTTGCATAGATAAGGCTCTCATTAACATAAAAATACATTTAAATTGTTCCCCAATGTAAAAAGTAACATAAAACTTTAAATATCTTATTGAAAACAGGTAAATGAATGCCCAATATATTTTTTTTACTATACAACTTCAGAACACCAGCTTGGTATAATGCTCTTTTAAAGTTTCTACCTTACAGACTTGTATACCTGAAAGATAGGAGCACATTAATAGCATCACAATTACATTGATGTTTCTACATTAAGCAAGTTTAGCTTTTAAAGAAATGGCAGTACAGGGCTCTAAAATAACAGTTCTTATTTAATCAGTTGTTTAATTTTTATGGTTGCTTGCTCTAGAAAAAATAAAACTTAATAAAACACAATGTTATGGGTAAACTTATGTTTTCAGAAATTTTTGTCTCTTTAACACATGACTGATTTTTACAATCTTATACAGACTTTATTACACACTTCTACAGACCTTAGTAAATCAATCAGATATCTAACAAAAGTACTCATGAATGAGTAATCCCATATCAAATTTACTTTACTTATTTATCAAAATATTAGACAAATGTATTGAAGATTGTAAACCATTTTTTTTTGTTGAAGGAAAAGTCCTAGAACCAAGTCATATTAGAATTTTTGTAGACATTAATATTTTATTAGATTTTTGAACACCTAGAAAAACTTGTAAGCTGAGTTTTAAAGACATTTATGTTAATCTGTTTATCCAATTTAAATTCAACAATTTAAATCACGTGAATTAAAGATCTTTAGATCCACTTTGGAAAATTTGTTTTTATGAGCGTTGTTTTTATGAGTGCACTTTATATATGTTAATTTGTGTATCATATATATGATATACGGATATATGTATATATAGATATACAACACATAACAACAGTGTGTACACATAATAATAGTAAAGGTCTTGTAGCTTTTCACAGGTGAAATATCCATTGCAATGTTTCAAAAACTCCACAGTTGGTCAAAGATAGAACTGATCAGAAAAACATTAACCTAGGTCTGTAGGATCAAAATCATGAGCTCAAAAAAAAAATAAAGAATCTAAGGAAAAAAATAAGAGTTCTAGAAATAATGACTGGTAATTAATTAGTAAATACCATACAATTTAACTTTTTTTTTTCTCTTAGGCCTCAGATCTGTCTCCTACTAAGTTAGCAGGCTTCTTTCATTTGCATTTCAACATAAGTCCTGGCTGAGGTCCAGAAGGAACAGGGAAAAGCTGCTAATCTGAGCAGACACCACAGGCCTAAGGCATTTCAACCATAATATTCAGGTTTGGATGTTGAAAATTATCATACAAGTTTAAGATACAATTCACAAAATTTTATATCTTTACATCTTTTTTTTGTCAACAGATACCATACTATGATTTCCTATCCTTGTCCAATTAAATGCACTGCTACACACAGTGACATTTTCCCAGGCTACCCAGTTCAAAATTGGTGAAAAATAGCCTGAATGATTGGGAAGTTACTTGCCAACTTGGAAGTTGTGTTGTTTAGTTTTCCATCCTAAGTATTTAAGTTCTCTGACATGAATTATCTGAAATCATAAACTAAACAATTACCTAAACCCGACTTTTAACTGCAAGATTGTGCAATGCTTTAAAAACCCATTCAGATACCAGATTGTTACAATAAAACATCATCATTTAGACACACATTCAGCTAAGATCATTCCCAAGAAACAATTTATAATATGAACATATCATTGCACATGTCTTAAAGGGCCAGAAAAAAAGACACAAGACAGACAGAAAGGAGCTCCAGAATATGGCTGACAGACAGCAGCCTTTAAAACAGAGCAGATAAGAGAAAAATCAACTACACCAGTGGAACCATAGATGTCCCCACAAGGGAACCAGATGTTTTCACAGAGGGACAACCTGAAATGTAATATCAAGGGTCTCCATGCTTACTTTACTGCATTTAGTGTCCCCTTATTCTTTTTCTCCTTTTTAAAAAAACAGAGGTGGCATAATCCTTAGAGTGCAGGGAAGGAAGGAGGTAATTCTCTGAAAAAACAGGGCTTTGGCAGCTGCTGGGAGTCGCTCAGTCCCTCCTTATACTTACAGGATTAGCTCTTCTGGTTTCGTTCCACCCCAAGCACGCTCCATCTCCTAACATTTCAGTAGTCATCTCTCAAAAATTTCCGGGGCGGTGGGGGGTACCAAAATTTGTAACTTAAAGTTCACTTCCTGAATTTGAAGTCAATTCATGCCAATTTAATAATGAGGACAGGGTTTGAGAAAAAGAAAAAGGGAGTTTTACTGCTTTGCTAACAAAGGAAAACACAGGGGTCTCTGCCCAAAGGTTGTAACTCTCTTTGTCTGAAGGGACAAGGGGTTTTAAAGGAGTTTCAATTGTTAACCTGGGAGATACTCAGTTCTTACGTCCCCAGCAGGCATTGCCCTGTGCAGTGTGTGTGCTCCAGGCAGCCAGCTAGTGGCTTCTCTTATCCTGCTTAACAAAGGGGGGTAAAGTTCATCACAGTTCTTTAAAACACAGTTCAAAGGGATGTCAGTCTTACATGCTTTATTACCCATTTTCATGTCCAATATCCTTAAGTTTTTTCCACAGAAATCACACAACAAAACACACAAAAACAAACAAACAAAAAACATGTAGAACACAGAAAAAAAAACACACAAAAAACAGAAACTCGGTGCAGAAACAGAAAAACAGAGGAGCAATGGAACATCTTGCTAATGCTCCGGGATAGGAACTTCTGTGTGTCTGTTGGCATCTCTCTACCCTTTCAGAGGAATTCACTACAGAATAGAACAGAGGACAGAATGATTCTCGTTACTGTCCCAGACAGGAGTATATGTGTGCCTCCCCAGGCCACCTCTCTGTCATCAGAAGAGATCTCCCTTTACCAGATATCAAATGTTATATAGGTGCTACTTACCAATGGAGGCCTCCTCCACCATGAGCTTGCTAATTGTTTTAGTGCGGTGGTTCACTGCAGTTCTCCCCGGACCAAAAGCTCACTCCAAGGCCTTGGAACTTGCCTCTCCAGGACGGAGCCCTGGAGGGAAGGCCAGCTTCAGAATTTCCAACAGTCTGGTCTTGTGATCTGTTGGGGCAGGTTCATCTCGCTGCGGAACTACAAAATGTTAGACCACGATTCAAGAAAAGACCACTGACTCCAATTAAAGTCAAATTAAGACAAGCTTATTATTTTCAGTGGCCGGGCTGCATCTTCCTCTCAAAATAGTGGAAACAAGACAGCAAACCCACCTCTCCTACAGCCCAGCTTTATAGCCCAGAAAGTTACACAAAAGGGGCGTTACAGAAAACAGAATTTTGATAAGCATCACACTAATTTTTGTTTACATTTTTTTTTGCTGGCCCTAGAATCAGAAATTATGAGGACCATTAGAGCCTCAGAGAGGGTCGTTGTATGGTCAGGGAAGGCCATTATTTATGAGGTGTCACTGAAGTTTCAGAGAGGGCTGCGATCTGGTCAGAGAGCTAGGCATGGGGGAGTTCAAGGCACGGGCAGGCATTTCAAGCAGGTTCAGAATTTGCAGTAATTTATACTAAAGCCAAAATTATCTTTTCATGGTTTTGTGGAAAGATGGCTCCTAATTTTAATAAAAGCTTAGGTTGGGTGTATCAACCGTGTCCCTTACTTTTGGAAACTCCTCTACAACCTCCAAGGTTGTGAACTACTGAGCATTTTCCAATCCAGATATGTATTCACAGATTTTCTAACTCTTCTCCTCTAATTGTGTCTTACTTGAGGCCAAGGTAATGTCAAGACATTATTCTGGATGAGAGTGGGAAGATTATTGTGCAGCACATATTTGCATATACATTGGATTCATTTTCCAATTTTCCATTCGAAATACTGAATCCCTGACACTAACCCATAGCTTAATAGATTCTAACTACTAATAATAATATGATGGAGAAAAATAACCCAAATAGAATTGAAATACAAGCATTTCAGAGGAGGCATGGTGTATACTAGAATTGCCTTTTGCAAGATAAAGGGTAGGTGTTATAAATCTAGTGAATTTTTTATTAAAATATTTCTCCATGTGTTTTAAAAATGAACAAATATGTCAATTCCTGACTCCCTTTCTCTCTAGCCTATTCCGCACGTGTATTTTTATATGCACATATAGAATCCTACCTGGTATCACACGTACATTTGTGTGAGGTGCCTGACTTGGCAGATACAAATTGTGAGAAGAGATCACTTCTCGTAAACGCTGTTGGAACTAAAAATTCAACCTATGGGTGAGCTTCCTAGTAGAACATTATACATAAATCCATTTTCAGTAAAATAAATATTATTTTTCCATCTGTGGTTGGTATATATTTTATGATGAATTACGTTTTTCATATATATTGCTACTATTTAATGTCTGTGTGTATTTTGTGTGTATGTATGTGATGTATGTGTGTGTGTGTGTGTGTGTTTATATATATATATATATATATATATATATATACACTCTAAAATATTTCAAAATATGAATTACATGTGTCTTATATACACTCTCAAAATTCATTCTTTTTCATGTATGTGGATTAATAATCAACTTCTCACAAGATTTATCTCAGAAATATTCATCCACTTGAAATACATACTTGTTTTCTATAACAGAAAACTCACTACAGCGAATGGTGGTTACAAATATCAATATTTCTACAGTAACTGACCCAGTTTAACATCAATGCAAGTGAATTCCTATGGGACATGATGAGTCTTTTGACGTTCAATTTCATTCAACACTGGTACATTAATATTTCTTCAGTTTTTGCACTTCATAATATATATATTTCATCCACAAGTTCACAAATTTATATGCATTTGTTTCACTTTCAATCACTTCCTGCTTCAGAACACATGCATTCCTCCAGGTTTCTTGACTGGTCTTTTCATGAGACTTCTTTCCAAACACATTATTTTCAATTTCCATAATCACTTTTGAAGCAAAACTCACACACATCATGATAAACCATAACCCTAATATTACCATTAGGTGTATTACTGGTTGGAATGAATGATTGTATATCAATATAAGATTCCCTGTATAATTTCAGATGTGAATTCAATCCATTATTTAAAGTTGGAACCAGTTACATTACTTATTCACAGTATGGTCTATTCATGCATTATCTCTATTTTCATAAACACAGGGTACATCTATTTGCACCCCCAATAAAAATTTATAGTCTTCAAATATTGCTCCCAGAAATGGTGGAAGAAATACTCATGCACCTGATCTACACATACATTTTGTCACAGTAATATTCTGGACACAAATGCAAAGTTCACACTTATGATTGTACCATATCCTAAGTGGAAAGTGAGCATGGATTCCTAAAACATCCATTTCACCTTTGTCTAATGCTCTCAAATATAAATCCTATTGGTGACTACATATTTGTTTCTTCCTAAGATTATGAATTCAACCTCAAGCCTGTTGAAAATGTCTAATCCTGTCACTCACTTTATACTCCTTCTGAATATACTCACATGAATAGAGCAGAGAGCCCTGAGAACAGCTTAAGCAGAGCTTATATACTTTCCTTGGAGAGGGCAGGGACAGAAATTTATTGATGGGTCAGAGCGAGTGGGAGGTTAGTGTGAAACTGGGTGAGGGAATACATTCTGCAATTTGGCAGTTGGGGACAGCACAATCTGGGAACAAGATTACAAACAGTTCTCAAGATTTCAACAGTGTTTTGTTAAGCATACAGAAAAACAGGAAGTTACAAGTACCTTTTTTATTAACCTTTTATTCCCCACTTCTTCTTCTTGCTACTTTTAATAATAAAGGTGATTATTGGGGCATGTCACATTCTATGTCTGCTAGTGGGGTATTACCATAAGTTTAACTTGTCCAATTTGAGCTTGGAGAAAAGAACTTACATGGTTGAGCAAACAGGGTTATATAGTTAGCAATAATATGAGGATTATTATTGGACAGGCCAGGGTTGATAAAAGCGTAGATAACCAGGGGGACTGTGTGAACCAAGACTCAAACCACCCTTTTTGGGCCTCTCTCTCTCGTTGACATTTTTCAAGGCATCCTTTTATTTTACTCATAGGTTTTTTTTTACAACCTCAGTATGGTCGGCATCAAAACAACATTATTACATCAAAGCAGCACAAAGGCCCCCTTCTCTCATGGAGGGGAGGTCCAACCCTCAACTTGAGTGTAAAACAACTTCAGAGAGAGATGTTAAAGATTTCTGCAAAGCTGTGATGGAGGTTTCTATTATCTTTAAGTTTTGGTCTCTTGCTTCTTCTATTTGGGTCATTTGTTGTGTACCATGGAGCAGGGCAGTGGTTCCTGTGACTACCCCTGCCACAACTCCAATTCCTAATATGATGGCTAAAGTGAGGGATATATGTTCCCAGTGGAACCGGGTTGTATGCCACCCTGTTTGAACTTCAAATGAACCTTGGTCATTATAGAGCAATCTGGGACACATCTTCACCATTACACAATTAATCACATCTGTTGACCATTTCATGAAAACATAAACAACGTTTAAGTATATAGAATTATACTGTTGTAGGGACGGACAAGGCACGGCACCTAAGATAGCACCAAAGACAGGGAAACAGTCCTATTTGGTTGCAACCGGATTCAGAGGGCATTGCTTCTGTTGTAATCAATTAACTCCCTGAACCCCAATTTTAGGTAGTTTTAGAATTTTGAACCCAACAGGAAAGAGAAGGGACTCAGAAGTTCACAGTCTGCAGAAATTCACAAAACGAAGCTTTTTTTTTTTCTGTTTTTTCCTCTATTGTGGGCAAGTTAACTTTTCAAGGACACCTGGGAGGCAGAGAGCTTTTTTTTTCCTTTTCTTTTATCTCCCTGCCAACTGTTACCATGGAGCCCAGTTTGTAACTTTTTATCTTAGAAATGTAGCCATCTCTGTGAAGCCCCAGCTCAAGGCCAGAGGCCTTGTTCACATATTCTGTGAAAAACTATTAAGGGGGTGTCTAGCTTAGGAGTGCTGATTTTTCCAGCCAGTAGGCAAGTAGAACAGGGCAACAGAATAAGAGGAAGTTAATCTACACTGAACTCATTTATAGAGACTCTTTTGCTGAAAGTCCTAAAGTCAGCCATGGTGAAGACTTCTGGAGAAGTTCAGTGAAGATTTTTCTGAGGGCCTGGTACAGAGGGGGAAGATGGGGAAGGCGGGAGGTGAGAGCAGCTCCGTGGATCTCAGAATAAGGAAGGAGAGATGTAAAAGAATAATGGGAAAGGATTTTGGGATTTTCCTAGCAACATAAATTGAGCAGTAGAAACGGTAGAGCAGAAAGGAAGACGGGAGTGAGTATCCCAAAAAGCCTGTGAGGGACTTTAAAATTTAGTAACCTGTTTTCAGTGATGACAAAGCAACTTTAAAGGCCATTTTCATTACATCTTCGATAGGGGTCTGAGGGCTCTCCTAAGCTGGTTTGAGCTTCGGGTTAGGTGGTAAGAGGACCTGGTGGGACCCGGTGTGGGCACTGACAGGAAAAGAGAGAAGTGAGTGGGTGGATGGGTACCTCAGTACCTGCTACCTCAGCAAGGGGGCAATGCTCTGAGAACCGGCTGAGGTTTCGGTTTTTGATCTAGTAATTGGAGAAGAGAAATCAGGTTTGCTGAGGTGGGACTTACAGCAGAGAGTCTGGAGCAGAAGGCTGAGTTTGAGGAACTATTGGAGAAGCATAGTTCAGGATGTGAGTGTAAGAGGAAAAAGGCCTTCACATAGGGGAATTTCCTTTCACCCTTTTGAGCAATTGCAGAAGTTAAAAAGGTTACACAGAATTTGAGGATCTAGAGACTCCTCTGGGGGCCATCAGTTTGGGTTGTCTAAGTGGTAATATGGCCAATGCTGTGTACTGAATTTGATGAGGATTTTGGGTTCCACCAGGCAGCCCCTGTATGCTCAAATCCCCATGACTTACAGAAGAAGTCGTCTTTTCCCCCACACATCCGTGGTGGTTTGTGGCTTTGATAGTCTGCCGGGCAAACATACTAATATAGGCTAGCCAACCTGCATCTGGCTTGCCTGTCCCTACAATCATAATGTTTGTTTCCATTATCTATGGTACGGAAAGGATTTAATGGAATTTTAATGGGATCCTCTTCATCAGGGATATTCTAATAGGAAAGACCTATAGCCAGCTGGCAAATGTCTGGGTGGAGAGATGGCCTCCAGGTCCCTAAGTGGGCTGTATGCAAGAGAGACCATACTTCTTATCTAGTAGGATTTGTGATCAGCCATCGCTGCAGTAGGGGCTGATGAGCGTTAGGACTACGGGTGGCCAAGGAGAGAGTCTATAGCCTTACCCACGTGGCGAATATGCAATTTGAAAGGGTTAACAGTCTTTTCCAGTTTCCAGCCAGAGTCTGGACATGGCACAGGCTTGAGATGAGACGCATGGATGCAGGAAGTGATTCCCTCTACTTTTACTGCTGTAGGTGCTATAAGTAGCACCTGGAATGGTCCTTTCCAGCTGGGTTCCAGGGATGACACCTGATGTCATCTTATGTAGAGGAAGTCTCTTTCTTGATATCAATGTGGATTCCCCTCGTCCCCAGGTTGGAAGGCAGTAGCCAGCTGTTTCCACAGGTATATCTGAGTTCTTACAAGAGATTTAAGTCTGTCAAGCAAGGGTGTGTGGAAGGGATCCTTAGGTCTTAGAGTCGGGGTTAGGTCTCTTTGTGGAGGAGGGGCCCCATAGAGAATTTCATAGGGGGTGAGGTTACACAAAGAAACAAAGGGAGTATTTCTTGATGAAATAGTGCATAAGGCAGGAGCATAGTCTAATCTTTTATGCCGGTCTCTAAGCTTAATTTCGTTAAGGTCTCTTTAATGGTTTTATTTATTTTTTTTACGTGTCCTGATCTCTGGGGTCTATAAACACAATGTAACTTCCAATTAATCCCCAGGGTCCTGGCTAACCCCTGATTTACCTGGCCCATAAAGGGTCTTCAATTATCAGACCATGTTACATTAGGCAGGCCGTGTCTTTGATAAATATCTTTCAGGATCTTCTTGACCACAATTTGTGCCGGTTTTCTTTTATTTTTTTTTTGGTGGGAATGGCTTCAATCCATCCTGAAAATGTATCTACAAAGACTAGGAGATATTTAAGCCCATACCTTGCTGGCTTAATTTCAGTAACGTTCACTTCCCAGAATTGTCCTGGTCTGGTTCCTCATAGGTGCTTTCCTGTAGGAAGCTTGGAAGTGTAAGCATTAACCAATTGACAGAACTGACAGGCTTTTGTTACCCATTCAATTATTTCCTTTCACTGTGAGTGAGTTAGTCTAAAACTCTGTTCTTGATACTACAGTAATGCCTGCAGTTTTTTTGAACCAAGTTGATTGAGTTGATGTACATTTTTAACGTAGTGTAGGGCTTTCTGAAATTGCAGGCTGGGCTCACTGAAGTTGAGGAGTTCATTGTCAGTGTTCTTAGATGTTATCAAAAGCTTGCTGGTGCTCAAGGGTCCATTGGAATTGGGCATTCTCATTTAACAGCGGGTATAAAGGAGCAGCTAAGAACACAAACCCAGGTCCATAACCTGCTAAAGCCAGCAGTCCCAAGAAACTCTCTATGTTGTCTCCTGTTAAATGGGGGTGGTATCTGCACAACGGTTTGTTTCCTGGGCTCAGTGAGCCATCATTTACCGTGCCTAAGGGAATACCCCAGGAAGATTACTTCTTGCTGGAAAATTTGGGGCTTTTTGTCCGAAGCTCTCTACCCGAGTTGAGCAAGCTCAGATAATAGTGCTTGGGTCTCAGACTCACAGTTTTCTTTGGTGTTGGCTGCCAGTAGCTGGACATCCACATATTGAAGCAGAATGACTTCGGGGTGTGTAGTTCTGAAGTTGTAGAGATGTCTGTGAAGGGCTTCATCAAAGAGAGTGGGGGAGTTTTTGAACCCCTGTGGGAGTCTAGTCCAAGTTAGTTGAAAAGACGTTCCAGTTTCTGGGTCTACCTACTCGAAAGCAAACAGCAACTGACTATCTTTATGCAGAGGCAAGCAAAAGAAAGCATCTTTTAAGTACAGAACAGTATACAATTTTCACTCGGCCACAGCAAAGAGGTTATTGGGGTTCCAGCATGCTGGGGCTCAGAGCTAACTTAAATAGAGCAGAGAGCCCTGAGAACAGCTTTAACAGAGCTTACATACTTTTCTTGGAGAGGGCAGAAAGGGAAATTTATTGATTGGTCAGGGCGAGTGTGCGGTTTGCGTGCACCCGGGTGAGGGAGTATATTCTGCAGTTTGGCAGTTGGGGACAGCACATTCTGGGAACAAAATAGCAAACAGGTCTCAAGATTTCAACAGTGGTTTGTTAAGCATACAGAAAAACAGGAAGTGACAAGTGCCTATTTAATTAACCTTTCACCTAAGCAAAATGGAAAGTGAGCATGGATTACTAAAAACAACCATGTCCAGGTTGCCTAATGCTCTCAAATGTTAATCATATTGGAGGCAACATATGTCTTTCTTCCTAAGATTATATATTCAACCTCAACCATGTTGAAAATGTCTAACCCTCTTACATTATACTTTGCCTGATTTCCTAATGTCTCTATTGATATCTGCTTTCCTACTTATTTTCCCCAGTTCATCATTGTGACTGACCCTTCGCGTGTGCTGACACTGACATTCACTCACTACCCAAAAATCTATTGCTAAAGAACTTTTGTCCAAATGCCATAATCACTCTTTTTTCTAAACCTACAGGCTATCTTCCTAATCCTACCGACTATGCCTTTTTGACTGGATGTTCTCTTCGACATTCAATCATCCAAGGTAGAAGGTCCTATCCCATTTTATATCGATTTATCTGAGACATCTGTGCAGAATGTAATTCAAAGCTAAGTATACCAATCATGGGCCCAATGCACTTCTAGGCTTCAAATCTTACCTAGATTTATATTTTCGTACTTATATTTCACCTATATATTCTTGTAAATATTGCAGATTCCCAATACTATTAGTCATCACGCAGAATGATTCCTAACCCAAATCGAACCTGTTATTAACCCTAACCATACACTGTTCCCTCAATCTAACTTTACAAAAGAGCAGGCCCAGAGTTGGTCTTTCAATACAGGAATGTAGGAGATCTTCCACATGCTGAGAAACTCAAAGATCCATGTAGAAATGAACTCTGGAGAAGTTGTAGGCAGCTATGAAGGACCTGAGAGAGCAAAAGTCATCTTCAATGGCAAACAACCTTGTCAGGATGAAGGGTTTTGTCTGTATCAGTCTCTCTGTTCTTAATATAGAGAAGATGGACCAAACCAGGCCTGTTTGGAGAGCTGTTCCCTGGTGCCTATGGTTGATATACCATTCTAACTTGTGAAAGTGTCACAGTAAGTAGGGGCAGCCTCCATCTCATGGGACACTTGGAAGCAACTCTTAGGACCAAGTGGTTGCCAAGGCAGTTAGCTCATTCAGTTCCTAAAGGAAGTGACCTACATCTCTTCCTTGGTGATGGAACTTCTGAACTTGGGATCCAGGAAGCCAGGCACTCAGAGCCAGTTGCAGTACTAGTCCCAGTGGACTCACTTGTTTGGATTTACCAAGGAAAGAGTCAGTCTTTCTTGGTACCTGCTGATGTGAGGATGGAAAAAGCCAGAAGAGCTCTGAAGAGGGGCCTTTACTGAGAAAGCAGGTAGTGGCTAACCGCTGGCTCCAGACAACTTCACAGTGTTGGCCAAGGAGACCAGACCCGAGACAGGACAGGCCATTTCAGGAAAACATAGTAGGGCCCACCAGTCATAGGACACTCTGGATAGTCACAGACATACTAGGGGGAAGGTGGTGCCTTTGTGGGTGTGGGTGTGAGTTTGTGGTTTTGTCTCATGTTCTGAGAATAGGTAAGAAAGGCGGTTTGTTTGGTTTGGAGTGGACAAATTCTAGTATGACTTATGACAAGGTGAGTGTTTCTATATCTGTGTATCCCACTGTGTCCTTCGTTGTAGACATTAGAAAAGAGAATGCATCACGGATGTGTCCTGTCTAGTAGAAAGCTTCCCAGCATTCATCCTACCCTATTTATGAATGGACTGTCACTTGCCTTAGGGATGGGCAACACCTACTTCCTTCCTAAGTCCCTGTTTTCATCAGGAATTCTGGCCACTCTCCAAAATAGGCTCATGGTTTTGTGTGCAAGATATGTACCACCTCCAAGCTCTGGGACATGGCCGTGCACTGGATAGCTGAAGGGAATGGGGAGCATCTCAGAAATCTCAGATATCAGTGTGACCAGGAAAATATCAGTGGAGAAACACTGCTTTGGGCCTTTTGCTTACCTATTGTTCTGTTGCCCTGAATCTCAGGAAGGTTTTTGCCTCAAGCCACCACTTTGTGAAGCGTGAAGAAAACAGTTTTTAAATGGAATTGAATAGGCATCACCTGTGGCTCTTTGCTTAATTGCATTGGAAAGGGACTTGTCTAAATCAGGTTTTTGGCCCTGTGTTAGGCCGTGGATTAGATTCTCAGCACCTGATGGATCCAAAGAATGATCCCATGTGTACATCCAAAACCAAAATAGCAAAAAGTTCAGTCATTGTGGATGAAGTCTCTTGCCTTCCTCTGTTAGGTTACTGATCTCCATCAAGTGAGAATAGGGATCCTTTCTTTCAAATGAGCTCTTCAAAGCCCTGCAGAGGCTAGCCCATAGGTGCTTGGGTTTTCTCATGACTCCATATCACATTAAGAATCTATACCTGACAGTCATTAGGCCTCAAATTGGAGAAGCAGAGCAGTATTAAAGGCAAGCCTATTTGACCACTCCTGGTTCACAGAAAGGGTGTCCAGCCCACCATGACTTTAGCCAAATGAGGGGAAAGGGACCTTATTTTGGACACTGTCTTGGGCTGAACCCCTCATGGAAAACTCCAGCCATAGGTAATGATGAGTGTCTATGTGGAAGAATATGAGGGCGATGAAGGAGTGTTTTGGTTTTAATTGTGGTCATTTGCGTGGCAGTTGAATGAGATGACTGTGTCCATCTGGGCTTGAACTCTGGAGTGATTCCCCTTAGAAAATGAGTTCTGGTACTGAACTCAGAGAAGTATTGTCATGAATTTTGTTGGGATTTTAGCAGGCCACGCATGAGAGTCACCCTTGGAAACTGAGATCTAGGCCCAGGGTGGCTTTCCACAGAGCACTGGGTATCTCATCCAGGATATCACATGATTTATTCTGAAATAATTGGCAGCCATAGTTGAAAGTCAAAACACACATGGACCTTACATTGTAGAACTCAATGTACCTGGCTTCATGTGACCTTTGGCCACTGTTTGGGAAGCCTTGCCTGTGAGAGTCCTCCAGAGCTTTCATTGAAATTAGCTTCCTCAACACTTAATGGTCCCTGAATGATTTGAACCCACAGTGCCTCCAACTTCATCCTTGAAAAACGGGGAAGATATATACCATGAAATGTTTTAAATTCCCATGACCAGGTGGCACTTGAGAACCTTTGGATGTCCTGCTGCTGATCTTGAGTGTTCCAGCAAAAGCGTTGATTGACTGTGTTTCATTTAAATGGTGTAGAACAGAGATGCCAGTAAGTTGGAGCCTGCTGAGTAGTGGGCCTATTGCAGTGGTGTGCAAGTGTGTGATAAAGCATTTGTGGTGGGGCCATGTGAATGTGCTATTGGCTTTTAAGTGGCTTGGGACTGACATGGTGCAGCCAGCAGACCCTTATATGTAAAGGCATCTTGTTATTTGGAGAGATTTCAGGGCAATTTTCAGAATCAGGTTGCTATGGACAAGGGGGCAAGCTATGTTGGATAGAAGCCTGGTTGGTGCTTTCTCCTGCAGATCCTGACCCACCACACATGACAGAACTCCCTCCAGCACTGTCTCCCAGTTGAACTTGTTGTATTTCATGAAGCGAATACCAAAGTCCCAGTGCAGCACCAATAAAAACTACGAAAAGTGGAGGAATTCCAAATAGCTTCACAGTCCACATGGGAAGAAACTTAGCCTCCAGTGGCACCAGTTTACCTACAAAGAGAGAATTCAGCAATGCTGCCTCAAGTTCAATGTAAAATAAGAAACGATGTCCTCCAGGTCACATAGATGCAGACCCAGCTTTGATGGTCTAACTAGAAAGGAAGCTAATGCTCCTGAGAATAGCATATATTTCAAGTGCCCAACCTTGGAAGCAGTTTCTCAAAAAGTCTATAGGCCAACAGAGCTCGATGTTTGTGGAGTGTTTACCCACACAGGTAATGTCAAGTCATTGTTCTGGATGAGAGTGGGAATAATTTTGTGTAGCACATATTGCATACACATTGGATTCCTTATCTAATTTTCCATTCGAAATACTGAAACCCTGACACTAACACATACCCTACTAGACTCTGACTACTAATACTAATATGAGGGAGAAAAATAACCCAAACAGAATAGGAATACAAGCAGATCAGAGGAGGCATGGTGTATATTTGGACTTTCCTTTTGCATTTCATAGGGTAGGAGTTATATATCTAGTCAATTTTTTGTTGGAATAGGTCTCTATGTGTTTTTAAGTTAAGAAATATGTGAATTCTTGTCTCCGTTTCTCTGTAGCTTATTTAGCACATGTATATTTATATGCACATATAGAATCCTTCCTGGTATGAAACATGCATACTTGTGAGGTGGCTGACTTGGCAGATACAAATTGTGAGAAGAGATCACTGCTCCTAAACAGTGTTGGAACTGAAAATTCAACCTATGGGTTAGCTTCCTAGTTGAATAACACTATACGTAAATCCATGATCAGTAAAAATAATATTTTTGGATCTGTGGATAATATATATTTCGTGGTGAATTTCGATTGGCATATATATTGCTCTTTTTAATATCTCTGTGTGTGTGTTTGTGTGTGTGTGTGTATATATATATATATATGTATATACACACACACACACAAGAAATATATATATATATATATATATATATATATATATATATATATATATTCTCCAGATTTTTCAAAATATGAAATATATGTGTCTTATACCCACTCCGTAAATTCATATTCATGTATATGGATTTATAATGAACTTTTCACAAGATTATTCTCAGAAATATTCATCCACCTGAAATACATATTTGTTTCCAGTACTGAAAACTAACTTCAGTTAATGTTGCATACAAATACTAATATTTATACAGTAACTGACCCAGTTTAACCTCAATGCAAGTAGATTCCTATGGGACATGTTGTGTATTTTAATGTTCATTTTTATTCAACACTGGTACATTACTATTTCTTCAATTTATGCACATCATAGGATATATATTTCATCCACCAGTTAGCAAACTTATAGGCATTTGTTTCACTTTCAATCACTTCCTGCTTCAGAGCACATGGATTCCTCCGTGTTTCTTGAATGGTCTTTTCATGAGACTTCTTTCCAAACACATTATTTTAAATTTCCATAATCAGTTTTGAAGCAAAACTCACAGACTCTTCATGATAAACCATAAACCTAATATTACCTTTAGATGTATCAGTGGTTGGAATGAATGTATGTGTATCAATATAAGATTTCCTTTATATTTTCAGATATAAATTGAATGCATTATTTAAATTTGGAACCCATTATATTATTTATTCACAGTATGGTCTATTCTTGCATTATCTCTATATTCATAGTCACAGGGTACACCTATTTGTACACCCAATACTAATTTGTACATCTTCAAAATATTGCTCCCAGAAATGGTGGAAGATATACTCAAGTCACCTTATCTACATGTACATTTTATCACAGTAATATTCTGGACACGAAAAGCAAAGGTCACACTTATTATTTTACCAATGTAATGGTCAGGCGAGTGTCAGAGGAAGAGACCACAAGAGACTGTCTCATGCAACAGCCAAGGGTTTATGGGGGTCCAGCATGCTGGGGCTCAGAGCTCCCTTGAATAGAGCAGAGAGCCCTGAGAACAGCTTAAGCAGAGCTTATATACTTTCCTTGGAGAGGGCAGGGAGGGAAGATTATTGATGGCTCAGGGCGAGTGGGCAGTTTGCATGCAAACAGGTGAGGGAGTACATTCTGCAGTTTTGCAGTTGGTACAGCACATTCAGGGAACAAGATTAGCAAACAGTTCTCAAGATATCCACAATGTTTTGTTAAGCATACCAAAAAATTGGAAGTGACAAGTACCTAATTTATTAACCTTTCATTCCCCACTTCTTCTTTTGGTTACTTTTAATCATTAAAGTGATCATTGGGGGTGTCACATTTTATGTCTGCTAGTGTGGTATATTGTTTTCTTATTACCATAAGTTTAACTTGTCCAATTTGAGCTTGGAAAAAGGAAACTACACGGTTGAGCAAACAGGGTCTCACAGTTAGCAATAATATGAGGTTTATTAATGGACCAGCCAGGGCTGATAAATGCGTAGTTAACCAGAGGGACTCTGTGAACCAAGACTCAAACCACCCTTTTGGGGCTTCTCTCTCTTGTTGATGCTCTACAAGGCGTCTTCTTAATTTAATCATAGATTCTTTTAAAACTCCAGTATGGTCGGCATAATAACAACATTCTTCACTCAATGCAGGACAAAGGCCCCTTCTCTCAATAAGAGGAGGTCGATCCCTCGCCTGTTCTGTAAAACAACTTCAGAGAAAGAGGTTAAAGATTCCTGTAAAGCTGTGATGGAGGTTTTTAATATCTTTAAGTTTTGGTCTATTGCTACTTCTAATTGGGTCATTTGTTGTGTCCCATGGACTAGGGCAGTGGTTCCTGTGCCCAGCGCTGCAGCAACTCCTATTCCTAATAGTATGAAGAAAGTGAGGGATACGGGTTCCTGGTGGAACCAGGTTGTATGCCCCCCTATTGGAACTTTAAATGATCCTGCGTCATGATAGAGGACTCTGGGAAACATCTGCACCATTACATACTTAATCAGAGGAAGAGACCACAAGAGACTGTCTCATGCAACAGCCATATGTTGATCATTTTATGAAAACATAAACAATGTTTAAGTATATAGAATTATACTGTTGTAAGGACGGACAAGGCAAGGCACCTAAGATAGCACAGAAGACAGGGAAACAGTCCTATTTGGTTGTAACCAGATTTAGAGGGCATTGCTTCTGTTGTAATCTTTTAATCCCCTGAACCCCAAGTTTAGGTAGTTTCAGAATTTTGTACCCAACATGTAACGTAAGGGGCTCAGAAATTCACAGTCTGCAGAAGTTCACAAAAAGCAGTTTTTGTTTCTGTTTTTTTTCCTCTGCTCTGGGAAAGTTAACTTTTAAAGGACACCTGGTAGGGGGAGAGCTTTTTTCTTCTTTTTTTTTCTTCCTGCCAGCTGTTACCATGGAGCCCAGTTGGTAACTTCTTTATCTTAGAAATGTAGCCATCTCTGGAAGCCCCAGCTCAACGCCAGAGGCCTTGTTCACATATTTTGTGAAAAAATAGTAAGGGGGTGTCTAGCTTAGGAGTGCTGATTTTTCCAGCCAGTGGCCAAGTAGAACAAAGCAACACAAAAAGAGGAAGTTTATCTACACTGAACTCTTGTATAGGGCCTCTGTTGCTGAAAGTCCTAAAGTCAGCCATGATCAAGGCTTCTGGAGAAGGCCATTTAAGATTTTTCTGTGGGATTGGAACAGAGGGAAAGACAAGGAAGGTGGGGGGTGAGAGCAGCTCCGTGGTTCTGAGAATGAGGAAAAAGAGATATAAAAGAATAATGGGAAAGGGGTTTGGGATTTTCCTGGCAATAAAACTTGAGCAGTAGAACAGGTAGAGCAGAGGGGAGGATGGGAGTGAGTATCCCAAAAAGCCTTTGAGGGACTTTAAATTCTTTGTAACCTGTTTTCAGTGATGACAAAGCAACTTTAAAGGCCATTTTCATTACATCTTGGATAGGCGTCTTAGGGCACTCCTCAGCTGGTTTGAGCTTTGTGTTAGCTGGTAAGAGGACCTGGTGGGACCCGGTGCGTGCACTGACAGGAGAAGAGAGGAGTGAGTGGGTGGAAGGGTACCTCAGTACCTGCTACCTCAGCAAGGAGGCAATGGTATGAGATCCAGCGGAGGTTTTTGTTTTTGATCTAGTAATTGGAGGGGAGAAATCAGGTTGCTCATGTGAGAGTGACTGCAGAGAGTCTGGAGCAGAAGGCGGGGGGTGAGGATGTATTGGAGAAGCATAGTTCAGGATGTGAGCAAAGGAGGGAAAAGGCATAAACATAGGGGAATTTCCTTGGAAGGAAATTCCCAATTGATGGATCTTTTTGAACACTTGCCAAAGTTGAAAAAGTCACACAGAATTTGAGGATCTGGAGACCCCTCTGGGGGCCATCAGTTTTGGTTGTCTAATTGGTAATATGGCCAATGCTGTGTACTGAATTTGATGAGGAGTTTGGGTTCCACCAGGCAGCCCCTGTATGCTCACATCCCCATTATTTTCAGAAGAAGTCCGCTTTTCCCCCACACAGCCATGGCTGTTTGTGGCTTTGATAGTCTGCCGGGCAAACATAGTATTCTAGGCTAGCCAACCTGCATCTGGCTCGCGTGTCCCTAGATCCATAATGTTTGTTTCCATTATCTGTGGTCCAGTAGGGATTTAATGGAATTTTAGTTGGATCCTCTTCATCAGAGATATCCCAATATGAAAGACGTATAGCCAGCTGACAAATTCTGGGTGGAGAGATGGCCACCAGGTCCCTAAGGGGGCTGTATGCGAGATAGACCATACTTCTTGTCTAGTAAGATTTGTGATCAGCCATCGCTGATGAATGGGCTGATGAGGGTAAGGACTACTGGTGGACAAGGGGAGAGTCTATAGCCTTATCCACATGGCGAATATGCAATTTGAAAGGGTTTCCAGTCTTTTCCAGTTTTTCAGCCAGAGTCTGGACAGGGCGCAAGCTTGAGATAAGAATTAGGATCCAGGAATTGATTCCTTCTACCTTTACCACTGTAGGTTTTATAAGTAGCACCTGGTATGGTCCTGTCCAGCGGGGTTACAGGGATGACACCTGATGTTGTCTTATGTAGAGGATGTCTCTTATTTGATATCGATGTGGAGTCCCCTCTTCACCAGGTTGGTAGGCAGTGGCCAGCTGTTTCAACAGGTATCGCTGAGTTCTTTCAAGAGCTTTAAGTCTGTCAAACAAGGGGTTGTGGAGGGGATAACTAGGTCTTAGAGTTGGGGTTAGGTCCCTTACTGGAGGAGGGGCTCCATAAAGAATTTCATAGGGGGTGAGGTTACACAAAGAAATAGAGGGAGTATTTCTTGCATGAAACAGTGCATAAGGCAGGAGCATAGTCCAATCTTTTATGCCGCTCTCTAAGCTTAATTTCGTTAAGGTCTCTTTAATGGTTCTATTTATTTTTTTTACCTGTCCTGAGCTATGGGGTCTATAAGCACAATGTAACTTCCAATTTATCCCCAGTGTCCTGGCTAACCCCTGACTTACCTGGGCCATGAACGCCGGGCCATTATCAGACCCTATTACCTTAGGCAGGCCGTGTCTTGGAAAAATATCTTTCAGGGTCTTCTTGACCACCAATTGTGCCTTTTTTTTGTGGGGAAGGCTTCAATCCATCCTGAAAATATATCTACAAAGACTAGGAGATATTTAAGTCCATACCTTGCTGGCTTAATTTCAGTAAAGTCCACTTCCCAGAATTGTACTGGTCTGGTTCCTAATAGGTGCTTTCCTGAGGAAAGCTTGGAAAGATAAGCATTAACCTATTGACAGACCGGACAGACTTTTGTTACCTGTTCAGTTATTTCCTTTTGCTGCGAGTGGGTTAGTGGAAAACTGTTCTTGATCCTTCAGGAATGCCTGCAGTTTCTTTGAACCAAGGTGTGTGAATTAATGTACATTTTTAACGTAGTGTAGGGCTTTCTGAAATTGCAGGCTTGGCTCAGTCAAGTTGAGGAATTCAGTGCCAGTATCGTTAGATGTTATCAAAAGCGTTCTGGTGCTCAGGGGTCCATTGGAATTGGGTATCTCCATTTAACAGCGGGTATAAAGAAGAAGTTAAGGACGCAAACACAGAAATCCATAACCTGCAAAACCCAGTAGTCCCAAGAAACTCTCTGTGTTGTCTGCTGCTAGATGGGGGTGGTATCTGCACAACCGTTTGTTTTCTGGGCTCAGTGAGCCATCGTTTACTGCCCCTAAGGGAATAGCCCAGGAAGATTACTTCTTGCTGGCAAATTTGGGCCTATTTGGCAGAAGCTCTATACCCGAGTTGACCAAGCTCATATAATAGTGCTTGGGTCCCAGACTCACAGTTTTCTTTGGTGTTGGCTGCCAGTAGCAGGTCATCCACGTGTTGAAGCTGGGTGACTTTCGGGTGTGTAGTTCTGACGTTGTTGAGATCTCTGTGGAGGGCTTCATCAAAGAGAGTGGGAGAGTTTTTGAACCCCTGTGGGAGTCTAGTCCAAGTTACTTGATCAGACGTTCCAGTTTCTGGGTCTACCCACTAGCAAGCAAACAGCAACTGACTATCTTTATGCAGAGGAAAACAAAAGATAGCATCTTTTAAGTCCAGAACAGTATACCATTTCTGCTAAGGGTTCAGAGTGATAAGCAGATTGTACAAATTAGTTACCGTGGAGTGAATGTCCTGCACTCTGTTATTAATCTCTCTTAGGTCTTGAACGGGGGATAGTCCCCGGTTCCTGGCTTTTTTTACTGGGAGCAGGGGAGTCTTCCAGGCCGATTGACAGGGCCTTAGGACCCTAAGGCCAGATATTTCTGAATATGGGGCCTTATCCCATCTTTAGCTTTTCTGCTCAGAGGATATTGTTTGACATTGATTGGGGAGGCTGAGGTTTTTAACTCCACTGTTCTTGGAGGTTGTTTCACCGCTAGGCCTAACCTAGCCATTTTTGCCCAGGTATCTGGGTAATCTGTTATCCATTTCTGGGGTAGCTTGCTTGTTTGAGCAGTCTTGGGGGGTGTGAAGAGTGGATGTTCATCTTCTACTGATATTTATAAAGCCAAGACTATAGGAGTTTTTACTGAAGGATTTAGAAATTTCATTTTGGGGCCTTCGGGGTTAAAAGTTGTTTTGGCCTGGAGCTTACTGAGCAGATCTCTGCCCATCAATGGGGCCAGGCATTCTGGGATTACTAGGAAGGAGTGATGGATTTTTCCTTTCCCCATGTCCATGGTCCTCTTAGTTGTCTATGTCTGATATTTACTGCATTAGCCCTTTGAACTAGAGACATTTTATTTGATAGTGTGCCCAGTGGGGCCTTAAGGGCTGAGTATACTGCTGCTGTATCCACTTCAAAGTTTACCTGGGTCCTCTCCACTTCAAAAGTTACCCTGAGCTCGGGGAAGGGATCTGAGCCCCGACGTTCTTAGTCATCCTTTTGAGTCAGAATGGCTGGCTGTCATGGCTGACTCTTTTCTAGGGCACTCTTTGGCCCAGTGACCTTTTTCTTTACAGTAGGCACAATGATCTGAGGCCAGGGGTGGCCTCTGGCGTGCGCCCAGGTTTCCGTTCCTGTCTTCCTGTTTGTTAATTTCTGGCCTATTTATTGTTGTGACCAGGACCTTAGTCAATGCCTTAGTCTGTCTTTTGCATCTCTCATCTTCCCTTTGCTCCCTTTCTTTCTCTTTGTTTCTCTCATATAGTATACTTTCTCGGCTTCTCTGACTAAATCTCCCAAAGTCATATCTTGTGATCCCTCTAAGAGTTGTAACTTTCTTTTAATATCCAGGGCAGCTTGCCCAATGAAGGCCATCATGACAGATGCCTTTTGATCCTCTGCCTGAGGATCAATAGGAGTAAATCTCCTATATGCCTCCATAATTCTCTCTAGAAACATAGAGGGATATTTATCAGGCCCTTAAATTATCTCTCTTACCTTGGCCAAATTAGGTGGTTCCCTAGCGGCCGATTGGAAACCCACTATTAGGGCCTGGCAATAAGTGGACAGATGCTCCCTACCTTCAAAGGTGTTGGGGTTTCAGTTGGGTCAATTCAAGGGGAAGCTGGCTTTGATTATGTTGGGAAGTTGTGTTGGTCACACATCTGGTCCGAGAATATATTTTTTAGCTTCCAGGAGGTTTTTCTCTCATTCCTCTGCCGTAAAGAGAGTCCCTAGGATTTGTTGGCAGTCATCCCAAGTAGGCAAGTGTGAAAACCCCAGGGAGTTCTTTGAGTTCTTTTAGCCGGGCCAGCTTCCTCCAGGGAAGGAGGGGCTGTGTGTGACGCGGGGGAGTCATCTGGAGGGCACTGGGCCGGCCTAACTTCCTCCAATGGCAGAGAAGCAGAGTCAGCATGGGAATCACTTAGAGGTTGTTGGGGGTTGGGGACAAGGGCAGGGGATAAGAAGGAGGAGGAGAGTCCAGTAGAATCTTGAGACTCAGGGAGAACAGAGGGTGGAGGAGGAGGAGCAGAGGGTTTGAGAGATAGAATCGTGGTGGAAGGAGTAGGAGCGTAGGCAGGGACAAGGAAAGGCTTCAGCCATGGAGGAGGAGATTTGCAGAGGTCCTGCCAAGTTAAGATATATGGCTGTTGATCTGGATGGCTATGTGGCCTCAGCTGAAAGACAATATCTCTGATTTTTCAAATTAGTAGGAAGTAGAAACATCCTTCTGGGGGCCATCCAACTCCAAAGGTGTGTCATTCTGAGGCACAGAGAGTCTGCCAGGTCCAGCGTTTTAATGAAAAAGAAAGATTCTGGGCCCTTAAGCAGACTTTGGTCCAGTGATCAAGGGTCAGGGAGAGAAGTGTTGAAGTGCTCTGTCCCAAAATGAGAGATACACAAACAGTGAAAGCAACGACATACTACACAGACAAGACAAGACAATAAAGACAGACAATGGACGTCCAATACTGAGACAAGGACTGAGTAGCCCTCAAAACCTGATGGGCTGGCAATACCGAATCCAAAACAAAATATCACAGAGTCGAGGAGACTATTGTTCCTTGATTTCCTGAGTCCTCTGGGGCGTCCCCCAGGGATGTGGCCTGTGGCTCTGTGACACGTCTGTCAGCCACCGTCAGAGAGAGCTCATGCTCAACACCGATAGCGATTTTGCAAAACCCTAACCTGAAACCTGAAACCAGAAAGAGTCACCTTACTTACCCTGAAAGGAGCCCCTTGGGGGTCTTTCATCCGCCACTGCTGGATCTCGCTGGTGCCTCCAGATGTAAAGATCGGGTGAGCGACAGAGGAAGAGACCACCAAGAGAATGTCTCATGCAACAGTAAAGGGTTTATTGGGAGACTAGCTTTCTGGGGCTCAGAGGTCACTTGAATAGAGCAGAGAGCAATGAAAACAGCTTAAGCAGAGCTTATATACTTTCCTTGGAGAGGGCAGGGAGGGAAGTTTATTGATGGGTCAGGGCAAGGGGGGGGTTTGCGTGCAAACGGGTGAGGGTGTGTATTCTGCAGTTTGGCAGTTGGGGACAGCACATTCTGGAAACAAGATTAGCAAACAGTCCTCAAGTTTCCAACAGCGTTTTGTTAAGCATACAGAAAAACAGGAAGTGACAAGTACCTATTTTATTAACCTTTCACCAATGCCTAAATGGAATGTGAGCATGGTTTACTAAAAACATCCATGTCCACGTTGCCTAATGCTCTCAAATCAATCTTATTTGTGACTACATATTTGTTTCTTCCTAAGATTATATATTGAACCTCAACCCTGTTGAAAATGACTAATCCTATCACTCACTTTGTATTTTGCCTGATTTCCTAATGTCTCTATTGATATCTGCTTTCCTACATATTTTCACGAATTCATCATTGTGACTGACTCTTCACATGTGCTGACATTTACATTCACTCTCTATCCGAAATCCTATTGCTAAAGAACTTTTGGTCGAAATCCTATACTCACTCTTTTTTTCTAAATCTACTGACTATCTTCCTAATCCTACCAACTATACCTTTTTGACTGGATGATCTCTTCTACAATCAATCATCCAAGGTACAAGATCTTAAGCCATTGTATATTGATTTATCTGAGACATCTATGCAGAATATAATTCAAAGCTAAGTATTCCAATCAACAGCCCAATGCCCTTCTTGGATTCAAATCTTATCTAGATTTCTGTGTTCATACATATATTTCACCAATATATTCTTGTAAATATCGCAAGTTCCCAATACCATTGTTTGTTCCTCAGTATGATTCCTAACCCAAATCGAACCTGTTATTACCCTAAACATACACTGTTCCCTCAAACTAAGTTTACAGATGAGCCGGGACAGAGTTTGTCTTACAATAGTAATGTAGGGGGTCTTCCACCTGCTGAGAACATCAAAGTTCCAGGCAGAAATGATACCCTGGAGAAGTTGCAGGCAGCTATGAAGGACCTAAGAGTTCAAAAGTCATATTCCATGGCAAGCAACCTGGTCAGTATGAAGGGATGTGTCTGAATCAGCCTCTCCTTTCCTATTGTAGAGAAGACTGATCAAACCATGCCTGCGTGGAAAGCTGTTCCCAGGTGCCTATGCTTGATATACCATTCTAACTTGTGAAAGTGTCACAGGAAGTAGGAGCAGCCTCCATCTCATGGGACCCTTGGAAGCAACTGTAAGTACAAAGTGGTGGCCAAGGCAGTGACTTCATTCAGTTCCTGAAGGAAGTGACCTCACCTCACTTCTTTGGTGATGGAAATCTCTGGACTTGTGATCCAGGAAGCCAGGCACCCAGAGCCAGTCCCAGTCCCAGTTCCAGTGGTCTCACTTGTTTGGATTTACCAAGGACAGAGTCAGTCTTCCTTGGTACCTACTGATATGAGGATTGTCAAATGCCAGAAGAGCTCTGAAGAGGGACCTTTCCTGAGAAAGCAGGTATTGGTTCACCACTGGCTCCTGAAAACTTCACAAAGTTGCCCAAGGAGACCAGATCTGAGACAGGACAGGCCATTTCAGGGGAACATAGTATGGCCCACCAGTTAGAGGACACTCTGGATAGTCACAGACCTACTTGTGTTAAAGAGGTGCCTTTTTGCGTGTGGGTGTGAGTTTGTGGTTTTCTCTCAATTTCTGAGAATAGGTAGGAAAGGCTCTTTGTTTGGATTGGAGTGGACTGTTTCTAATAAGTCGTTTGACAGGGCTATTGTTTCTATGTCTGTGTATCCCACTGTGTCTGTGGTTGTAGACATTAGACAAGAGAATGCATCAATGCATGTGTCCTGTCTAGTAGAAAACTCTCCAGTATTTATTCTGCCTAATTGATGAATGGACTGTGGTGTGCCTTATGGATGGGCAACACCTACTAACTTCCTAAGTTAATGTTTTCTTCCTGAATTCTGGACACTCTCTAGTATAGGCTCATGGTTTTGTGTCCAAGATATGTACCATCTCCAAGATATGTGACATGTCCATATACTTGAGAGCTGTAGAGAATGGGAACATCTTAGAGAACTCAGATATCAGTGTGACCAGTAAACTCTCAGTGGAGAAACCCTGCTTCGGTTCATTTGCTTACCTATGGTTCTGTTGCCCTGAATTTCAGGAAGGTCTTTGCCTCAGGCCACCCCTTTGTGAAGCCTGAATAAAACAGTTTTCAAATGAAAATAAATGGGCATAACCTGTGGCTCTTTGCTTAATTGCTTTGGAAAGGGATGTGTCTGAATCAGCCTCTTGGCCCTGTATGAGGTTGTGGCTTAGATTCTCAGCACATGATGAATCTAAAGATAGATTCCATGTGTGCAATCAAAAGCAAAATGGCCAAAAATCTGTCATTGTTGATTAGTCTCTTGCCTTCCTCTGTTAGGTCCCTGACCTCTATCAAGTGAGAATAGGGATCATTTGGGTCAAATGAGTTCTTTGAAGCCCTGAAGAGATGCTTGTGTTTTCTTATGACTCCAAATCACATAAAAAATCTATCGCTGAGAATCAGTAGGCCTCAAATTGGAGAAGCAGAGCAGTATTAACGGCAGGTCTATTGGATCACTCCAGGTTCACATGAAGGGTGTCCATGCCACCTTGACTTTAGGCAAATGAGGGGTAAGGGAGATTTTTTTGGACACTTTTCTGGGATGTGTCCCGCTTTGAAACCTCCAGCCACAGGTTATGATGAGTGTCTATATTTAATAAGATGAGGGCCATGTGGGAGTATTTTGGTTTAAATTGTGGTCATTCGTGTGGCAGTTGGAAGAGATGACTGGATCCACCTGGGCTTGAACTCTGGTGTCATTCCCCTGAAAGACTGAGTTCTGGATCAGACATCAAAGAAGTATTGCCATGAATTGTGTTGGGATTTTCGGAGGCCACACATGAGATTCGCCCTTGGAATCTGGGAACTAGGCCCAGGGTGGCTTTCCACAGAGCACTGGGAATCTCAGCCAAGATATCACATAATTTTATTCTGAAAGACTTTGAAGCCATATTTACTAGTCAAAACACACATGGACCTCAATTGTAGACCTCAGTGGGCCTGGATTCTTGTGACCTTTTGGCTACTCTTTGGGAGGACTTGCCTGTGAGAGTTCTCCAAAACTTTCATTGAAATCAGCTTCCTCACCATTGAATGATTCCTGAATGAATTGAAACCCACAGTGCCTCCAACTTCATCCTTGAAAATTGACTAGATAAATACCATAAAATTTTTGAAATTCCAATGACCAGGTGGCATTGGAGAACCTTTGGATGTCCTGTTGCTGATCATGACTGTACCAGACAGTGCATTGATTGACTGGATTTCATGAAAATTGTGGAGAACAGAGATGCCATTAAGTTGGTGCCTTCTTAGTAGTGGGACTAGAGCAGTGGTGAGCAAGTGTGTAATAAAACATCTGTTGTGGGGTCATGTGGATTTGCTATTGGCTTCCAAATCGCTGTGACTGACATGGTGCAGCTAGCAGACCCTTACATGTACAGACATCTTGTTATATGGAGAGGTTTCAGGGCAATGTTCAGAATCAGGTTGCTTTGGTCAAGGGGGCAAACTATGTGGTATACAAGCCCTGTTGGTGCATTATCCTGCAGACCCTGACCCACCACATTTGACAGAACTTCCTCCAGCATGGTGTCCCAGTTGAACGCATTGTATTTCCTGAAGCAAGTACCAAACTCCGAGTGCAGCAGCAAGAAACACTGTGAAAAGTGGAGGATGATGAAATGGCTTCACAGTCCACGTGGGGAGACACTTAGCCCCCAGTGGCCACAGATTACATACAAAGAGAGAATTCAGCACTGCTGCCTCATTTTCATTGTAAAATAAGAATCCATGTCCTCCAGGTCACATAGATGCAGACTCACCTTTGATGCTCTCACTACAAAGAGAATTCAGCACTGCTGCTTCATGTTCATTGGGAAATTATAACCATGTCCTCCAAATCACAGAGATGAAGACCCATCTTTGATGGTCTCACTAGAAAGGAACCTAAAGCTCCTGACAACTACATGTATTTCAAGTCCCCAACCTAAAGGCAGTTTCTCCAGACGTCTTTAGGCAGGCAAATCTCCATGTTTGTGGAGTTTTTACACTGTCCCTTATTTTTGGAAACTGTTCTATCATCTCCAAGGTTGTGAACTCCTGAGCATTTTCTATTTCAGATATGTATTTAAAGATTTTCTAACTCTTCTCCTCTAATTGTGTCTTACTTGGGGCGAAGGTAATGTCAAGGCATTGTTCTGGATGACAGTAGAAAAATTTTTTGTGAAGCACATATTTGATAAACATTGGATTCTTCTTATTATTTTCCATTCGAAATACTGAATCCCTGACACTAACTCATACCCTACTATAATATGACTACTAATCCTAATATGATGGAGAAAAATACCCAAGCAGAATGAATATGCAAGCATTTCAGAGAAGGCATGGTGTATAGTAGGACTTCCCTCTTGCACGATAAAGGGTAGGTTTTATAAATCTAGTCAATTTTTAATTGAAATAGTCCTCCATGTGTTTTTAAAGTTAACAAATATGTGAATGCCTGTCTCCCATTCTCTGTAGCCTACTCAGCACATGTATTTTTATATGCACATATAGAATTCTACCTGGTATCACACGTACATTTTTATGAGTTGGCTGACTTGGCAGAAACAAATTGTGAGAAGAGATCTCTCCTCCTAAACGCTGTTGGAACTGAAAATTCAAACAATGGGTGAGCTTCCTAGTAGAACACTGTTATACATAAATCCATGTTTAGTAAAATAAATAATTTTGCATCTGTGGATGATTTATATTACATGATGAATTACGATTGGCATATAGATATTGATACTTTTTAATGTATTTTTTGTGGTTTTTTAATATATATAAATATATATATAAATACATATATAAATATATATATATATACAAATATATATATATATATATATATATATATATATATATATATATTCACACTCTTCACATTTTATAAAATATGAAATGTATGTGTCTTATATAACTCCGTAAATTCATTTATGTTCATGTATGTGGATTTATAATCAACTTTTCACAAGATTATTCTCAGAAATACTCATCCACCTGAAATACATATTTGTTTCCCAGTACTGAAAAGTAACTTCAATAAATGGTGCTTACAAATCCTAATATTTCTAGAGTAAATGACCCAGTTTAACATCAATGCAAGTAGATTCCTATAGGACATGATTTCTATTTTGACGTTTATTATAATTCAACACTGGTACATTACTATTTCTTCAGTTTTTGCACATCATAAGATATATATTTCATCCACAAGTTCACAAATTTATAGGAATTTGTTTCACTTTCAGTCACTTCCTGCTTCATAACACATGTATTCCTCCATGTTACTTGACTGGTCTTTCATGAGACTTCTTTCCAAACACATCATTTTCGATTTCCATAATCAATTTCGAAGCTAAACTCACACACTCTTCAAGATAAACCATAACATTAATATTACCATTAGATGTATAGCTGGTTGGAATAAATGTATGTATATCAATAAAAGATTTTCTGTATATTTTCACATTTCCGTTCAATGCATTATTTAATGTTGGAACCAGTTATGTTATTTATTCACAGTATGGTCTATTAATGCATTATCTCTATATTCAAAGACACAGTGTACACCTCTTTGTCCCCCCAATACTAATTTATACCTCTTCAAAATATTGCTCCCAGAAATGGTGGAAGAATTACTCATATCACCTTATCTATATATATATTTATATATATTTTTTATCACAGTAATATTCTGGACACAAAAAGCAAAGGTCACAATCATGATTGTATCAAACCCTAAATGGAAAGTGAGCATGGATTACTAAAACAACAATGTCCAGGTTGCCAAATGCTCTCAGATGTAAATCCTATTGGTGACTACATATTTGTTTCTTCCTAAGATTATATATTATAGTTCGAGCCTGTTGAAAATGTCTAATCCTATCACTCACTTTATACTTTGCCTGATTTCCTAATATCTCAATTGATATCTGTTTTCCTACATATTTTCCCCAGTTCATCATTGTGTCTGACACTTCACATTTGGTGACATATACATTCACTGTCTACCCTAGACCCTATTGCTAAAGAAATTTTGGTCCAAATCCTATACTCACTCTTATTTCTAAACCTACTGACTATCTTCCTAATCCTACTGACTATTGCATTTTGACTCGATGTTCAATTCGACAATCAATAGTCCAAGGTATAAGGTCCTAAGCCATTGTATTTCAATTTATCTGAGACATATATACAGAAAATTATTAAAACCTAAGTATCCCACTCAAGGGCCCAATGCCCTTCTCGTTTCAAATCTTACCTAGGTTTCTGTTTTTATACTTATATTTCAGCTATATATTCTTGTAAATATCACAGGTTCCCAATACCATTATTCATCCGGCAGAGACATTCTTAACCCAAATAAAACATGTTATTAACCCTAAACATACACTGTTCCCTGAATCTAACTTTACAAAAGAGGAGGGACAGAGTTGGTCTTACAATACTGGAATGTAGGGGATCTTCCACATGCTGAGAACATCAAAGGTCCATGCAGAAATGACCCCTGGATAAGATATAGGCAGCTATGAAGGACATGAGAAAGCAAAAGTTAAATTCTATGGCAAACAACCTGGTCATGATGAAGGGATGTGTCTGAATCAACCTCTAAATATAGAGAAGATGGACCAAACAAGGCCTGTGTGAAGAGCTGTTCACAGGTGCCTATGGTTGATATACCATTCTAACTTGTGAAAGTGTCACAGAAAGTAGGGTCAGCCTGCATCTCATGGGACGCTTAGAAGTAACTGTTAGGACAAAGAGGTTGCCAAGGCAGTGACCTCATTCAGTTTCGGAAGGAAGTGACCTCACCTCACCTCCTTGTCGATGGAACTCTCTGAACTTGTGATCCAGGAAGAGACACACCCAGAGGCACTCGCAGTCCCAGTTCCAGTGGTCTCACTTGTTTCAATTTACCAAGGACAGAGTCAGTCTTTCTTAGTTCCTACTGATGTGAGGATGGCCAAATGCCAGGAAAGCTCTGAAGAGGGGACTTTCCTGAGAAAGCAGGTAGTGGCTCAACCATGGCTCCTGACTACTTCACAGAGTTGGCCAAGGAGACCAGATTTGAGACAGGAGAGGCCATTTTGGGGGAATATAATATGGCCCATCAGTCTGAGGACACTCCGGATAGTCATAGACCTACTTGGGCAAAAGAGGTGCCTTTGTGGGTGTGGATGTGTGTTTCTGGTTTTGTCTCATGCCCTGAGAATAGGTAGGAAAGGCTGTTTGTTTGGATTGGCGTTGACTGTTTCTAGTAAGTCGTTTGACAAGTCAAGTGCTTCTATATCTGTGCATCCCACTCTGTCCGTGATTGTAGACATTAGTAAAGAGAATGCATCAATGGATGTGTCCTGTCTAGTAGAAAGCTTCCAGGCATTCATCCTGCCAAATTTATGAATGGACTGTGGCTTGCCTTATCGAAGGGTAACACCTGCTATCTTCCAAAGTTTCTGTTTTCTTCCTGAATTCTGGCCACTCTCCAGAATAGCCTCATGGTTTTGTGTCCAAGATATGTACCACCTACAAGTTCTGTGATATGGCCATGTTCTGGATAACTGACGGCAATGGCGAGCATCTCAGAAAACTCAGATATCAGTGTGACCAGGAAAGTCTCAGTGGAGAAACCCTGCTTTGTGCCTTTTGTTTACCTCTTGTTTGTTGCCCTGAATTTCAGGAAGGTCTTTCCCTCAGGCCACTCCTTTGTGAAGCCTGAAGAAAACAGTTTCAAATGGAAATGAATGGGATTCACCTGTGGCTCTTTGCTTATTAGCTTCGGAAATGGATGTGTCTGAATCAGACTCTTGGCCCTGTGTGAGGCTGTGGTTAGATTCTCAGCACCTGATGGATCCCATGTTTTCATCCAAACCCAAAATGGCCAAAAGAGCAGTCATTGTGGATGAAGTCTCTCGCCTTCCTCTGTAAGGTTCCTGAACTTCATCAAGTGAGAATAGGGATCCTTTGGGTCAAATGAGTTCATCAAAGCCCTGAAGAGGGAAGCCCATAGGTGCTTGGGTTTTCTCATGTTTCTAATTCACATAAAGAATCTAAACCCCACAGTCAGTATTCCTCAAATTGGAGAAACAGAGCAGTATTAACGGAAGGCCTACTCGATTACTCCTGGTTCACAGGAAGGTGTTCAGGCCACCCCGACTTTAGGCAAATGAGGGGAAAGGGAGCTTATTTTGGACACTGTCTTGGGCTGCGCCCCTCATGGAAACCTCTAGTCAGAGGTTATAATGAGTGTCTATATGGAAGAAGATGAGGGCCATGCGGAAGTGTTTTGGTTTTAATTGTGGTTATTAGTTTGACGGTTGGAAATGATGACTGGCTCCACCTGGGCTTGAACTCTGCTGTAATTCTCCTTACAGACTGAGTTCTGGAACTGACCTCAGAGAAGTATTGCCATGAGTTGTGTTGGGATTTTAGGAGGCCATGCATGAGAGTCACCCTTGGAATTGAGATGTGTGCCCAGGAAGGCTTTCCACAAGGCACGGGGAATCTCAGCAAGGATATCACATGATTTTATTCTGACAAACTTGGCAGCCGTAGTTGAGAGTCAAAACACACATGGACCTCACATTGTAGACCTCAATGGGCCTGGCTTCATGTGACCATTTGGCCACTCTTTGAGAAGACTTGCCTGTGTGTGTTCTCCTGTGCTTTCATTAAAATGAGCTTCCTCAACATTTAATGGTTCCTGAATAAATTGAAAATCATAGTGCCTCCAAATTCATCCACGAACAATGGCTAGATAAATACCATGGAATTTTTGAAATTTTCATGTCTAGGTGTCACTGGAGAACCTTTTGATGTCCATTTGCTGATCATGAGTATACCAGACAATTCGTTGATTGACTGGGTTTCATGAAAAATGGTGTAGAACAGAGATGCCAGTAAGTTGGAGCCTGCTTAGTAGCGGGTCTAGAGCAGTGGTGGGCAGGTGTGTGATAAAAAATCTGTGTTGGGGCCATGTGGATCTGCCATTGGCTTCCAAATGGCTTGTGACTGACATGGTGCAGCTAGCAGACCCTTATATGTTAAGGCATCTTGTTATATGGAGAGGGTCAGGGCAATGTTCAGAATCAGGTTGCTATGGGCCTGGGGGCAAGCTATGTGGGATAGAAGCCTGATTGGTGCATTCTCCTGCAGACCCTGACCCACCGCATGTGACATAACTCCCTCCAGCATTATGTCCCAGTTGAACTCCCTGTATTTCGTGAAGCAAATACCCAACTCCCAGTGAAGCAGCAAGACACACCAGGAAAACTAGAGGATGACCAAATGGCTTCACAGTCTACACGGAGAGACACTTAGACCGCAGTTGCCACAGTTTACCTACAAAGTGAGAATTCAGCACTGCTGCCTCATGTTCATTGAAAAATAAGACACCATGTCCTCCAGGTCACATAGATGCAGACCCAATTTTGGTGCTCTCACTACATAGGAAGCTAAAGCTCCTGACAACAACATATATTTCAAGTGCCCAAACTCAGAGGCAGTTTCTCAAGATGTCTTTAGGCCTGCAGAGCTCCATGTTTGTGGAGTGTTTACCCTGTCCCTTACTTTTGAAAACTCCTCTTCCACCTCCAAGGTTGTGAACTCCTGAGCATATTCCGTTCAAGATGTGTATTCCCAGATTTTCTAACTCTTCTCCTCTAATTGTGCATTACTTCAGGCGAGGGTAATATCAAGGAATTGTTCTGGATGAGAGTGGGAAGATTTTTGTGTAGCACATATTTGAAAACACATTGGGTTTATTTTCCTATTTTCCATTTGGAATAATGAATCTCTGACACTAACCCATACCCTACTAGACTCTGACTACTAATCCTAATATGATGGAGAATAGTAACTCAAACAGAATAGAAATACAAGCAGTTCAGAGGAGGCATGGTGTATATTTGGACTTCCCTTTTTCATTATATAGGATAGGAGTTATAAATAAGTCAATGTTTATTGAAATAGTTCACCATGTGTTTTTAAAGTTAAGAAATATGTCAATTCCTGTCTCTCTTTAGCCTTTTTCAGCTCATGTATTATTATATGCACATATAGAATCCTACCTGGTATCACACGTACCTTCTTCTGAGGTGGGTGACTTGGCACATACAAATTGTGAGAAGAGATCACTCCTCCTAAACGCTGTTGGAACTGAAAATTCAACCTAAGTGTGAGCTTCCAAGTTGAACAACATTATACATAAATCCATTTTTAGTAAAATGTATATTTTTGGATATGTGGAAGATATATATTTCATGATGAATTTCGATTGGCATATATACTGCTTCTTTTTAATGTCTGTGTGTGTGTGTGTTTGTGTGTGTGTGTGTATATATATATATATATATATATATATATATATATACATATCTCCAGATATTTCAAAATATAAAATATATGTGTCTTATTATACACTCCTTAAAATCATTCATATTCATGTATGTGGATTTATAATCAACTTTTCACAAGATTATTCTCCGAAATATTCATACACCTGAAATTCATATTTGTTTTCTAAAACTGAAAACTGACTTCAGTAAATGGTGCATACAAATCATAATATTTCGTCATTGCAAGATGGCCACGAATAGAGTGCATCACACCAAGTGTACTGCACCACTGCACAGGTGAATAACGAGTTAGAGTGACAAAAAAACTATCTTGTTAGGAAATTACAGCAAAATGGGGGTGCACCAAAACCTAGAAGAAGGATTTCTAGCACCATGGTCCGGTAATTGCGTCTCAAACACGAGCCAAATATGCGACCCGAGATCCCATTTGACTGATCCGCGCGGCCCACCCAGTGGCTAAAGATGGTGCGGCACCACCGAGATGGGTCCAATAAGCAGGGAGAAACGTTGATGAGGATTCTGTGGAATCCTGCCGGTAGAGCCCCCACTGAGCCCTGAGCTGAGTTCAGGATTTCAGACAGGGAAGGAAGCGGTACAGTTCTATCTCCCACAATGGAAACTCTTCCAAGGAAACCAATGGCCATCATCTTGGAGAGCTGAAGTAACCACAGCCACTCTCCTACGGATTACAACAATAAAACAGGAGTGTGTTATTCAGCTCATCTCCCATATATCGGGGAATTCGCATAAAATCTCTCCTAGGATTTCCGGGGGAGAGATTATCAGAGCGAGCCTGCATAAAGATGGGGGAAAACAAGAGGCAACTGACCTTCAACTCCCCCTCTCATCAACTGTGAAAATAAAACCTGTCTAACCAGTGCTGGGGGAGGGGCAAGTGGAAAAAATCAAAACAATAGAGTGTCTGGCTTCCCAATAGACACCCTCCACAACCAACAAACGGCAGGCCCAGAGTACAGTTTGAACTGCCGAGAGCCATCACTCAGGGGAAATCTGGTCTTGCAGGAAAAACCAGGACTAGCAGGAGAAACCAGAGGACTAGAGGCCAGGCCCTTGTGACTGGGCAGCGGGAGACTGCAGGCCCACAGGCGACAGTCCACCCGCTGCCCGCGTGACTAGGAGGCTTGGGAACGCCCTGCCGCCGGCGACCGACCGCACCACTGGGTGGCTAGAGATCGCCCGCCCGCCAGTGACAGCCCACCTGCTGCACAAGTGACTGGGCAGCTGGAGACCGCCTGCCCGCCAGTGACCCGGAGCTGAAACCAACAAGTGACAGTACAGTCCCACTCCTCTATACGGACACCTCAGCAAGGAGCCTTGGGCCTGCCAAAACAGAGAGGTGATGTCACTGGAGCTCGGCCTTCGGAATTTCTTCCAAGCGGAATCCACTTTAGCATGCATAGTCTACCAACACAAAGGAGAGACAACAGAGACATACAACACCAAAACAAATCTCTAGAATAAAGCAGAAACACAGCAATCAAATAGAGCTGGAAAGTAACGTGAACATCATGAAAAAACAATGGAATAAAAGGAGTACAAACAATGCAGGACAACTTAATTCTACAGGAGGACCTAGAAGCACCAGAAACAGGGATAGGGAAAGAAATCAAGGCATACTTAACTCAGATGGAAAGAAATATTAGAGAAGACATGAGGCAGCAAGTCCAAGGAATAAAAGTATATTTTGAAAATGAATTAAACAAACAAATTCAAATGGCAAAAAATGAGCTTTACCAAAAAATAGAGATCTTAAAAAAAATTCAAACAATAATTCTAGAAATGCAGGAAACTATAAACCAAATTAAAAACTCAAACAAGAATATTACAAATAGAGTAGATCAAGTAGAAGTCAGAAAATGAAGACAAAGTTTATCAACTTGAAAAGAATATAGTCAACACAGAAAAGATGCTTAAATCTATTCAAGAGATAAGGGATGTCAAAAAAAAAAAAACTTGAGAGTCATCAGGATAGAAGAAGGCATAGAGATTCAAACCAAAGGAATGGACAACATATTAAATGAAATAATTCTAGAAAACATCCCAGAGATGAAAGATGGATTGGATTGCCAAATCCTGGAAGCCTACAGGACCCCAAACATTCAAAAACATAATAGACCAAATCCAAGACATATAATTATGAAGATAGCCAACATACAGAACAAGGAGAAAATATTAAACGCTTATAAGAGAAAGGAGGCAGATTACATTCAGGGGTAAACCAATTAGTTTAATGACTGATTTTTCATCACAGACTTTGAAAGAGAGAAGATCCTAGGACAATGTATTTCAAATGCTGAAAAATAATGGATTCCAACCAAGAACACTGTACCCAGCAAAATTAAGCTTCAGATTTGAAAATGAAATTAAAGTCTTTCATGATAAACAAAAGCTAAAAGAATATGCAGCCAGAAAACCAGCACTGCAAAGCATTTTGAGCAAAATACTACAAGAAGAAGAATTGAAAAATAGTGCCCAAAACTAACAGCAGGAGGTATTTCAGTAAAGGGGGAGGAAAATAACCAAAAAAGTAAAAACTAGCCAAACTAAAATATAATAAATAAATAAACATGACTGGAAGTACAAATCATATTTCAATTGTAACCTTAAATGTTAATGGCCAAAACTCACCAATCAAGAGACATGGGCTAGTAACGTGGAAAAAAAAAATCCAACAATATGTTGTCTTCAGGAGACCCATATGATAGGAAAAGACATACACAGGCTGAAGGTAAAAGTTTGGGAAAAATCATACCACTCACATGGCCCTCAGAAGCAAGAAGGAGTGGCCATACTCATATGGAATAAAATCAACTTCAAACCTAAGTAAATCAAAGGGATAAAGAAGAACACTATATTCTTTTAGAAGGAACCATCCACCAACAAGACTAACAATTATGAATTTGTATGCACCAAGCAATGGAATTGCAACGTTCATAAAACAAACTCCCCTCAAGTTCAAGAGTCACATAGACTACAACACAATAATTATGGGTGAATTCAACACACCACTCTTGGCATTGGACAGATCCTCTAGAGAGAAACTGAATAAAGAAACTATAGAACTCAACAGCACAATCGATAACCTAGACTTAACAGACATATATAGAATATATCAACCATCATCAAGTGGATACACATTCTTCTCAGTAGCAGCACATTGATCCTACTCAAAGATAGACCATATATTATGCCATAGGGCAATTCTTAGTAAATATAAAGGCATGGAAATAATACCATGCACCATATCTGATCATAATGGAATGAAACGGGAAATCAATGATAAAAGAAGGAAGGAAAAATCCTGCATCACATGGAAAATGAACAACATGCTACTGAATGATCAATGGGTAACAGAAGACATAAAGGAGGAGATAAAAAAATTCTTAGAGACAAATGACAATACAGACACAATGTACCGGAATCTATGGGACACAGTGAAAGCAGTTTTAAGAGGGAAATTCATTTATTGGAGTTCTTTCCTCAAAAAAAGAAAAACCAGCAAATAAATAAACTCATGCTACACCTCAAAAACCTAGAAAAGGAAGAGCAAAACAACAGCAAATGTAGTAGAAGACAAGAAATAATCAAATTTAGAGAAGAAATCAACAAAATTGAAACAAAGAAAAACATTGAAAAAATTGATAAAACTAAAAGTTGGTTTTTTGAAAAAATAAATAAGATCGACAGGCCCTTAGCCATACTAATGAACAGAAGAAGAGGGAGAACTCAAATTACTAAAATACGGGATGAAAAAGGCAATATCACAACAGACACTACAGAAATAAAGAAGATAGTTAGAAAGTATTGTGAAACACTATATTCCAATAAAATTGAAGATAGTGAAGGTATTGATAAATTTCTTAAGTCATACGATCTGCCCAGATTGAGTCAGGAAGACACACACAATTTAAACAGACCAATAACAAAGGAAGAAATAGAAGAACCATCAAAGGACTGCCAACCAAAAAAAACCCTGGACTCGATGGGTATACAGCGGAGTTCTACAAAACCTTCAAAGAAGAACTAATACCAATATTATTCAAGCTATTTCAAGAACAACAAAAAGAAAGAGCTCTTCCAAATTCATTCTATGAGGCCAACATCACCCTGATCCCGAAACCAGACAAAGACACTTTAAAGAAAGAAAACTACAGAACAATATCTCTAATGAACTTGGATGCAAAAATTCTCAATAAAATCCTGGCGAATCGAATACAGAAGCATATCAAAAAAATTGTGCTTCATGATCAAGTAGGATTCATCCCTGCGATGCAAGGCTGGTTCAATATATGGAAATCAATAAATGTAATCCACCACATCAATAGACTTAAAGACAAGAACCATATGATCATCTCCATTGATGCAGAAAAAGCATTCGACAAACTACAGCATCCCTTTATGTTCAAAACACTATAAAAACTAGGGATAAAAGGAACTTACCTCAACATGGTAAAAGCTATATATGCTAAAAATCAGGCTAGCATCATCCTAAATAGAGAAAAGCTGAAGAAATTCCCTCTAAAATCTGGAACAAGACAGGGATGCCCTCTATCACCACTTCTATTCAATTAAGTTCTAGAAATACTAGCCAGAGCAATTAGACAGACAAAAGAAAATAAAGGCATAAAAATAGGAAAGGAAGAATTTAAATTATCGCTATTTGTAGATGACATGATAATATATTTAACAGACCCAAAAGGGTCTACAAAGAAACGGCTTGAGTAAATAAATGAATTCATCAAAGTGGCAGGATATAAAATCAACACACATAAATCAAAGGCATTTTTGTATATCAGCAACAAAACTTCTGAAATGGAAATGAGGAAAACCACTCCATTCACAATATCCTCAAATAAAATAAAATACTTGGGAATCAACCTAACAAAAGAGGTGAAAGATTTATATAATGAAAACTACAGAACTCTAAAGAGAGAGATAAAAGAAGATCTTAGAAGATGGAAAAATGAACCCTGTACATGGATAGGCAGAAATAACATTATCAAAATGGCAATATTACCCAAAGTTCTCTACAGGTTTAAAGTGATGCCAATCAAAATCCCAGCAGCATTTCTTGTAGAAAAAGATAAAGCAATCATGAAATTCTTATGGAAAAACAAAAGACCCAGAATAGCGAAAGCAACTCTAAGCAGTAAGTGTGAATCTGGAGTTATAGCGATATCAGAGTTCAAACTGTACTACAAAGCAATAGTACCAAACACAGTGTGGTACTGGTACCAAAACAGGCAGGTGGACCAATGGTACAGAATAGAGGACACAGAAACCAATCCAGAAAATTACAACTTTCTTATATTTGATAAAGGGGCTAAAAGCATGCAATGGAGAAAGAATAGCATCTTCAAAAAATGGTGCTAGGAAAATTGGAAATCCATATGCAAATAAATGAAACTGAATTTCTTTCTCTTGCCATGCACAAAGGTTAACTCAAAATGGATCAAGAAGCTAGATATAAAATCAGAGACACTGCGTCTGATAGAAAAAAAGTTGGTTACGATCTTCATACTGTGGGGTCGGGCTCCAAATTCCATAATAAGACTCCCATAGCCCAAGAGTTAATAACAAGAATAAACAAATTGGACTTACTTAAACTATAAACTTTTTTCTCAGCAAGAGAAACAATAAGAGAGGTAAATAGAGAGCCTACATCCTGGGAACAAATTTTTACCCCTCACACTTCAGATAGAGCCCTAATATCCAGAATATACAAAGAACTCAAAAAATTAAACAATAAGATAACAAATAATGTAATCAACAAATGGGACAAGGAACTGAACAGACACTTCACCGAGGAAGACATACAATCCATCAACAAGTACATGAAAAAATGCTCACCATCTCTAGCAGTCAGAGAAATGCAAATCAAAACCACCCTAAGATACCATCTCACTCCAGTAAGATTTGCAGCTATTATGAAGTCACAGAACAACAAGTGTTGACGAGGATGTGGGGAAAAGGGTATACTTGTACACTGCTGGTGGGACTGCAAATTGGTGAAGCAAACTTTGAAAGCAGAATGGAGATTCCTGGGAAAACTGGGAATGGATCCACCCTTTGAACCAGCTTTTGCCCTTCTCAGACTATTCCCTGAGGATCTTAAAAGAGCGTACTTTAGGGATACTGCCACATCAATGATCATAGTGGCACAATTCAAAATAGGTAGACTGTGGAAACAAACTAGATGTCCTTCAATATATGAATGGATAAAAAAAAATGTGGCATCTATACACAATGGAGTATTATGCAGCACTAAAAAATGACAAAATCATAGAATTTGTAGGGAAATGGATGGCATTAGAGCAGATTATGCTAAGAGAAGGTAGCCACTCTTTAAAAAACAAAAGTCAAATGTCTTCTTTGATATAAAGAGAGCAACTAAGAATAGAACAGGGAGAAAGAACTTGAGGAAAAGATTAACATTAATCAAAGACGAGAGAGGAAAGCAAAAGGGAGAGAGAATGGAAACCATATGGAAATGGTAGGAGACCCTCAATGTTACACAAAATTACATATAAGAGGTAGTGAGGGGAAAGCGGGGTGGAATAGGGAGAGAAGTGAAAAACAGCAGATGAGGTAGAGAGGGAAGATGGGAGGGGAGGGGAGGGAATATAGTAGGGGATAGGAAATGTAGCACAATACAACAGTCACTTATATGACATTTTGTAAAAATATGAATGTGTAACCATTGTGATTCTGCAACTCGTATTTGGGGAAAATTGGGAGTTCATAACCCAATTGAGTCAAATGTATGAAAGATGATATACCATGATCTTTGTAATGTTTTGAACAACCAATAAAAAATAAATAAATAATGGTTTAAAATTGAGTGGGAAGATATCAGCTAAAAAAGTGTTGAGATGCATTCATTTTGCTAAGCAGAAACTTTGTTTTGTTTAGTTGTATCTATCACAAATTTATTGTACCAGAAAACTGGTTTTAAAAATGAACATAATTGAGATTAAAGGTTAATCCACCTACCCTCCTGAAAAATTCATAGTATTTCCTATATTTTTCATATTTCATTTTTTAGTGAATATTTTGTCATGGACCAGTTCTAGTCTTAGGCTATTCTTCCAGAATACTAACTCAACTGACAAGTTGGTACAATGTGTTGGATTGTTCTTTTCATCTTTTATTTAATAGTTTCTAACTGATAATGTGTATTTTTTCTTATCTTTATTTGGACATACATACCCAACTGTATCTTTGCATTTTATGTTTTACTGGGAAAGAGACTCATCAAAAGCTCTGTATTATATGTATCAGTAATCAAACATTTAGAGATCGCAATTATTCTTAATTGTGCCTGAAAATATCTTTGTACCATTTTTCTTATAAAGATTTAGAATTATTAATACTGCCCCTACTGTAATAAGTAACTACTTACAAAAAGGATTAAACAATTGACTTTATATCAATTATGAATATGAAAATTACTAAAATAAGTATTTTTTAATTAACACACAATTGATAGAAATTGAAATCACAAGAAGGCCATTTGAAATGTCAGTGCATATGGTCCTTAAATAATAGGTTGTTCAAAAAAAATTTCTCTAATTCATAAGAGTTAATATGCCATATTACAACTTAATGTGATATAAAACCTTAAATTATCAGTATTGATAAATAAGAATGATACCTGTTAACTTAAACATGTTTATTTGATTTTCACTGTAAGATGTTAATTCTGGAAGACTTGAAAATTAAGAAAGACTTGGTATATATTATTTCTAACAGGCTAATCAAAGTAATTTTAAATATATATGTATATATATATATGGAATACATGTGAATGAATATAGATGCATATGTATAATAAATGTATTGTAATATATCTATCAGGTGATTATAATTTTTAAATTTTCTCAAGAAAAAAGAATAACTATAAAATCAGTTTTAAATGTAAATTTCATAGCATACTAGTGTTTGTAATGACATGAGAGAAAAATACATAAGGAGGGAAAGTGAAAAAGAATAGAGAGAAGGGGGAAAACGATTAAGAAAGTGAGTAATGAAGAGGGTGAGGAGTGTTTGATGATAAGATAAAGTGGAGGAGCTGGGTTTCTGGCTCAGTGTTAACATGCTTGTCTAGCATGTGTGAGGCACTGGGTTATATTCTCATCACCACATACAAATAAATAAAATGAAGGTCTATGAACAACTGAAAAAATAAAAAATGAAAAAGGAGAAATATTACCAAAATTCCAAGTTTTTATGAATGTTAAATAAAAAACAATTATGTTACATAGCCTTATGCAATTTCTAGACTCCCCAAATAGTCATTAAATGTTAGATTATTAGTGCTATAACTGAAAATCTATTGCTCTTTCCTCTACATTCTGTGGCATGCTAGTGCTAAAATAAAGTGTATTATGACACCAAAAAAAATCAAATATTTCTACAGTAGCTGACCCAGTTTAACATCAATGCATGAAGATTCCTATGGGATATAATGTGTATTTTGACGTTCATTTTCATTCAAAACTGGTACATTACTATTTCTCCAGTTTATGCACATGATAGGATGTATATTTCATCCACAATTTAGCAAATTTATACGCATTTGTTTTACTTTCCATCACTTCCTGCTTCAGAACACATGGATTACTCCATGTTTCTTGACTGCTCTTTTTAAGAGACTTCTTTATGAACACATTATTTTCGATTTCGATTATCAATTTTGAAGCAAAACTCACACAACCGTCATGATAAACCATAACCCTAATATTATCATTAGATATAAAACTGGTTGGAATGAATGATTGTATTTCAATATAAGATTTCTTGTATACTTTCAGATATCAATTTAATCCATTATGTAAAGTGGAACCAGTAATATTATTTATTCACAGTATGGTCTATTCATGCATTATCTCTATATTGATAGACACAGGGTACACCTCTGTGTACGCCCAATAATAATTTGTATATCTTCAAAATATTGCTCCCAGAAATGGTGGAAGAAATACTCATGTCAACTGATTTATACATACATTTTATCACAGTAGTATTCTGGACACAAAATGCAAAGGTCACACTTAGGATTCTCCCAAAAGCCTAAATGGAAAGTGAACATGGATTACTAAACTCATCCATGTCCAGGTTGCCTAATGCTCTCAAATGTCAATCATATTGGTGACTACATATGTGTTTCTTCTGAAGATTACAATTTCAATCTCAACCCTGTTGAGAATGTCTAAACCTATGACTCATTTTAAAATTTGCCTGATTTCTTAATCTCTATTGATATCTGCTTTCCTACTATTTTCCCCAGTTCATCATTGTGACTGGCTTTTCACATGTGCTGACATATATATTCAATCTCTACCCGATACCCTATTGCTAAAGAACTTTTGGTCCAAATCCTATACTCAATCTTCTTCCTAAACCTACCGACTATCTTCCTAATCCTAGCGACAAATCCTTTTTGACTGGATGTTCTCTTCGTTATTCAATCATCCAAGGTGCAAATTCCTGTTCCATTGTATATCGCTTTATCTGAGACATATGTGCAGTACATAAGTCAAAGCTAATTAAACCACTCAAGGGGCAAATGCCCTTCTGGGCTTCAAATCATACCTAGATTTCTTTTTCCATACTTATATTTCACCCACAAGTTAGCAAAATTATTTGCATTTTTGTCACTTTCAATTACTTCCTACTTCAGAACACATGCATTCCTCTATGTTTCTTGACTGGTCTTTTCATGAGACTTCTTTCCAAACACATTATTTTCCATTTCCATACTCACTTTTGAAGCAGAACTCACACACCTTTCATGATAAAATATAACCCTAATATTACCATTAGATGTATAACTCATTGGAATGAATGATTATATATAAATATAAGATTTCTTATATATTTTTAAATATCAATTCTATCAATCCATTATTTAAAGTGGAATCAGTTATATTATTTATTCACAGTATTGTCAATTCATGCATTACTTCTATATTCATAGACACAGGGTACACCTCTGTGTACGCCCAATAATAATTTGTATATCTTCAAAATATTGCTCCCAGAAATGGTGGAAGAAATACTCATGTCAACTGATTTATACATACATTTTATCACAGTAGTATTCTGGACACAAAATGCAAAGGTCACACTTAGGATTCTCCCAAAAGCCTAAATGGAAAGTGAACATGGATTACTAAAATCATCCATGTCCAGGTTGCCTAATGCTCTCAAATGTCAATCTTATTGGTGACTACATATTTGTTTCTTCCTAAGATTATATATTGAAACTCAACCCTGTTGATAATGTCTAATCCTATCACTCACTTTGTACTTTGCCTGATTTCCTAATGTCTCTATTGATATCTGCTTTCCTACATATTTTCCGCATTTCATCATTGTGACTCATTCTTCACATGTGCTGACATTTACATTCACTCTCTAACCGAAACCCTATTGCTAAAGAACTTTTGGTCCAAATCCTATACTCACTCTTCTTCCTAAACCTACGGACTATATTCCTAATCCTACCGACTATCCCTTTTTGACTGGATGTTCTATTCTACATTCAATCATCCAAGTAACGGTCGGGCGAGCGTCGGAAGAAGAGACCACCAAGTGTCTATCTCATGTAACAGCAAAGGGTTTATTGGGGGTCCAGCATGCTGGGGCTCAGAGTTCACTTGAAAAGAGTAGAGAGCCCTGAGAACAGCTTAAGCAGATGTTATAAACTTTTCCTTGCGAGTGCAGGGAGGGAAGTTAATTGATGTGTCAGGGCGAGTGTTCAGTTTGCATGCAACCTGGTGGGGGAGTACATTCTGCAGTTTGGCAGTTGTGGACAGCACATTCTGGGAACAAGATTGGCAAAAATTTCTCAAGATTTCAACAGTGTTTTGTTAAGTGTACAGAAAAACAGGAAGTGACAACTACATATTTTATTAACCTTTCATTTGACACTTCTTTTTCTGGCTACTTTTAATCATAAATATGATCATTGGGTGGTGTCACATTCCATGTCTGCTAGTGGGGTATTACCATTAGTTTAACTTGTCCAATTTGAGCCTGGAGAAAATAAATTACATGGTTGAGCAAGCAGGGTTTTATAGTTAGCAATAATGTGAGGATTATTATTGGACCCGCCAGGGTTGATAAATGAGTAGTTAACCAGGGGGACTTTGTGAACCAAGATTCAAACCACCCTTTTTGGGCCTCTCTCTCTCGTTGATGCACTTCAAGTCGTCATTTTAATTTACTCATAGATTTTTTTACAACTCCAGTATGGTTGGCATAAAAACAACATTCTTCCATCAATGCAAAACAAAGGCCCTCTTCTCTCATGAAGAGAAATTCCAATCCTCGACTGTTCTGTAAAACAACTTCAGAGAGATAGGTTAAAGATTCCTGCAATGCTGTGATGGAGGTTTCTAATATCTTTAAGTTTTGGCCTATTGCTGCTTCTATTTGGGTCATTTGTTTTGTCCCATGGACCAAGGCAGTGGTTCTTGTGCCCACCCATGCAGCAACATGTATTCCTAATAGGATGGTGAAAGTTAGGGATATATGTTCCCAGTGGAACCAGGTTTTATGCCCCCCTATTTGATCTTCAAATGAACCTGTGTCATGATAGAGCACTCTGGGAAACATTTGCACAACTACACAATTAATCACATCTTTTGACCACTTCATGAAAACATAAACAATGTTTTAAGTATATAGAATTATACTGTTGTAGGGATGGACAAGGCAAGGCACCTAAGATAGTACCAAAGACAGGAAAACAGTCCTATTTGTTTGCAACCATATTCAGAGGGCATTACTTCTGTTGTAATCAATTAAATCCCCGGAATCCCAAGTTTAGGTAGTTTCAGAATTTTGTACCCAACATATAAGGGAAGGGGCTCAGAAGTTCACAGTCTTAAGAAGTTCACAAGAAGCCGTTTGTCTTCTTTTTTTTTCCTCTGTTCTGGGAAATTTAACCTTCCAAGGACACCTGGGTGAGGGAGAGCTTTATATTCCCTTTATTTTTCCCCCTGCCAACTGTTACCATGGAGCCCAGTTGGTAACTTCTTTATCTTACAAATGTAGCCATCTATGTGAAGCCTCAGCTCAAGGCCAAGGCCTTGTTCACATATTTTGTGAAAAATTAGTATGGGGGTGTCTAGCTTAGGATTGCAGATTTTTTTAGCCAGTGGCCAAGTAGAATAGGGCAACACGAAAAGTGGAATTTTATCTACTTAGAAATCTTTTATTGGGACTCTTTTGCTGAAATTCCTAAATTCAGCTATGTTGGAGATTTCTGGAGAAGGTCAGTTAAGACTTTTCTGTGGGCCTGGTACGGAGGGGGAAGACGGGGAAGGCATGGCTGTGAGCAGTTCCGTGGATCTGAGAATGAGGTAGGAGAAATGTAAAAGAATAATGGAAAAGGGGTTTTGGATTTTTCTAGGAACAAATCTTGAGCAGTACAACAGGTACAGCAGAGGGTAAGATGGGAGTTAGTATCCCAAAAAGCATTTGAGGGACTTTAAATACTTAGTAACATGTTTTCAGTGATGAAAAAGCAACTTTAAAGGCCATTTACATTGCATCTTGGATAAGGGTGTGAGGGCTCTTCTCAGCTGGTTTGGGCTTTGTGTTAGGTAGTAAGACGACCTGGTGGGACCCAGTGCGGGCAATGACAGGAGAAGAGAGGAGTGAGTTGGTTGAGGTGTACCTCAGTACCTGCTACCTCAAGAAGGGGGCAACGGTCTTAGAACAGGCAGAGGTTTGGGTTTTTGATCGATGTAATTGGAGGGGAGAAATCAGGTTGCATAGGTGAGAGTAAGAGCAGAGAGTCTGGAGCAGAAGGCTGAGGGTGAGGATCTATTGCAGAAGCATAGTTCAGGATGTGAGCAAAGGAGGGAAAAGGCCTCCACATAGGGGAATCTCCTTTTACCCTTTTCAGCACTTGCAGAAGTTAAAAAGGTCACACAGAATTTGAGGATCCAGAGACCCCTCTGGGGGCCATCAATTTTGGTTATCTAATTGGTAATATGGCCAATGTTGTGTACAGAATTTGATGAGGAGTTTGGGTTCCATCAAGCAGTCCCTGTATGCTCACATCCTCATGACTTACAGAAGAAGCCGGCTTTCCCCCAACACAGCCTTGACTGTTTGTGGCTTTGATAGTCCGCCGGGCAAACATAGTAATCTAGGCTACCCAACCTGCATCTGGCTCGCGTGTCCCTACATCCATAATATTTGTTTCCATTATCTATGGTAGAGAAGGGATTTAATGGAATTTTAGTGGGATCCACTTCATCACGGATATCCCAATGGAAAAGACCTATAGCCAGCTGACAAATGTTTCTGTGGAGAGATGGCGACCATGTCCCTAAGTGGGCTGTATGCGAGATAGACCATACTTCTTGTCCAGTAAGATTTGTGATCAGCCATCGCTGCTGAATGGGCTGATGAGGGTTAGGACTACTGGTGGTCAAGGGGAGAGTCTATTGCCTTATCCACATGGCAAATACACAATTTGAAAGCGTTACCAGTCTTTTACAGTTTCCAGCCAGAGTCTGGACAGGGCACAGGCTTGAGATGAGAGGTATGGATCCAGGAAGTGATTCTGTCTACCTTTACTGCTGTAGGTGTTATAAGTAGCACCTGCTATGGTCCCTTCCAGCAGGGTTCCAGGGATGACACTTGATGTCGTCTAATGTAGACAAAGTCTCTTTCTTGATATTGATGTTGATTCCCCTCGTCACCGGGTTGGTAGGCAGTGTCCATCTGTCTTCACAGGTATCTATGTGGCTCTGGCTGAAAGACAATATCTCTAACTTTTTAAATTAGTGGGAAGTAGAAAGATCCTTCTAGGGTCCATCCAAATCCAAAGGTGAGCCATTGTGAGGCACAGAGAGTCTGCCAGGTCCAGCATTTTACTGAAAAAGAAAGATTCTGATCCCTTAAGCAAACTTTGTTGCAGTGAACAAGGGTCAGAGACAGAGGCATTGAAGTGCTCTGTCCCATAATGAAAGATACACAAACAGTAAAAGCAACAACACATGACACAGACAAGACAAGACAATAAAGACAGGATATGGAAGTCCAACACTGAGACCAGGACTGAGTAGTTGGCAAAACCCGATGGGTTGGCAATACCGAATCTGAAACAAAATATCACTGAGTCATGGAGACTATTGTTCCTCGATTTTCTGAGTCCTCTATGACGTCCCCCAGGGACTTGGCCTGTGGCTCTGTGACATGACTGTCAGCCACCATCGGAGAGAGCTCACGCTCTTCATCGACATCCATTTTGCCAAGCCCTGACCTGAAACCTGAAACCAGAAAGAGGCACCTTACTTACCCCGAGAGGAGTTCGTTGGGGTCGCTTGTCCACGGCTGCCGGATCTCGGTGGAACCTCCATATGTAAAGGTCTGGTGACAATCGGGTGAAGAGACCACCAAGAGACTGTCTCATGCAAAGCAAAGGGTTTATTGGGGGTCCAGCATGCTGGGGCTCAGAGCTCACTTGAATAGAGCAGAGAGCCTTGAGAACAGCTTAAGCAGAGCTTATATATTTTCCTAGGAGAGGGCAGGGGGGGAAGTTTATTGATGGGTCCGGGCGAGTGAGCGGTTTGTGTGCAACCGGTTGAGGGAGTACATTCTGCAGTTTGGCAGTTTTGGACAGCACATTCTGGGAATAAGACTATCAAAAAGTTCTCAAGATTTCAACAGTGTTTTGTTAAGCATACAGAAAAACAGGAAGTGACAAGTACTTATTTTATTAACCTTTCACTGCGAACTATACTTTTCCAGAATTCCTAATGTTTCTATTGTGTTTGTTAAAGTTCATTTTTATTCAAACCTGGTACGTAATTATTTCTTCAGTTTATGGACATCATTAGATATATCCATTCATTCACAAGTTCACAAATTTATAAACATTTGGTTCACTTTCAATCACTTCCTCCTTTGGAAGACATATATTCCTCCATGTTTCTTGACTGGTCTTTTTACTAAACTTCTTTCTAAACATATTATTTTCGATTCCATAATCATTTTTGAAGCAAAACTCACACACTATTCATGATAAATGATAACCCTAACATTACCATTAGATATATAACTGGTTGGAATGAATGTATGTATATCAATATAAGATTTCATATATATTTTCAGATATAAATACAATCCATTATTTAAATTTGGAACCAGTTATATAATTTTTTCACAGTAGGGTCTATTAATGCATCATCTCTATATTCATCAAAACAGGGTAAACCTATTAGTATCCCCAGTACTAATTTATAAGTTTTCAAAATATTGCTCACAGAAATGGTGGAAGAAATACTCATGTCACCTTAGCTACATATACATATTATCACAGTAATATTCTGGACACAAAATGCAAAGGTCACACAGAACATAATTTAAGCTATGTATCCCAATCAAGGGCCCAAAGTCCTTCTGGGCTTCAAATATTACCTAGATTTCTGTTTTCATACTTATATTTCACCTCCATATTCTTATAAATATCGCAGGTTCCCAATATCATTATTCATCCAGCAAAATGATTCATAACCCAAATCGAACATGCTATTAACCCTAACCATTCTGTAAACTGAGATTGTTCACTCAATCTCACTTTACAGAAGAGCAGGGACAAAGTTAGTATTACAATACAGGAAGTTAGGAGATCTTTCACCTCCTGAGTACCTCAAAATCCATGCAGAAATGATCCCTGGAGTAGACGTAGGCAGCTATGAAGGACCTGAAACAGCAAAAGTCATCTTCCTTTGCAAACCACCCGATCAGGATGAAAGGATGTGTCTCAATCAGCCTATCTCTTCTTAATGTAGGGATGATGTATGAAACCAGGCATGTGTGGAGAGCTGTTCCCAGGTGCCTATGTTTCTATACCATTCTAACTTGTGAAAGTGTCACAGGAAATAGAGGCTGCCTCCTTTTCCTGAGACACTAGGAAGCAACTGTTACGACAAAGTGGTGGCTAAGACAGTGGCCTCATTCATTTTCTGAAGGAAGTGACCTCACCTCACTTCCTTGGTGATGGAAATCTCTGAATTTTGTGATCCAAGAAGCCAGGCACCCAGAGCCAGTCCCAGTCCAAGTCCAAGTGGGCTCACTTGTTTGGATTTACCAAGAGGCTAGATAAATACCATGAAATTTTTGAAATTGCCATGACCAGATGATATTGGAGAACATTTGGATGCACTTTTACTGATCATGAGTGTACCAGACAGTGCCTTGATTGACTGGGATTTATGACAATGGTGTAGAACAGAGATGCTATTAAGTTGGACCCTCCTGAGTAGTGAGCCCTGAGCTGTGGTGTGCAGGTGTGTGATGAATCATCTGTGGTTGCGCCATGTGGATTTGCCATTGATTTCCAAATGGCTTGTCACTGACATGGTGCAGTGACCAGACAATTATATGTAAACGTGTCTTGTTAAATTGATAGTTTTCAGGGCAATGTGCAGAATCAGGTTGCTATAGACAAGGGGGCAAGCTATGTGGGAATGAAGCCTGGTTGGTGCATTCTCTTGTAGACCCTGAAAAACCACAAGTGACAAAACTCCCTCCAGCACTGTGTTCCAGTTGAACCCCTTGTATTTCGTGAGGCAAATACCAAACTCCCAGTGCTGCAGCAGGAAACACCACGAAAAGTGGAGGATGAACAAAAGGCTTCACAGTCCACACGGGGAGACACTTAGACCCCAGTGGCCACAGTTTACATACAAAGAGAAAATTCAGCACTGCTGCCTCATGTGCATTGGAAAGCAAGAAAGAATGTCCTCCAGGTCACATAGATGCAGACCCAGCTTTGATGATCTCACTACAAAGGAAGCTAAAGCTACTGACAACAACATATATTTCAAGTGCCCATCCTCAGAGGAAGTTTCTCTAGAAGTCTTTAGGCCAGCACACCTCCATATTTGTGGAGTGTTTACCCTGTACCTTACTTTGGGATACTCCTCTACCACCTGCAAGTTTGTGACCTCCTAAATATTTTCCATTCCAGATATGTATTTACAGATTTTCTAACTCTTCTCCTCTAATTGTTTCTTATTTGGGGAGATGGTAACGTCAAGGCATTGTTCTGGATGAAAGTGGGAAGATTTTTGTGTAGCACATATTTGTATACACATTGGATTCATTTTCCAATTTTCCATTCCAAAAACTGAATCCCTGACACTAACACGTACCCTACAAAACTCTGACTACTAATCCTAATATGATGGAGAAAAATGACCCAAACCGAATAGAAAAACAAGCAGTTCTGAAGAGGCATGGTGTATAGTCGGACTTGCCTTTTGCATGATAAAGTGTAGGTGTTATAAACCTAGTCAATTTTTAATTGAAATAGTTCTCCATGTGTTTTTTTCCTTTGATATTTATTGTTTGTTCTTCAAAACATTACATAGTTCTTGACATGTCATATTTCACACTTTGATTCAAGTAGGTTATGAACTTCCATTTTTCCCCGTATACAGATTGCAGCATCCCATCAGTTACACATCCACTGTTTTGCATACTGCTATACTAGTGTCTGTTGTATTCTGCTGCCTTTCCTGTCCTCTACTATCTCCCATCCCCTCCCCTCCAATCCTCTCAATGTACCCCATCTGCTGTAATTCATTTCTTCCCCTTGTTTTTGTCCCCTTTCCGCTCACTTCATCTTGTATTTAATTTTGTATAACCATGAGGGTTTCCTTCCATTTCCATGCAATTTTGCTTCTCTTTCCTTTTCCCTCCCACCTCTCACCCCTGTTTAATGTTAATCATCTTCTCATGCTCTTCCTTCCAACTCTGTTCTCAGTTACTCTCCTTATATCAAAGAAAACATTTGGCATTTGTTTTTTAGTGATTGGCTATCTTCACGTAGCATAATACGTTCTAATGCCATCCATTTCTCTGCAAATTGTATGATTTTGTCATTTTTTAATGCAGAGTAATACTCCATTGTGTATAAATGCCACATTTTTTTAATCCATTCATCTATTGAAGGGCATCTAGGTTGGTTCCACAGTCTTCCTATTGTGAATTGTGCTGCTATGAACATAGATTTATCAGTGTCCCTGTAGCATGCTCTTTTTGGGTCTATAGGGATTAGACCGAGAAGGGGAATTGCTGGGTCAAATGGTGGTTCCATTCCCAGCTTTCCAAGAAATCTCCATACTGCTTTCCAAATTGGCTGCGCCAATTTGCAGTCCCACCAGCAATGTACAGGTGTACCCTTTTCCCCACATCCTCGCCAGAACTTGTTGTCGTTTGACTTCATAATGGCTGCTAAGCTTACTGCAGTGAAATGGTATCTTAGGGTGGGTTTGTTTTGCATTTCTGTGAATGCTCGAGATGGTGAGAATTTTTTGATGTACTTATTGATTGATTGTATGTCCTCCTCTGAGAAGTGTCTGTTCAGGTCCTTGGCCCATTTGTTGATTGGGTAATTCATTTTCTTATTGTTAATTTTTTTGATTTCTTTGTATAACTCTGGATATTAGGGCTCTATCTGAAGTGTGAGGAGTCAAGATTTGTTCCCAGGGTGTAGGCTCCCTTTTTACCTCTCTTATTGTTTCTTTTTCTGAGAAAAATCTATTTAGTTTGAGTAAGTCCAGTTTGTAGATTCTAGTTATTAACTCTTATGCTATGGGTGTCCTATTGAGGAATTTGGAGCCCGACCCCACAGTATGTAGATCATAGCCAAAGTTTTCTTCCATCAGATGCCGTGTCTCTGATTTGATATCAAGCTCCTTGATCCATTTTGAGTTAACTTTTGTGCATGGAGAGAGAAAGGGATTCAGTTTCATTTGTTACATATGGAATTCCAGTTTTTCCAGCACCATTTTTTAAAGATGCTATCCTTCCTTCATTTCATGCTATTAGCTCCTTTATCAAATATAAGATAGCTGTAATTTTGTGGACTGATTTCTGTGTCCTCAATTCTGTACCATTGGTCCACCCACCTGTTTTGGTACCAGTACCATGCTCTTTTTGTTACTATTGCTCTGTAGTATAATTTGAGGACTTGTATCGCTATATCGCCTGATTCAAACTTTCTGCTTAGAGTTGTCTTTGATATACTGGGTTTTGTATTTTTCCATATGAATTTCATAATTGTTTTATCTATTTCTACAAGAAATGCCCTTGGGATTTTGATTGGCATTGCATTAAACCTATAGAGAACTTTTGGTAATATCGCCATTTTGATGATGTTAATTCTGCCTATCCATGAACAGGGTATATTTTTCCATCTTGTAAGATCTTCTTCTATTTCTCTCTTTAGGGTTCTGTAGTTTTCATTGTGTAAGTCTTTCACATCTTTTGTTACGTTGATTCCCAAGTATTTTATTTTTATTTTGAGGATATTCTGAATGGAGTGGTAGTCCTCATTTCCATTTCAGAGGATTTGTTGCTGATATACAGGGATGCCTTTGATTTATGATTGTTGATTTTATATCATGCCACTTTGCTGAATTCATTTACTAACTCTAATAGTTTCTTTGTAGACCCTTTTGGGTCTGCTTGGTATAGAGTCATGTCATCTGCAAATAGTGATAATTTAAGTTCTTCTTTTCCTAATTTTATGCCTTTAATTTCTTTCATTTGTCTAATTTCTCTGGCCAGTGTTTCGAGAACTATGTTGAACAGAAGTCGTGAGAGAAGGCATCCCTGTCTTGTTCCAGATTTTAGAGGGAATGCTTTCAATTTTTTCACAATTCAGAATGATACTAGCCTGAGGCTTAGCATAGATTGCTTTTACAATATTGAGGTATGTTCCTGTTATCCCTAGTTTTTCTAGAGTTTTGAACATAAAGGGATGCTGTACTTTGTTGAATACTTTTTCTGCATCTATTGGGGTGATCATATGGTTCTTATTTTTAAGTCTATTGATGTGGTGAATAACATTTATTGATTTCCGTATATTGAACCAGCCTTGTATCCCAGGGATGAATCCTACTTGATCATGTTGCACAATTTTTTAAATATGTTTTTGTATCTGATTCGCCAGAATTTTATTGAGGATTTTTGCATCTAGGTTCATTAGAGATATTGGTCTGTAGATTTGTTTCTTTGAAGTGTCTTTGTCTGTTTTATGAATCAGGGTGATATTGGCCTCCTAAAATGAATTTGGAAGTTCTCTCTCTTTTTCTATTTCCTGAAATATCTTGAAAAGTACTGGTATTAGTTCCTCTTTAAAGGTTTTGAAAAACTCTGCTGTATACCCATTCGGTCCTGTTCTTTTCTTAGTTGGTAGTCATTGGATGGTTTCTTCTATTTCCTCAATTAATATTGGTCTGCTTAGGTTGTCTATATCCTCCTGACTCAATCTGGGCAGATCATATGACTTAAGAAATTTATCAATGCCTTCACTATCTTCTAATTTATTGGTGTATAAGGATTCAAAATAATTTCTGATTATCTTCTGTATTTCAGAAGTGTCTGTTGTGATATTGCCATTTTCATCCAGTATGATAGTAATTTGAGTTCTCTCTCTTCTTCTCTTTGTTAACATGGCTAAGAGTCTGTCAATTTTATTTATTTTTCAACTTTTAGTATTGTCAAATTTTTCAATTGATTCTTTTGTTTTGATTTTATTAATTTCAGCTCTGATTTTAATTTTTTCTTGCCTTCTACTTCTTTTGCTGTTGTTTTGCTCTTTTTTTTCTAGGATTTTGAAATGAACTATGAGATCATTTATTTGTTGTTTTTTTTTTCTTTTTTTAAGGAAAGAACTCCAAGCAATGAATTTTCCTCTTAGAACTGCTTTCAATGTGTCCCATAGATTCTGATATGTTCCGTCTGTCTTTTTCATTTATCTCTAAGAATTTTTTATTTTCCTCCTTGATGTCTTCTATAACCCATTGATCATTCAGTACGTATTGTTCATTCTCCAAGTGATGCATGAAGTTTCCTTCCTTCTTTTATTGTTGATTTTTCAGTTTCATTCCATTATGATCAGATAAGATGCCTGGTATTATCTATACTCCTTTATATTGTCTAAGAGTTGCCATGTGACATAATATATGATCTATTTTTGAGAGGTATCCATGTGCTGCTGAGAAAAAAGTGTAACTGCTTGATGTTGGGTGGTATATTCTATATATGTCTATTAAGTCTATGTTATTAATTGTGTTATTCAGTTCAATAGTTTCCTTATTCAACTTTTGTTTGGAAGATCTGTCCAGTAGTGAGAGAGGTGTGTTGAAGTCTCCCATGATTATTGTATTGTGGTCTATCAGACTCTTGAACTTGAGAAGAGTTTTTTTGATGAACATAGCTGAACCATTGTTTGGGGCATATATATTTATGATTGTTATGTCTTGTTGGTGTATGGTTCCCTTGAGCAGTATGTAGTGTCCCCCTTTATCCCTTTTGCTTAACTTTGGCTTGACATCTATTTTATTTGATCTGAGTATGGACACTCCTGCTTGTTTCCGAAGTCCATATGAGTGATATGATTTCTCCCAACCTTTCAACTTCAGTCTATGTTTCTCTTTTCCTATCAAATGCGTCTCCTGCAGGCAGAAAATTGTTGGGTCTTCTTTCGTGATCCATTCTACTAGCCTGTGTCTCTTAATTGGTGAGTTTAAGCCATTAACATTTAGGGTTACTATTGAGATATGGGTTGTTATTCCAGCCATATTTGTTTATTTATGTTACTAACCATGTTTTTTTTTCCTCTTTGATTATTTTTCCCCCCTTTACTGTACTACCTCCCACTGTTGGTTTTCATTGTTATTTTCCATTTTGTCTTCCTATAATGTTTTGCCAAGGATCTTTTGAAGAAAGGGTTTTCTAGCTGCAAATTCTTTTAACTTTTGTTTATCATGGAAGGTTTTAATTTCATCTTCCATCCTGAAGCTTAAATTCGCTGGATACACAATTCTTGGTTGGAACCCAATTTCTTTCAGTGTTTGAAAAATGTTATTCCAGGATCTTCTAGCTTTCAGAGTCTGTGTTGAAAGATCTGCTGTTATCCTGATTGGTTTACCCCTAAATGTAATCTGCTTCCTTTCTCTTGTAGCTTTTAAAATTCTCTCTTTATTCTGTATGTTTGGCATCTTCATTATAATATGTCTAGGTCTTTATCTTTTATGATTTTGCACATTCGGCATCCTGTAGGCTTCTATGATTTGGGATTCTGTCTCATTCTTCATGTCTGGGAAGGTCTCTCATATTATTTCATTGAATAGTTTGCTCATTCCTTTGTTTTGCACCTGTATACCTTCCTGTATCCCAATTACTCTTAAGTTTGGTCTCTTCATGTTATCCCATATTTCTTGGATTTTCTGCTCATGGTTTCTTAACAGTCTTGCTGAGCTGTCTATGTTCTTTTCAAGTTGAAATACTTTATCTTCATTGTCTGTTGTTCTATCTTCTACGTGATCTACTCTGCTGGTAGTATTCTCAATTGAGTTTTTAAGTTGGTTTATTGCTTCCTGCATTTCTATGATTTCTGTTTGTTTTTTTTTTATAACCTCTATCTCCCTGTATAGTTGATCTTTTGCTTCTTGGATTTGTTTATGTAATTTATTGTTGAAGTGATCTTTCATTGTCTGATTTTGCTGTCTAATGTCTCCCTGTTGACTCAGATCATCGGAAGCAAGTATATCCTAAATTCTTTATCTGACATTCCATCTGCTGCAGATATTACCTCTTCTAATGTTGAGTTGACCTGCATTGCTTGTGGTCCTTTCTTTCCTTGTCTTTTCCTACTGTTCGCGTTTTTTTCTGTTTGGTGGAACTTTTGTGTTATTGAATTTTACCCCTAAATGTTTATATTGCTATTGTATTCATGAAAAGTCTCCCTCACAGGTGTGGGCGGTGGCTCTGCCCCTCCTCCAATTGGGGCAATGTGCCTACCACACCAGCAGCCCTCTGGACCTGTTCTGCCGGTCGTAGCCTGTCCGCCTACCTTGCAGGAGCGGGTAGTTGCTCTACCCCTCTTCGGGCGCTGGTCCTGTTCAGCCAGTGGGTCACAGGTCCACCTACCTTGCAGGCGCAGGTGTCGGCTCTGCCCCTCCGCGTGCCGCTGGGCCTCTTCTGTCTGTGGATTGCAGGGCTGTCTACATTGCAGGCGCGAGTGGCAGCTCTGCCCCTCCCTAAACCGGGGCGATATATCTACCAGGCTGGTAGGTTGCTGGGTCTGTTTTGCCGGAGGGTGAGAGGTCCACCTGCTTTCCAGGCACGGGCAGTGGCTCGGCCCCTCCCCAAACCTGGTTATGTGTCTAGCACCGTGGCGGGGCCTAGCGCCTGGTCTGTCGGTGTTCGCAGGTCTGCCTACTTCGCAGGCGCGGGGGCCGGCTCTGCCCCTCTGAAGGCAGCTGGGCCTCTTCTGCCGGTGGGTCACAGGTTCACCTATCTAGAAGTTGCAAGGGGTGTCTCTGCCCCTCCGCGGGTTGCTCGGCCTGTTCTCCCTGTGGGTCGCATGTCCGCGTTCCTTGCAGGCGTGCAGCGGCTCTGCCCAACCCCCAACCAGGGCGATGTGTTTTGTATGATTGTGGGCCGCTAGGCCTGTTCTACCGGTGGCTCGCAGGTCCGCCTACCTTACAGGCGCGGTTGGCGGCTCTGCCCCTCCCTTCTCCATGTGTTTTTAAAGTTAACAAATATGAGAATTCCTGTCTCCATTTCTCTGTACCCTATTCAGCACATGTATTTTTATATGCACATATAGAATCCTACCTGGTATCACACGTAGATACTTGTGAGGTTGCTGACTTGGCAAATACAAATTGTGAGAAGAGATCACTCCTCCTAAATGCTGTTGGAACTTACAAAACAAACTATGGGTGAGCTTCCTAGTTGAACAACATTATACTTAAATTGATGTTCAGAAAAGTGAAGATTTTTGGATTTGTGGATGATATATATATTTCATGATATATTTCGATTGGGATTTATATTGCTACTTTTTAATGTATACGTGTGTGTGTGTGTGTGTGTGTGCATATATATATGTATAAACTCTCCAGATTTTTCAAAATATGAAATGTATGTGTCTTATTATATACTCCCTAAATTCATTGATGTTAATGAATGTGGATTTTTATTAAACTTTTCATAAGAATATTCTCTGGAATATTAATCCACCTGAAATATATATTTGTTTCCTAGTACTGAAAGCTAACTTCAGTGAATGGTGCATACAAATCCTAATATTGCTACAGTAAATGACTCAGTTTAACATCAATGCAAGTAGATTCCTATGGGACATGATATGTACTTTGACGTTCATTTTTATTCAAAACTGGTACATTAATATTTCTTCAGTTTTTGCACATAATAGAATACATTTTTTATTCACAAATTCACAAATTTATAGGATTTTTTTTCACTTTCAATTACTTCCTGCTTCAGAACATATGTATTCCCCCAGGTTTTGTGACTGTTGTTTTAATGAGACTTCTTTCCAAGCACATTATTTTTGATTTCCATAATCATTTTAGAAGCAAAACTCACAGACACTTCATGATAAACCATAACACTAATATTACCATTAGATGTATAACTGGTACGAATGATTGTATGAATATCAATATAAGTTTTCCAGTATATATCCAGATATCAATTCAATCCATTATTTAAATTTTGAACCAGTTATATTATTTATTCACAGTATGGTCTATTCATGCATTATCTCTATATTCGTATAACACAGCCTATACCTATTTGTACCCACAATACTAAATTATATGTCTTCAAAATATTGCTCCCAGAAATGGTGGAAGAAATACTCATGTCATCTGATCTATATATACATTAATCACAGTAATATTGTGGAAACAAAAAGCAAGGTCACACTTATGATTGTACCAAATCCTAAATGGAAAGTGAGCATGGATTAAAAAAAAAAAAATCCATATCCAGGTTGCCTAATGCTCTCAAAGTGAATCCTATTGGTGACTACATATTTGTTTCTTCCTGAAATTACATATTCAACTTCAACCCTGTTGAAAATGTCTAATCCTATCACTCACTTTATACTTGTCCTGATTTCCTAATGTCTCTATTGATATCTGATTTCCTGTATTTTTTCCCCAGTTTATCACTGTGACTGACTCTTCACATGTGCTGACATTTACTTTCAGTCTCTACCCAAAACCCTATTGCTAAAGATCTTTTGGTCCAAATTCTATACACACTCTTCATTCTAAACCTACCGAATATCTTCCTAATCCACCAACTATCCCTTTTGGACCAGATGTTCTCTTCGACATTCAATCATCCAAAAGACAAGATCCTATGCCACTGTATATCAATTTATCTGAGACACCTGTGCAGAACATAATTGAAAGCTAAGAATCCCAATCATGGGGCCAATTCCCTTCTGTCCTTCAAAAATTACCTAGATTTCTTTTTTCATACTTATATTTCACCTATATATTCTTGAAAATATCGCAAAATCCCAATACCATTATTCATCCCAGAGAATGATTCCTAACCAAAATGGAACCTGTTATTAACCTTAACCATACAATGTTCCCTCAATCTAACTTTACAGAAGAGGAGGGACAGAATTGGTCTTCCAATACAGGAATGTAGGGGATCTTCCACCTCTGAGAACCTCAAAGTTCCATGCAGAAATGATCCCTGGAGAAGATTTAGGCAGCTATGAAGGACCTGAGAGAGCAAAAGTCATCTTCCATGGCAAACAACCCGGTCAGGATGAAGGGATGTGTCAGAATCAGCCTCACTCTTCTTAATGTAGAGAAGATGGACCAAACCAGGCCAGTGTGGACAGCTGTTCCCGGCTGCCTATGGTTGATATACAATTCTCAGTTGTGAAAGTATCACAGGAAATAGGGGCAGCCTCCATCTCATGGGAACCTTGGAAGCAAATTTTAGGACAAAGTGGTTTCCAAAGCAGTGACCTCATTCAGTTCACAAAGGAGGTGACCTTCCTCACTTCCTTGGTGATAGAACTCTCTGAACTTGGGATCCAGGAAGCCAGGCAACCAGAGGCAGTCCCAGTACCATTCCCAGTGGGCTCACTTATTTGGATTTACAAAGAACAGAGTCAGTCTTTCTTGGTACCTACTGATGTGAGAATGGCCAAATTTCAGGAGAGCTCAGAAGAGGGGCCTTTCCTGAGAAAGCAGGTAGTTGCTCACAGCTGGCTCCTGACCACTTCGCAGATTTGGCCAAGGAGACCAGATCTGAGACAGGACAGGACATTTCAGGGAACATAATAAGGCCCACAAGTCAGAGGACACTCCGGATTGTCACAGACCTCTTTGGGGGAAGGAGGTGCCTTTGTGGGTGTGAGTGTGAGTTTGTGGTTTTGTCTCATGTTCTAAGAATAGGTAAAAAAGGTGGTTTGTTTGGTTTGGAGTGGACTGTTCCTAGTAAGTCGTTTCACAAAGTGAGTGTTTCTATGTCTGTGTATCCCACTCTGTCCGTGGTTGTCGACATTTGAAAAGAGAATTCATCAATGGATGTGTCCTGTTTAGTAGAATCCTTCCCAGCATTCATCATGCCCAATTGATGAATGGACTGTGGCTTCCCTTATGGATGGAAAACACCTACTAATTTCCTAAGTTCCTGTTTTCTTCCTAAATCTGGCCACTCTCCAGAATAGGCTCATGGTTTTGTGTCCAAGATATGTACCACCTCCAAGCTCTGTGACAAGGTCATGTAGTGGATAGCTAAAGGGAATGGCTAGCATCTCAAAAAACTCAGATATCTGTGTGACCAGGAAAGCCTCAGTGGAGAAACTCTGCTTTGGGCCTTTTGCTAACCAATTCTTCTCTTCCCCTGAATGTGAGGAAGGTCTTGGCCTCAGGACACAGTTTGTGAAGCCTGAAGAAAACAGTTTTAAAATGGAATTAAATGGGCATCACCTGTGGCTCTTTGTTAATTGCTTTGGAAATGGATGTGTCTGAATCAGTCTCTTGGCCCTGTGTTAGGCTGTGGCTTAGGTTCTCAGCACCTGATGGATCTAAAGAATGATCCCATGTGTGCATCCAAAACCAAAATGGGAAAAAGATCAGTCATTGTTGATGAAGTCTCTCGCCTTCCTCTCTTAGGTTCCTTACCACCATCAAGTGAGAATAGGGATCCTTTGAATCAAATGAGTTCTTCAAAGCCCTGCAAAGGCAATTGCATACATTCTTGTGTTTTCTCATGACTCCACATCACATAAAAAATCTATACCGACAGTCAGTAGGCCTCAAATTGGAGAAGCAGAGCAGTAATACTGGAAGGCATATTTGATCCCTCCTGGTTCACAGGAAGGGTGTACAATCCACCCTGACTTTAGGAAAATGATGGACAAGCGAGCTTATTTGGACACTGTGTTGGGCTGCGCCCCTCATGGAAACATTCAGCCAGAGATTATGAGGAGTGTCTATATGGAAGAAGATGAGGGCCATGTGGGAGTGTTTTGGTTTTAACTGTGGTTATTTGTGTGGCAGTTGGAAGCGATGACTGGGTCCACCTGGGCTTGAACTCTGGTGTGATACCCCATAGAGACTGAGTCCTGGAACTGACCTCAGAGAAGTATTGCCATGAATTGTGTTGGGATATTAGGAGGCCACACATGGGAGTCGCCATTGGAAACAGAGATCAATTCCCAGGGTGGCTTTCCACAGAGCACTGGGAATCTCAGCCAGGGTATCACATAATTTTATTCTGAAACACTTGGCAGCCATAGTTGAGAGTCAAAACACAAATGCACTTAACATTGTAGACTTCAATGGGCCTGGCTTCATGTGGCATTTTGGCCACTTTTTTAGAAGCCTTAGCAGTTAGAGTTCTCCAGAGCTTTCATTGAAATGAGCTTCTTCACCATTTAATGATTACTGAATTAAATGAAACACTCAGTGACTCCAACCTCAACCTTGAAAGATGGGCTCGATAAATACCATTAAATTTTTGAAATTCCCATATCTAGGAGGCAGTGGAGAACCATTGGATATCCTGTTGGTGATCATGAGTGTACCAGACAGTGCCTTGATTGGCTGGGTTTCACGAAAATGATGTAGAACAGAGATGCCAGTAAATTGGAGCCTGCTGAATAGTGGACCTAGAGCAAAGGTGGGCATGTGTGAGATAAATCATCTGTGGTGCTTCTATCTGGATTTGCCAATGGCTTCCAAATGCCTTGTGACTGACATGGTGTATCCAGCAGACCATTATATGTAAATGATTCTTGTTATATGGATAAGTTTCAGGGCAATGTTCAGAATCAGGTTGCTATGGTCAAGGTGGCAACCTATGTTGGAAAGAAGCATGGTTTGTGCATTCTCCTGCAGACCCTGTTCCACCACACGTGACAGAACTCCCTCCAGCACTGTGTCCCAGTTAAATTCCTTGTATTTCGTGAAGCAAATACTGAACTCCCAGTGCAGCAGCAAAAAACATCACAAAAATTGGAGGATGATCAAATGGCTTCAGAGTCCACATGAGGAGACACTGAGCCCCAAGTGGCCACAGTTGACCCAGAAAGAGAGAATTCATCAATGCTGCCTCATTTTCATTGGTAAATAAGAAAGCATCTACTCCAGGTCACATAGATGCAGACCCAGCTTTTATGGTCTCACTACAAACGAAGCTAAAGCTCCTGACAACAACATATATTTCAAGAGCCCAACATCTGAGGCAGTTTTTCCAGAAGTCTTTAGGATAGCAGAGCTCCATGTTTGTGGAGTGTTTACATTGTCCCTTACTTTTGGAAACTCCCCTTCTACCTGCAAGGTTGTGAACTCCTGAGCATATTCAATTCCAGATATGTACTCACAGATTTTCTTACTCATCTTCTCTACATGTGTTACTTGGGACGAAGTTAAGGTCAAGGCATTGTTCTGGATGAGAGTCAGAAGATTTTTGTGTAGCACATATTTGCATACACATTGGATTCATTTTCCAATTTTCCTTTCGAAATACTGAATCCCTGACACTAACCCATACCCTACAAGACTCTGACAACTAATCCTAACTTGATGGAGAAAAGTAACCCAAACAGAATAGAAATACAAACACATCAGAGGAGCCATGGTGTAAAGTTGGAATTGCCTTTTCCATTATATAGGGTAGGAGTTATAAATCTAGTCAATTTTTTTTGTTGAAAGAGTTGTCCATGTATTTTTAAACTTATCAAATATGTGAATTCCTGTCTCCCCCATTTCTCTGTATCCTATTCAGCACATATATTTTTATATGCACATATAGAATTGTACCTTGTATCACACATATATTCTTCTGAGGTGGCTGACTTGGCAGATACAAATTGTGAGAAAAGTTCAGTCCTCCTAAACGCTGTTGGAACTGAAAATTCAACCTATGGGTGAGCTTTCTAGTTGAACAACATTATACATAAATCCATGTTCAGTAAAATGAATATTTTTGAATACGTGGATGACATATATTTCATGATGAATTTCGATTGGCATATATATTGCTAGTTTTTAATGTCTGTGTGTGTTTGTGTGTGTGTGTGTGTGTAGATATAGATATAGATATTGATATAGATATACACTGTCAAGATTTTTCAAAATATGAAATATATGTATATTTTGGCCACTCTTTGGGAAGCCTTACCTGTGAGAGTTCTCTAGAGCTTTCATTGAAATGAGGTTCCTCAACATTTAATGGTTCCTGAATGAATTGAAACCCACAGTGCCTCCAACTTCATCCTTGAAAAATTGCTCCATAAATACCTTGAAATTCCCCTGACCAGGTGGCACTGGAGAACCTTTGGATGTATTGTTGCTGATCATGAGTGTACCAGACAGTGCCTTGACTGACTGGGTTTCACGAAAATTGTGTAGAACAGAGATGTAAGTAAGTTGGAGAGTGCTGAGAAGTGGGCCCAGAGCTGTGGTGTGCAGGTGTATAATAAAATATCTGTGGTGGGGCCATGTGAGTCTGCCATTAACTTCTAAATGGCTTGTGGCTTACATGGTGCAGCTAGCAGACCCTTATATGTAAAGGCATCTTGTTATAAGGAAAGGTTTCAGGACAATGTTCAGAATCAGTTTGCTATGGACAATGTTGCAAGTTATGTGCGATAGAAGCCTGGTTGGTGAATTCTCCTGTAGACCCTGACCCTCCACACGTGACAGAACTCGCTCCAGCACTGTGTCCCAGTTGAACTCCTTGTATTTCATGAAGGAAATACCAAAAGCCCAGTGCAGCAGCAAGAAACACCACGAAAATTGTAGGATGACCAATCGGCTTCACAGTCAAGACGGGGAGACACTTAGCCCTCCGTGGCCACAGTTTACCTTCAAAGGTAGGATTGAGCACTGCTGCCTCATGTTCTTTGGAAAATAAGAAACCATGTCCTCCAGGTCAGATAAATGAAGACCCATCTTTGATGGTATCACTACAAAGGAAGCTAAAGCTCCTGAAAAGAAAATATATTTCAAGTGCCCAACCTCAGAGGCAGTTTCTCACGAAGTCTTTAGGCCAGCAGAGTTCCATGATTGTGGACTGTTTATCCTGTCCCTTAATTTTGAAAACTCCTCTAAAATGTCCAAGCTTGTGAACTCCTGAGCATTTTCCATTCCAGATATGTATTCACAGATTTTCTAACTCTTGTCCTCTAATTGTGTCTTACTTGGGGTGAAGGTAATGTCAAGGCATTGCTCTGAATGAGAGTGGAAAGATTTTTTGTAGTGCATATTTGCGTAAACAATGGATTCATTTTCCTTTATTTTCATTTGAATTACTGAATCCATGACACTAAAGAATACCCTACTAGACTCTGACTACTAATGCTAATATGATGGAGAAAAATAACCCAAACAGAATAGAAATACAAGCAATTCAGAGGAGGCATAGTGTATAGTTGGACTTGCCTTTTGCATGATAAAGGGTAGTTGTTAAAAATCTGGTTAATTTTTAATTGAAATAGTTCTCCATGTGTTTTGAAAGGTATCAGATATGTGAATTCCTGTCTCCCTTTCTCTGTTGCCTATTCAGCACATGTATTTTTATATGCACAAATAGAATCCTACCTGGAACCACACGTACATTATTGTGAGGTGGCTGACTAGGCAGATACAAATTTTGAGAAGAGATCACTCCACCTAAACGCTGTAGGAACTGAAAATTCAACATTTGCGTGAGCTTCCTAGTTGAACAACATTACGCATAAATCCATGTTCAGTAAAATAAAGATTTTTGGATCTGTGTATGATATGTATTTCATGATGAATTTTGATTGGCATATATATTGCTACTTTTTAATATCTCTGTATGTGTTTTGTGAAAAATCTACACTAAATAGATTATTCAAAATATGAAATATATGTGTCTTATTATACACTCCTTAATTTCATTCATGTTCATGTATGAGACCAAGGCTCATGCAACAGCAAAAGACATTTATTGAGGATCCAATCCAGCATGCTGGTGCTCTGTGCTCACTCAAGAAGGGAGAGCAGCCCAGATCCCCGAGCAGGGGTTGAGCAGTGCTTAAGTACACGATTTGGCGAGTGTGAGACTTTACATATATCACAGCCTCCTTTAGCAAATCATCATACACTGTGGGAAAATGAAACAACAAATCCTAAACATGATTAGTTCATTCATTGGCTTGAACACGTCAGGCGGGAGTGATAGGTCAATTCTAAAGCGGGGTACACATTGAAATTGATTGATTTAGGCCCTGCGATGCATATGTGGTAGGCCACACAGGGTCCTAGGTTATTAAACTACCAGGCGGTCAGGGGGAATATTTACTGGGCAGTCCAGAAATTGTCCTACAATTTACAGGTATTTCAGGTTTTGCGTGTAGCATGGAAACTTAAAAATACCTGGTCCTTTACATTTTAAACCAGGCCTTGAAGATTAGAAACTTTACAACACCCAGTCTTTTACACTTTAACTTTAACACTTTAATTTCAATTTCTTTTACCCTTACAGATCACTCCTGGTTCAGAAGAAGGGTGTCCAAGCCACCCTGACTTTAGGCAAATGAGGGGCAAGGGAGCTTATTTTGGACACTGTCTTGGGCTGTGCCCCTCATGGAAACCTCCAGCCATATGTTATGATGAGTGTCTTTATGGAAGAAGATGAGGGCCATGTAGGAGTGTTTTGGTTTTAATTGTGGTCATTTGTGTGGCGGTTGGAAGAGATGACTTGGTCCACCAGGGCTTGAACTCTGCTCTGATACTCCTTAGAGCCTGAGTTCTGGAACTCACCTGAGAGAAGTATTGCCATGATTTGTGTTGGGATTATAGGAGGCCACACATGAGATTAGCCCTTGGAAACTGAGATCTAGGCCCAGGGTGGCTTTCCACTGAGCACTGGGAATCTCAGCCAGGATAACACATGATTTTTTTACTGAAAGACTTGGAAGTCATAGTTGACACTCAAAACACACATGTACCTCACATTGTAGACCTCAATGAGCCTGGCTTCATGTGACCTTCTGGCTACTCTTTGGGAAGCCTTGTCTGTGAGAGTTCTCCAGAGCTTTCATTGAAATGAGCTTACTCACCATTTAATGGTTCCTGAATGAATTGAAACCCACAGTGCCTCCAACATCATCCTTGAAAAATGGCTACATAAATATCATGAAATTTTTAATATTCCCATGACCAGGTGGCACTGGAGAAACTTTTGCTGATCATGAGTGTACCAGACAGTTCCTTGATTGACTGTTTGTCATGAAAATGGTATAGAACCGAGATGTCATAAGTTGGAGCCTGCTGAGTATTGGGGCTAGAGCAGTGGACTATATGGTTGTGAATAAATATCTGTTGTGGGACCACGTGGATCGGCCATTGGCTTCCAAAATACTTGTGACTGACATGGTGCAGGCAGCAGACCCTTATATGTAAAGGCATCTTGTTATATTGAGAGGATTCAGGGCAATGTTCAGAATTCGGTTGCTATAGTCAAGGGGGAAAGCTATGTGGGATAGATCCATGTTTCGAAAATTCTCCTGAAGACCCTGACCAATCACACGTGACAGAGCTCCCTCCAGAATTGTGTGCCAGTTGAACTCCTTGTATTTCATTAAGCCAATTCCAAACTCCCAGTGCAGCAGTAAGAAACACCACGAAAATGGAGGATGACCAAACGGCTTCACAGACCACATGGGGAGAAACTTAACTCCCAGTGGCCACAGTTTACCAAGAAAAAGAGAATTCAGAACTGCTGTCTCATGTTCATTAGAAAATAAGGAACCATTTCCTCCAGGTCACATAGATGCAGACCCACATTTGATGGTGTCACAACAAAGGAAGCTAAATCTCCTGACAACTTCATATATTTCATGTGCCCAACCTGAGAGGCATTTTCTCAAAGAGTCTTTAGGCCAGCAGAGCTCCAAGTTTGTGGAGTGTTTAACCTCTCCCTTACTTTTGGAAACTGCTCTACCACCTCCAATGTTGTGAACTCCTGAACATTTTCATTTCCACATATGTAATCACAGGTTTTCGAACTCCTCTCCACTAATTGTGTCTTACTTGGAGCGAAGTAAATGTCAAGGAATTGTTCTGGATGAGAGTGGCAAGATTTTTGTGTAGCACATATTTGCATACACATTAGATTCATTTTTCTATTTTCATTTGAAATAATGATCCCTGACACTAACACATACCCTAATAGACTCTGACTACTAATGCTAATATGATGGATAAAAAGAAACGTAACAGAATAGAAATACAGGCCTTTCATAGGAGGCATGGTATATACTTGGATTTGCCTTCAGCTTTATCAAGGGTATGTATTATAAATCTTGTCAAATTTTAATTGTAATATTTCTCCATGAGTTTTACATGTATATATATTTATATATATACACTCTCTAGATTTTTCAAAATATGAAAAAAATGTGTCTTATTAAACACTCTCTAAATTCATTCATATTCATGTATGTGGATATATAATCAACTTTTCACAAGATTATTCTCAGAAACATTCAACCACCTGAAATACATATTTGTTTCCTCGTCCTGAGAACTAACTTCAGTGAATGGTGCTTACAAATCCTAATATTTCTACAGTAACTGACACAGTTTATCATCAAAGCAAGTAGATTCCAATGGACATGATGTGTATATTGATGTTCATTTTAATTCAACACTGGCACATTACAATTTCTTCTGTTTATGCACATCATAGGATATATATTTCCTCCACAGGTTAGCAAATATATAGGCATTTGTTTCACTTTCAATCACTTCCTGCTTCAGAACACATGCATTCCTCCGTGTTTCTTGACTGGTCTTTTCATGAGACTTCTTTCCAAACACATTATTTTCGATTTCCTTTATCAGTTTTGAAGCAAAACTGAAACAGACTTCATGATAAACCATCACTGTAATATCATCATAAGATGTATAACTGGTTGGAATGAATGATTATATATCAATAAAAGATTTTTTATACATTTTCTGATATCAATTCAATACATTATTTAAAGTGTAACCAGTTATATTATTTATTCACATTATGGTCTATTCATGCATTATCTCTATATTCATAGACACAGGGTACACCTCGTTGTACCCCCAATACTAATTTATACATTTTTAAAATATTGCTCCCAGAAATGGTGGAAGAAATACTCATGTCACCTGATCTACATATGCATGTTATCACAGTAATATTCTGGACACAAAATGCAAAAGTCACACGTATGATTGTACCAAAGCCTAAAGGGAAACTCAACATGGATTACTAAAAACATCCATGACCAGGTTGCCTAATGCTCTCAAATGTCAATCCTATTGGTGACTACATATTTGTTTCTTCATAAGATTATATATTCAACCTCAAAACTGTTGAAAATGTTTAATTTTTTTTCACTCACTTGATACTCTTTGACTGATTTCCTAATGTCTCTATTGATATCTACTTTCCTACATATTTTCCCCAGTTCAACATTGTGACTGACCCTTCACATGTGCTGACATTGACATTCACTCTCTAACGGAAACACTATTGCTAATGAACTTTGGACCAAATCCTATACTAGCTCTTCTTCCGAAACATACTGACTATCTTCCTGATCCTATCGACTATCACTTTTTGAGTGGATGTTCTCTACTGCATTCAATCATCCAAGGTGCAAGGTCCTATGCCATTGTATATCGATTTTTCTGAAACATGTATGCAGAACGTAATTCAAAGCTACGTATCGCAATGAGTTGCCCAATGCACTTCTGAGCTTCAAATCTTACCTAGATTTCTGTTTTCATACGTATATTTCATCTCTATATTCCTATAAATATTGCAGGTTCCCAAGATCATTATTCATTCTGCAGAATGATTCCTAATCCAAATCAAACCTGCTATTTACGATAACCATACACGGTTGCCTCAATCTAACATTACAAAAGAGCAGGGACAGAGTTCGTCTTACAATACAGGAATGTAGGGTATCTTCAAACTGCTGAGAACCTGAAAGTTCGGTGCAGAAATAATCCCTGGATAAGATGTCAGCAGCTATGAAGGACCTGTGAGAGCAAAAGCCATCTTCAATGGCAAACAATCTAGACAGGAAAAAGGAATGTGTATGCATCAGACTCTCTCTTTGTAAGGTAGAGAAGATGGACCTAACCAGGCCTGCGTGGAGAGCTGTTCTCAGGTGCCTATTTTGATATACCATTGAAACTAGTCAAATTGTCAAAGGAAGTAAGGGCAGCCTCCATCCAATGTGACCCTTGGAAGCAATGGTTAGGGCAAAGTTGTTGCCAAGGCAGTGACCTCAATCAGTTCCTGAAGGAAGTGACCTACCTAACTTCCTTGGTGATGGAACACTCTGAAATTTTGATGCAAGAAGCCAGGCACCGAGAGCCAGTCCCAGTCCCAGTCCCAGTGCACTCACTTGTTTGGATTTACCAAGTACAGAGTCAGACCTTCTTGGTACCTACTGATGTGAGGATGGCCAAATGCCAGGAGAGCTCTGAAGAGAAGCCTTTCCTGAGATAACAGGTAGTGGCTAGCCGTTGGCTCCTCACAGCATCACAGAGTTTGCCAAGGAGACAAGATCTGAGACAGGAGAGGTCATTTTGTGGAGAACATAGTATGGCCCACCAGTCAGAGGACACTCCGGATAGTCACAGACCTACTTTTGGGAAGGAGTTGCCTTTGTTTGTGGATGTGAGTTTGCGGTTTTGTCTCATGTTCTGAGAATAGGTAGGAAATGTGGTTGGTTTTGTTTGGAGTCGACTGTTTCTAGTAAGTCTTTTGACAAGGCGACTTTCTATGTCTGTGTATCCACTGTGTCCGTGGTTGTCGACATTAGAAAAGAGAATGCATCAATGGAGGTGTCCTGTCTAGTAGAAAGCTTCCCAGCATTTATCCTGCACAATTGATGAATGGACCGTGGTATGCCTTATGGATAGGAAACACCTACTAACATCCTAAGTTCCTGTTTTCTTCCTGAATTCTGGGCACTCTCCAGAATAAGCTCATGATGTATTGTCCAAGATATGTACCACCTCCAAGCTCTGTGACATGTCCATGTTCTTGATAGCTGAAGGGAATGGGAACATCTCAGAAAACTCAGATATCAGTGTGAGCAGTAAAGTCTCAGTGGAGAAACCCTGCTTTGGTCCATTTGCTTACCTATGGTTCTGTTGCCTTGAATGTCAGGAAGGTCTTTGCATCATGCCACCCCTTTGTGAAGCCTGAAGAAACAGATTTCAAATGGAAATGAATGTGCATCACCTGTGGCTCTTTTCTTAATTGCTTTGGAAAAGGATGTGTCTTAATCAGACACTAGGCTCTGTTTGAGGCTGTGGATAAGATTCTCAGCTCCTGATAGATGTAAAGAAGATCCCATGTGTGCATCCAAAACCAAAATGGCAAAAAGATCAGTCATTGTAGATGAAGTCTCCTGCCTTCCTCCGATAGGTTCCTGACCTCCATCAAGTGAGAATAGGGATTTTTTTGGGGTCAAATGAGTTCTTCAAAGTCCTGCAGAAGTACTTGGGTTCTCTCATGATGCCAAATCACATAATGAATCTATACCTGACTGTCAGTAGGCCTCAAATTGGAGAAGCAAAGCAGCGTTGATGGCAGGCTTTTTTGATCACTCCTGGTTCACAGGAAGGGTGTCCAGGCCACCATGAATTTAGACAAATGAGTGGCAAGGGTGCATATTTTGGACACTGTCTTGGCTGCGCCACTCATGGAAACCTCCAGCCAGAGTTTATAATGACTGTCTATATGGATGAAGATGAGGGACATGTGGGAATGTTTTGGTTTTAATTGTGGTCATTTGTGTGGCGGTTGGAAGAGATAACAGGGTCCACATGTGCTTGAACTCTGGTGTGATTCCTCTTAGAGACTGAGTTCTGGAACTGACCTCAGAGAAGTGTTGCCATGAATTGTGTTGGGATTTTAGGAGGCCACGCATAAGAGTTGCCCTTGAAACCTGAGATCTAGGCCCAGGGTGGCTTTCCACAGAGAACTGAAATTCTCAGCAAGGATATCGCATGATTTTATTCTGAAAAACTTGGCAGCCATAGTTAAGAGTCAAAAGACACATGGACGTCCCGTTGTAGACCTCAATGGGCCTGGCTTCATGTGACCTTTTGGCCACTGTTTGGGAAGCCTTGCCTGTGAGAGTTTTTCAGGGCTTTCATTGAAATGAGAGTCCTCCCCATGTAATGGTTCCTGGAAGAATGGAAACCCCAAAGTGCCTCCAACTTCATTCTTGAAAAATGGATAGATAAATACCATGATGTTTTTGAAATTCCCAATGACTAAGTGGCACTGGAGAACCATTGGTTGTTCTCTTGCTGATCATTAGTGTTACAGACAGTGACTTGATTGGCTGGGTTTCATGAAAATGGTGTGGAACAGAGATGCCAGTAAGTTGGAGCCTGCTGAGTAGTGGGCCTAGAGCAGTGGTGGGCAGGTGTGTGATAATACAACTGTGGTGTGGCCATGTGGATCAGCCATTGGCTTCCAAATAGCTTGTGACTGACTTGGTACAGCCAGCAGACTATTATATGAAAAGGCATCTTGTTATATGGAGAGGTTTCTGGGCAATGTTCAGAATCAGGTTGCGATGGTCAAGGGGGCAAGCTATGTGGGATAGAACCCTGGTTGGTGAATTCTCCTGCAGACCCTGACCCAACACACGTCACCGAACTCCCTCTAGCACTATATCCTAGTTGAACTCCTTGTATTTCGTGAAGCAAATACCAAACTCCCAGTGCAGCAGCAAGAAACACCACAAAAAGTTCAGGATGACCAAATGGCTTCACAGTCCACTCAGGGAGACACTAAGCTTCCAGTGGCCACAGTTTACCAACAAAGAGAGAAATCAACACCGGTACCTAATGTTCAATGGAAAATAAGAAACGATGTCCTCCAGGTCACATAGATGCAGATCCAACTTTGATGGTCTCACCAGAAATGAAGCTAAAGCTCCGGACAACAAGATATATTTCATGTGTCCAAACTCAGAGGCAGTTTCTCAAGAAGGCTTTTGGCCAGCAGAGTTCCATGTTTGTGGAGTGTTTACGCAGTCACTTACTTTTGGAAACTCCTCTACCACCTCCAAGGTTGTGAACTCCTGAGCATTTTCCATTCCAGATATGTATTCACAGATTTTCTAACTCTTCTCTTCGAATTGCATCTTACATAGGGTGAAGATAATGTCAATGGATTTTTCTGGATGAGAGTGGGAAGACTTTTGTGTAGGACATATTTGCATACATATTGGATTCATTTTCCAATTTTCCATTTGAAATACTGAATCCCTGACACTAAACCATACCCTACTAGTGTCTGACTACTAATCCTAATATGAGGCAGAAAAATAACCCAAACATAATAGAAATACAAACAGTTCAGAGGAGGCACGGTTTATAGTTGGACTTGCCTTTTGCATTATAAAGGTTAGGAGTTATTAATCTAGACAATTTTTGTTGCAATAGTTGTCCATGTGATTTTAAAGATAACAAATATGTGAATTCTTGTCTCTCTTTCTCTGTAGCCTACTCAGCACATATATTTTTATATGCACATAGAGAATCCTACCTGGTACTACACGTACATTCTTGTGAGGTGGCTGACTTGGCAGATACAAATTGAGAGAAGAGATCACTCCTCATAAACGCCGTTGGAACTGAAAATTCAACCTATGGGTGAGCTTCCTAGAGAACAAAATTATACACAAATCTTTGTTCAGTAAAATGAATATTTTTGGATCTGTGGATGATATATATTTCATGGTGAATTTTGATTGGCATATATTGCTATTTTTAATGTCTCTGTGTGTGTGTGTGTGTGTGTGTGTGTATATATATATATATATATATATATATATATATATATATATATACACACTCTCTCCATATTTTTCAAAATATGAAATATATGTGTCTTATGTACACTTCCTAATTTCATTCATGTTCATGAACGTGGATTTATAATCAACGTTTCACAAGATTATTCTCAGAAAATTTCATCCACCTGAAATACATATTTGATTCCTAGTACTGAAAACTAACTTCAGTGAATGGTGCATACAAATCCTAACATTTCTACAGTAACTGACACAGTTTATCATCAATGCAAGTAGATTCCTATGGGACATGATGTGTATATCGACGTTCATTTTTATTCAACACTGGGACATTACAATTTCTTCAGTTTATGCACATCATAGGATATATATTTCCTCCACAATTTAGCAAATTTATAGGGATTTGTTTCAATTTCAATCACTTCCTGCTTCAGAACACATGTTTTTCTCCATGTTTCTTGACTGATCTTTTCATGAGATTTCTTTCCAAACACATTATTTTCGATTTCCTTTATCACTTTTAAAGCAAAATGGACACACACTTTATGATAAACCATAACTATAATATCACTATTAGATGTATAACTGGTTGGAATGAATGATTTTATATCAATAAAAGATTTCTTATATATTTTCTGATATCAATTCAATACATTTTGTAAAGTGGAACCCATTATATTATTTATTCACAGTATGGTCTATTCATGCATTATCTCTATATTAATAGACACAGGTTACACCTCTTTGTATCCCCAATACTAATTTATACATCTTCAAAATATTGCTCCCAGAAATGGTGGAAGAAATACTCATATCACCTGATCTACATATGCATGGTATCACAGTAATATTCTGGACACAAAATGCAAAATTCACACGTATGACTGTACCAAAGCCTAAATGGAAACTGAACATGGATTACTAAAAACATCCATGACCAGGTTGCCTAATGCTCTCAAATGTCAATCCTATTGGTGACTACATATTTGTTTCTTCCTAAGATTATATATTCAACCTCAATACCATTGAAATTGTCTAATTTATTCACTCACTTTGTACTTTTCCTGATTTCCTAATGTCTCTATTGATATCTACTTTCCTACATATTTTCTCCAGTTCAACATTGTGACTGACCCTTCACATGTGCTGACATTGACATTCACTCTCTAACCGAAACCCTATTGCTTATGAACTTTGGTCCAAATCCTATACTCACTCTTCTTCCGAAACATACTGACTATCTTCCTGATCCTATCAACTATCCCTTTTTGAGTGGATGTTCTCTACTACATTCAATCATCCAAGGTACAAGGTCCTATGCTATTGTATATCGATTTTTCTGAAACATGTATGCAGAACGTAATTCAAAGCTACGTATCACAATCAGTTGCCCAATGCACTTCTGAGCTTCAAATCTTACCTAGATTTCTGTTTTCATACGTATATTTCATCTCTATATTCCTATAAATATTGCAGGTTCCCAAGACGATTATTCATCCCGCAGAATGATTCCTAACCCAAATCGAACCTGTAATTAACCCTAACCATACACTGTTGCCTCAATCTAAAATTACAAAAGAGCAGGGACAGAGTTCATCTTACAATACAGTAATGTAGGGTATCTTCCAACTGCTGAGAACCTCAAAGTTCGATGCAGAAATGATCCCTGGAGAAGATGTAGGCAGCTATGAAGGATCTGAGAGAGCAAAAGCCATCTTCCATGGCAAACAACCTGAACAGGATGAAGGGATGTGTATGCATCAGCCTTTCTCTTCTTAATGTAGAGAAGATGGACCTAACCAGGCCTGCGTGGAGAGCTGTTCCCAGGTGCCTATTTTGATATACCATTTTAACTAGTCAAATTGTCACACAAAGTAGGAGCAGCCTCCATCTAAAGGGACCCTTGGAAGAAACTGTTAGGACAAAGTTGTTGCCAAGAGAGGGACCTCATTCAGTTCCTGAAGGAAGTGACCTAGCTAACTTCCTTGGTGATGGAACTCTCTGAAATTGTGATGCAAGAAGCCAGGCACCGAGAGCCAGTCCCAGTCCCAGTCCCAGTGGGCTCACTTGTTTGGATTTACCAAGTACAAGTAAGACTTTCTTGGTACCTACTGATGTGAGGATGGCCAAATGCCAGTTGAGCTCTGAAGAGGGGCCTTTTCTGAGATAGCAGGTAGTGGCTAACTGCAGGCTCCTCACAGCATCACAGAGTTGGCCAAGGAGACATGATCTGAAAGTGGAAAGGCCATTTCGAGAGGAACATAGTATAGCCCACCAGTCAGAGGACACTCTGGATAGTCACAGACCCACTTTTGGGAAGGAGGTGCCTTTAAGTGTGTGGGTGTGAGTTTCTGGTTTTGTCTCATGTTCTGAGAATAGGTAGAAAAGGTGGTTGGTTTGGTTTGGAGTCGACTGTTTCTAGTTACTCTTTTGACAAGGCAAGTGTTTCTATGTCTGTGTATCCACTGTGTCCGTGGTTTTAGACATTAGAAAAGAGAATGCATCAATGGAGGTGTCCTGTCTAGTAGAAAGCTTCCCAGCATTCATCGTTCACAATTGATAAATGGACTGTGGTTTGCCTTATGGATAGGAAACAACTACTAACTTCCTAAGTTCCTGTTTTCTTCCTGAATTCTGGCCACTCTCCAGAATAAGCTCATGATTTATTGTCCAAGATATGTACCACCTCCAAGCTCTGTGACATGTCCATGTTCTTGATAGCTGAAGGGAATGGGAACATCTCTGAAAACTCAGATATTAGTGTGAGCAGTAGAGTCTCAGTGGAGAAACCCTGCTTTGGTCCATTTGCTTACCTATGGTTCTGTTGCCTTGAATGTCAGGAAGGTCTTTGCCTCAGGCCACCCCTTTTAGAAGCCTGAAGAAACAGTTTTCAAATTTAAAGGAATGGGTATCACGTGTGGCTCTTTGCTTAATTGCTTTGGAAAGGGATGTATCTTAATCAGACACTAGGCCCTGATTGAGGGGGTGGCTAAGATTCTCAGCTCCTGATAAATCTAAAGAAGATCCCATGTGTGCATCCAAAACCAAAGTGGCAAAATGATCAGTCATTGTGGATGAAGTCTCTTGTCTTCCTGTGTTAGGTCCTGAACTCCATCAAGTGAGAATAGGATTCCTTTGGGTCAAATGAGTTCTTCAAAGTCCTGCAGAAGTGTTTGGGTTCTCTCATGATGCCAAATCACATAAGCAATCTATACCTGACATTCAGTAGGCCTCAAATTGGAGAAGCAGAGCAGTATTAACAGCAGGCCTATATGATCACTCCTTGTTCACAGGATGGGTTTCAAGGCCACCCTAAATTTAGACAAATGAGGGGCAAGGGTGCATATTTTGGACACTGTCTTGGGCTGCGCCCCTCATGGAAACCTCCAGCCAGAGTTTATGATGAGTGTCTATATGGATGAAGATGAGGGCCATGTGGAAATGTTTTGGTTTTAATTGTGGTCATTTGTGTGGCGGTTGGAAGAGATGACTGGGTCTACATGGGCTTGAACTCTGGTGTGATTTCCCTTAGAGACTGAGTTTGGGAACTGACGACAGAGAAGTATTGCCATGAATTGTGTTGGGATTGTAGGAGGCCACACATGAGAGTTGCCCTTGAAACCTGAGATCTAGGCCCAGGATGGCTTTCCACAGAGAACTGAAAATCTCAGCAAAGATATCACATGATTTTATTCTGAAAAACTTGGCAGCCATAGTTAGAGTCAAAAGACACATGGACCTCACGTTGTAGACCTCAATGGGCCTGGCTTCATGTGACCTTTTGGCCACTGTTTGGGAAGCCTTGCCTATGAGAGTTCCTCAGAGCTTTCATTGAAATTAGCTTCCTCCCCATGTAATGGTTCCTAGATGAATGGAAACCCCAAAGTGCCTCCAACTTCATTCTTGAAAAATGCATAGATAAACACCATGAAATTTTTGAAATTCCCAATGACCAGGTGGCACTGGAGAACCATTGGATGTCCTGTTGCTGATCATAAGTATAACAGACAGTGCCTTGATTGACTGGGTTTCATGAAAATTGTGTAGTACAGAGATGCCAGTAAGTTGGAGGCTGCTGAGTAGTGGGCCTAGAGCAGTGGTGGGCAGATGTGTGGTAATACATCTGTGTTGTGGCCATGTGGATCTGCCATTGGCTTCCAAATGGCTTGTGACTGACTTGGTGCAGCCAGGAGACCATTATATGAAAAGGCATCTTGTTATATGCAGGGGTTTCAGGGTAATGTTCATAATCAGGTTTCTATGGTCAAGGCGGTAAGCAATGTGGGATAGAAGCCTAGTTGGTGCATTTTCCTGCAGAGCCTGACCCACCACACGTTACAAGACTCCCTCAAGCACTGTGTGCCAGTTGAACTCCTTGTATGTCATGAAGCAAATACCAAACTCCCAGTGTAGCAGCAAGAAACACCACGAAAAGTGGAGGATGACCAAATGGCTTCAAAGTCCACACGGGGAGTCACATTGCCCGAAGTGGCCACAGTTTACCTACAAAGAGAGACTTCAGCACTGGTGCCTCATGTTCATTGGAAAATAAGAAACCATGTCCTCTAAGTCACATAGATGCAGACCCAGCTTTGATGGTCTCACAACAAAGGTAGGTAAAGCTCCTGACAAAAACATATATTTCAAGTGCACAACCTCAGGGGCAGTTTCTCAAGAAGTCTTTAGTCCAGCAGAGCTCCATGTTTGTGAAGTGTTTACCCTGTTCCTTACTTTTGGAAACTCATCAACCACTTGCAAAGTTGTGAAATCATGAGCATATTCAATTCCAGATATGTACTCACAGATTTTTTACCTCTTTTCATATAATTGTGAATTACTTAAGGTGAGGGTAAGTCAAGGCATTGTTCAGGATGAGAGTGGAAAGATTTTTTGTATCACAATTTTGCATACACTTTGGATTAATTTTCCTAGTTGAACAACATTATACATAAATCCATGTTCAGTATAATAAATATTTTTGCATCCGTGGATGATATATATTTCACTATGAATTTCAATTGGCATACATATTGCTACTTTTTAATGTCTTTGTTTTTTTTGTATATATATATATATATATATATATATATATATATATATATATATATATATATATATCTCCTATCCAGATTTTTCAAAATATATGTGTTTTATTATACACTCTCTAAATTCTATTATGTTCATATATGTGGATGTATAATCAACTTTTCACAAGATTATACTCAGAAATATTCATCCACCTGAAATACATATTTGTTTCCTAATACAGACAACTAACTTCAGTGAACGATGCATACAAATCCTAATATTTCTACAGTAACTGACTCAGTTTTACATCAATGCAAGTAGATTCCTATGGGGCATGACATGTATTTTGACGTTCATTTTTATTCAAGACTTGGTACGTTGCTATTTCTTCAGTTTATGCACATCATATGATATATATTTCATCCACAAGTTAGCATATTTATAGGCATTTGTTTCACTTTCAATCACTTCCTTCTTCAGAACAAATGTATTCCTCCATGTTTCTTGACTGGTCGTTTCATGAGACTACTTTCTAAACACATGATTTTTGAATTACATAATCACTTTTGAAGCAAAAATCACACCCTTCATGATAAACCATAACCATAATATTACCATTAGATGTATAACTAGTTGGAATGAATGATAGTATTTCAATATAAGATTTCTTATATATTTTAAGATATCAATTCAATCCATTATTTTATGTAGAACTAGTTATATTATTAATTCACAGTGTGGTCTACTCATGCATTTTCTCTAGATTCATATACACAGGGTACATCTCTTTGTACCCCCAATACTAATTTATACATCTTCAAAATATTGCTTCAAAAAATGGTGGAAGAATTACTCATGTAACCTGATCTACATATATATTTTATCACAGTGATATTCTGGACACAAAACGCAAGGCTCACACTTATGTTTGTACCATAGCCTAAATGGAAATTGAACATGTATTACTATAAACATCCATGTCCAGGTTGTCTAATGCTCAATATCAATCCTATTGGTGACTACATATTTGTTTCTTCCTAAGATTATATATTCAAACTCAACCCTGTTGGAAATGTCTAATCCTATCACTCACATTATACTTTGCCTTATTTCCTAATGTGTCTATTGATATCTGTTTTCCTACATATTTTCCCCTGTTCATCATGTGACTGACTCTTCTCATGTGCTGACATTTACGTTCACTCTCTAACCAAAAACCTATTACTAATGAAATTTGTTCCAAAACCTATACTCACTCTTCTTCCTAAACCTACTGACTATCCCAGTTTGAGTGGATGTTCTCTTCTACATTCAATCATCCAAGGTACAAGGTCTTTTGCCATTCGATATCGAATTATTTGAGACAACTGTTCAGAATGTAATTCAAAGCTAAGTATCCCAATCAAGGGCAAAATGCCCTTCTGGGCTTCAAGTCTTACCTAGATATCTGTTTTCATACTTATATTTCACCAATATATTCTTATAAATATTGCATGTTCCAATACCATTATTCATCTCACAGAATGATTCCTAACCCCAATGGAACATGTTATTAACCCTAAGAATGCACCGTTCCCTCAATCTAATTTTACAGAAGAAAAGGGACAGAGTTTGACTTACAATACAGAAATGTAGGTGATCTTCCACCTGCTGAGAACCTCAAAGGTCCATGTAGAAATGATCCCTGGAGAAGATGTAGGCAGCTATGAAAGACCTGAGAGAGCAAAAGTCATCTTCCATGGCAAACATCCTGGTCAGGATGAAAGGATATGTCAGAATCAGCCTCTCTCTTCTTAATTTAGAGAAGATGGACCAAACCAGGCCTGTGTGGAGAGCTGTTCCAGGAGCCTATGGTTGATCTACCATTCTAACTTGTGAAAATTTCAAAGGAAGTAGGGGCAGCCTCCGTTTCATTGGTCAATTGAAAGCAACTGTGAGGACAAAGTGTTTGCCAAGGCAGTGACCTCATTCAGTTCCTTAAAGAAATGACCACACCTTACACTTTTGGTGATGGAACACTGTGAACTTTTGATCCAGGAAGCCAGGAACCCAGAGTCAGGCCCAGTCCCAGTCCCATTGGGCTCGCTTGTTTTGATTGAACAAGGACAGAGACATTATTTTTTGGTCCTACTGTTGTGAGGATGACCAAATGCCAGGAAAGCTCTGAAAACTGGCCTTTCCAGAGAAAGCAGGTAGTGGCTCATCGCGGACTCCTGACAACTTCACAGAGTTGGCTAAGGAGACCAGATCTGAGACAGGACAGGCCATGTTGGGGGAATATATTATGGCCCACGAGTCAGACCACCCTCTGGATAGTCACAGACCTACTTGGGGGAAGGAGGTGCCTTTGTGGTTGTGGGTGTGAGTTTTTGGTTTTGTCTCATGTTCTGAGAATAGATAGGAAAGGCGGTTTGTTTGGTTTGGTATGGACTGTTTCTAGTAAGTCATGTGACAAGGCGAGTGTTTCTATGTCTGTGTGTCCCACTGTGTCCGTGGTTGTAGACATTAGAAAATAGAATGCATCAATGGATGTGTCCTGTCTAGTAGAAAGCTTCCCAGTATTCATCCTGCCCAATTTATGATTAGGCAGAAGATTGCCTTATGGATGGGCAACACCTGCTATCTTCCTAATTTCCTATTTTCTTCCTGAATTCTGGCCACACTCCAGAATAGGCTCATGGTTTTGAGTAAAAGATATGTACCACCTCCAAGCTCTGTGATATGGCCATGTACTGGATAGCTGAAGGGACTGGCGAGCACCTCAGAAAACTCAGATATCAGTTAGACCAGAAAAGTCACAGTGGAGAAACCCTGCTTTGGGCCTTTTGCTTACCTATTTTTCTTTTGCCCTGAATGTCAGGAAGGTCTTTGCCTCCAGCCACCCCTTTGTGAAGCCCTAAGAAACAGTTTTCAAATGGAAATGAATGGGCATCACCTGTGGCTCTTTGCTTAATTGCTTTGGAAAGGGATGTGTCGGAATCAGCCTCCTGGCCCTGTGTGAGGCTGTGGCTTAGATTATCAGCACCTGATGAATCTAAAGAAAGATCCCATGTGTGCATCCAAAATCAAAGGGCAAAAATTGCAGTCATTGTGGATGAAGTCTCTAGCTTTCCTCTGTAAGGTTTCTCACTTCAATCAAGTGAGAATAGGGATCCTTTGGGTCAAAAGAATTCTCCAAATCCCTGCAAAAGCTTGCCCATGTGTGCTTGGATTTTCTCATGACTCCAAATCACATAAAGAATCTAAAACCCACAGTCAGAAAGCCTCAAATTGTAGAAGTGGAAAAGTATTAATGGCAGACCTATTTGATTACTCCTGGTTCACATGAAGGGTGTCCAGGCCACTGAGATTTTAGGCAAATGAGGGACAAGGGAGCTTATTTTGGACACTGTCTTTGACTGCGCCCCTAATGGAAAACTCCAGCCAAAGGTTATGAAGAAGATGAGGGCCGTGTGGGAGTGTTTTGGTTTTAATTGTGGTCATTTGTGTGGCAGTTGGAAAAGATGATTGGGTCCACCTGGGCTTGAACTCTGGTGTGATTCCCCTTAGAGACTGAGTTCTGGAACAGACCTCAGAGAAGTATTGCCATCAATTGTTTTGGGATTTTAGGAGACCACACATGAGAGTGACCATTGGAAACTGAGATCTAGGCCCAGATTGACTTTCCACAGATCACTGGGAATCTCAGTGAGGAAATCACATTATTTTATTCTGAAAGACTTGGCAGCCATAGTTGAGAGTCAAAAAACACATGGACCTCACATTGTAGAACTCAATAGGCCTGGCTTCATGCGACCTTTTGACCACTCTTTGGGAAGCCTTGCCCTTGAGAGTTCCCCAGAGCTTTCATTGAAATGAGCTTCCTCACCATTTAACAGGTCCTGAATATATTGAACCCACAGTGCCTCCAACATCATCCTTGAAAAATGGCTAAACAGATACCATGAAATTTTTGAAATTCCCAAGACCAGGTGGCACTGGAGAACCTTTGGATGTCCTGATGCTGATCTTGAGTACACCAGACAGTGCCTGGATTCACTAGGTTTCATGAAAATTGTGTTGAATAGAGATGCCAGTACGTTGGAGCCTGCTGAATAGTGGGCCTAGAACAGTGCTTGGCAGGTGTGTGATAAAACATGTGGTGGGGCAATGTTACTGACATGGTGCAGCCAGTAGATACTTCTGTGTAAAGGTATCTTGTTATATGGAGAGCTTTCAGGGCAATGTTCAGAATCAGGTTGCTATGGTCAAGGGGGCAAGCTATGTGGGATAGAAGCCTGGTTGGTGCATTCTCCTGCAGACCCTGACCCACCACTCGTCACAGAACTCCCTCCAGCACTGTGACACAGTTGAACTCCTTGTATTTCGTGAAGCAAATACCAAATCCCCAATGCAGCAGCAACAAACACCACGAAAATTGGAGGATGACCAAATGGCTTCACAGCCCACACTGGGAGACACTTAGCCCCCAGTGTCCACAGGTTACCTACAAAGTGAGAATTCAGCACTGCTGCCTCATTTTCATTAGAAAATAAAAAACCGTGTCCTCCAGGTCACATAGATGCAGACCCAGGTTTGATGGTCTCACTACAAAGGAAGCTAAAGCTTGTGACAACAAGATATATTTCAAGTGCCCAAATTCAGAGGCAGTTTCTCAAGAAGTCTTTAGTCCAACAGAACTCCATGTTTGTGGAGTGTTCACCCAGTCCCTTACTTTTGCAAACTCCTCTACCACCTCCAAGGTTTCAAAATCCTGAGCATATTCCATTCAAGATGTGTTTTCACTGATTTTCTAACTCTTCTCCTCTAATGATGTTTTAGTTGGAGCGAAGGTACTGTCAAGGCATTGTTCTGGATAAGAGTGGAAACATTTTTGTGTAGCACATGTTTACATACACATTGTATTCATTTTCCAATTTTCCATTCGAAATACTGAATCCCTGACACTAACCCCTACCCTACTATATTCTGACTACTAATACTAATATGATGGAGAAAAATAACCCAAACAGAATGAAAATACAACCATTTCAGAGGAGGCATGGTGTATAGTTGGACTTACCTTTTGCATTATATAGGGTAGGATTTATAAATCTAGTCAATTTTTTGTTGAAATAGTTCTCCATGTTTTTTTTAAAGTTAACCACCTATGAATTCCTTTCTCCCTTTCTCTGTAGCCTATTCACCACCTGTATTTTTATATGCACAGATAGAATCCTACCTGGTACCACACGTACATTCTTGTGAGGTGGCTGACTTGGCAGATACAAATTGTAAGGGATCACTCCTCTTAAACGATGTTGGAACCGAAAATTTAAATTATGGGTGATCTTCCTACTTGAACAATATTATTCATAAATCCATGTTCAGTAAAATAAATATTTTTCTATCTGTCGATGATATATATTTCATTATAAATTTCAATTGGCATATATATTGCTGTTTTTAATGTGTGTGTGTGTATGTATATGTATATATATATATATATATATATATATATATATATATATATATATATACACTCTCCAGATTTTTCAACAAATGAAATATGTGTCTTATTTTACACTCATCAAATTCATTCATATTCATGTATGTGGATTTATAATCAACTTTTCACAAGATTATTCTTAGAAATATTCATTCACCTGAAATACATATTTGTTTCCTAGTACTGAAAACTAACTTCAGTGAATGGTGCATAAGAATCCTAATATTTCTACAGTAACTGACCCAGTTTAATATTAATGCAAGTAGATTCCAATCGGACATGATGTGTATTTTGACGTTCATTTTTATTCAACACTGGTAGATTAGTATTTCTTCAATTAATGCACATCATAGGATATAAATTTCATCCACAAGTTAGGAAATTTATAGGCATTTGTTTCACTATCAATCACTTTCTGCTTCAGAACACATGTGTTTCTCCATGTTTCTTGACTGGTCTTTAAATGAGAAAAGGGATGGACAAAGCAAGGAAAGGCACCTAAGATAGCACCGAATACAGGGAAACAGTCCTATTTGGTTGCAACCAGATTTAAAGGGCATTGCTTCTGTTGTAATCAGTTACTTCCCTGAACCCCAAGTTTAGGTTGTTTCAGAATTTTGTACCCAACATGTAAGGGAGTGGCTCAGAAGTTCACAGTCTGCAGAAGTTCAGAGAAAGCAGTTTTTGTTTCTGTTTTTTTTTCTCTGTTCTGGGCAAGTTAACATTTTAAGGACACCTGGGAGGGGGAGAGCTTTTTTCTTCTCTTTCTTTTTTCTCCCTGCCAGCTGTTAGCATGGAGTCCAGTTGGTAACTTCTTTATCTTAGAAATGTAGCCATCTCTGTGAAGCCACAATTTGAGGCCAGAGGCCTTGTTCACATATTGCCAGCATTGTGACTGACTCTATCCAAACACATTATTTTGGATTTCCATAATCGCTTTTGAAGCAAAACTAACATATCTTCATGATAAACCATAACCATAATATTAATATTAGATGTATAACTGGTTAGAATGAATGATTGTAAATCAATATAAGATTTCTTATATATTTTCAAATATCAATTCAATCCATAATTTAAAGTGGAAACAGTTATATTATTTATTCACTGTATGGTCTATTCATGCATTATCTCTATATTCATGGACACAGTGTACACCTCTTTGTACACCCAATACCCATTTATATGCCTTCAAAATATTGCTCCCAGAAATGGTGGAAGAAATACTTGTGTCACCAGATCTACATATATATTTTATCACAGTAAAATTCTGGACACAAATGCAAAGGTCACACTTAGATTGTACGAAATCCTAAATAGAAAGTGAGCATGGTTGACAAAAATCATCCATGTCAAGGTTGCCTTATGCTCTCAAATGTCAATCCTATTGGTGACTACATATTTGTTTCTTCCTAAGATTATATATTCAAACTCACCCTGTTGAAAATGTCTAATTGTATCACTCACTTTATACTTTGCCTGATTTAGTAATGTCTTTATTGATATCTGCTTTCCTACATATTTTCCTCAGTTCATTATTGTGATTGTTCTCATGTGCTGACATTTATATTCACTCTCTAACAGAACCCCTATTGCTAAAGAACTTTTGTTCCAAATCCTATACTCAGTCTTCTTCCCAAACCTACCGACTATCTTCTTAATCCTACTGGCTATCCCTTTTTGACTGGATTTTCTCTTATACATTCAATCATTCAAGTAATGTTCGTGCGAGCATCAGAGGTAGAGACCACGAAGAGACTGTCTCATGCAACAGCAAAAGGTTTATTGGAGGTCAAGCATGCTGGGGCTCAGAGCTCACAGAAATAGAGCAGAGAGCCCTGAGAACAGCTTAAGCAGAGCTTATATTCTTTCCTTGGAAAGGGCAGGGACGGAAGTTTATTGATGGGTCACGGTGAGTGGGCGGTTTGCATGTAAACGGGTGAGGGAATATATTCTGCAATTTGGCAGTTGGGGACAGCACATTCTGGGAACAAAATTAGCAAACAGTTCTCAATATTTCAACAGTGTTTTGTTAAGCATACAGAAAAATAGGAAGTTACAAGTACCTATTTTGTTAACCTTTCATTCCCCACTTCTTCTTCTGGCTACTTATAATTATAAAAGTGATCAAGGCTGGTGTCACATTCTATGTCTGCAAGTGGGTTATTACCATAAGTTTAACTTGTCCAATTTGAGCTTGGAGAAAAAAAATTACACGTTTGAGCAAACAGGGTTTTATACTTTGCAGTAATATGAGGATTATTATTGGACCGGCCATGGTTGATAAAAACGTAGTTAACCAGAGGGAATGTATGGATCAGAATCAAACCACCCTTTTTATGCCTCTCTCAGTGACGCTCTTCAAGGTGTCTTTTTAATTTACTCATAGATTTTTTTTACAACTCCAGTATGGTCGGCATAAAAACAATATTTTTCCCTCAATGCAGCACAAAGGCCCCCTTCTCTCATGAATGGGCGGTCCAACCCTCGACTGTTCTGTAAAACAACTTCAGACAGAGAGGATAAATATTCCTGCAAAGCTGTGATGGAGGTTTCTACTATCTTTAAGTTTTGTTCTATTGCTGCTACTAATTGGGTCATTTGTTGTGTCCCATGGACTAGGGCAGGGGTTTCTGTGCCCACCCCTGCAGCAACTCCTATTCCTAATAGGATGGCTAAAGTTAGGGATATATGTTCCCAGCGGAACCGTGTTGTATGCCCGCCTGTTTGAATTTCAAATGAACCTGCATCATTATAGAGCACTCTGGGAAACATCTGCAGCATTACACAATTAATCACATCTGTTGACCATTTCATGAAAACATAAACAATGTTTAAGTATATAGAATTATACTGTTGTAGGGACAGACAAGGCAAGGCACCTAAGATAGCACCGAAAACAGGGAAACAGTGCTATTTGGTTGCAACCGGATTCAGAGTGCATTGCTTCTGTTGTAATCAATTAACGCCCTGAACCCCAAGTTTAGGTAGTTTCAGAATTTTGTACCCAACATGAAAGAAAAGGGGCTCAGAAGTTCACAGTCGGCAGAACTTCACAAAAAGATTTTTTTTTTCTGTTATTTCCTCTGTTCTGGGCAAGTTAACTTTTCAAGGACACCTGGGAGGGGGAGAGCTTGTTCTTCCTTTTCTTTTATCCTCCTTCAGCTGTTACCATGAAGCCCAGTTGGTATTTTTTATTTTAGAAATGTAGCCATCTCTGTGAAGCCCCAGCTCAAGGCCAGAGGCCTTGTTCACATATTGTGTGAAAAACTATTAAGGGGTTGTCTAACTTAGAAGTGCTGATTTTTCCAAGCAGTGGCCAAGTATAACAGGGCAACAGAAAAAGAGCAAGTTTATCTACACTGAACTCTTTTATAGGGACTCTTTTGCTGAAAGTTCTAAAGTCATCCATGGTGAAGACTTCTGGAGAAGTTCAGTTAAGATTTTTCTGTGGGCCTGGTATAGAGGGGAAAGACGGGGAAGGCGAGGAATGAGAGCAGCTCCGGGGATCTGAGAATGAGAAAAGAGAGATGTAAAAGCATAATGGAAAAGGGGTTTGGGATTTTCCTAGGAACAAAATCTTGAGCAGTAGAACAGGTAGAACAGAGGGGAAGACGGGAGTGAGTATCCCAGAAAGCCTGGGAGGGATTTTAAATTCTTAGTAACCTGTTTTCAGTGATGACAAAGCAACTTTAAAGGCCATTTTTATTACATCTTGGATAGGGGTCTGAGGGCTCTTCTCAGCTGGTTTGAGCTTTGGGTTACCTGGTAAGAGGACATGGGGAGACCGGGTGTAGGCACTGACAGGAGAAGAGAGGAGTGAGTGTTTAGAGGGGTACCTCAGTACCTGCTACCTCAGCAAGGGAGCAATGATCTGAGAACTGGCGGAGGTTTGGGTTTTTGATCTAGTAACTGGAGGAGAGAAATCAGGTTGCTGAGGTGGGACTGACAGTAGAGAGTCTGGAGCAGAAGCCTGAGGGTGAGGATCTATTGGAGATGCATAGTTCAGGAAGTGAGCGAAGGAGGTAAAAGGCCTCCACATAGGGGAATTTCCTTTCATCCTCTTGAGCACTTGCAGAAGTTAAAAAGGTAACACAGAATTTGAGGATCTAGAGACTCCTCTGGGGGCCATCAGTTTTGGTTGTCTAATTGGTAATATGGCCAATGCTGTGTACTGAATTTGATGAGGATTTTGCGTTCCACCAGGCAGCCCCTGTATGCTCAAATCCCCATCACTTACAAAAGAAGTTGGCTTTCCCTCCACACAGCCATGGCTGTTTGTGGCTTTGATAGTCTGCTGGGCAAACATACTAATCTAGTCTAGCCAACCTGCATCTGGCTCACGTGTCCCTAAATCCCTAATGTTTGTTTCCATTATCTATGGTATGGAAGGGATTTAATTGAATTTTAGTGGGATTTTCATTAGCGATATCCTAATAGGAAAGACTTATAGCCAGCTGACAAATGTCTGGGTGGAGAGCTAGCCACCAGGTCCCTAAGGGAGCTGTATACGAGTTAGAGCATACTTCTTGTCTAGTAGGATTTGTGATAAGCCATCGCTGCTGAACGGGCTGATGAGCGTTAGGTGTACTGGTGGCCAAGGGGAGAGTCTACAGCCTTATCCACATAGCGAATATGCAATTTGAAATGGTTACCAGTCTTTCCCAGTTTCCAGACAGAGTCTGGACAGGGCGCAGGCTTGAGATGAGAGGCATGGATCCAGGAAGTGTTTCCGTCTACTTTTACCGCTGTAGGTGTTATAATTAGCACCTGGTATGGTCCTTTCAAGCAGGGTTCCAGGGATGACACCTGATGTTGTCTTATGTAGATGAAGTCCCTTACTTGATATCAATGTGGAGTCCCCTTGTCCCCAGGTTGCAAGGCAGTTGTCAGATGTTTTCACCGGTATCATTGAGTTCTTTCAAGAGATTTAATTCTGTCAAGCAAGGGGGTGTGGAAGGCATCGTTAGGTCTTAGAGTTGGGGTTACATGCCTTACTAGAGGAGGTGCACCATAGAGAAATTCATAGGGGGTGAGTTTACACAAAGAAACAGAGGGAGTATTTCTTGCATGAAACAGTGGATAAGGCAGGGGCAGTCTAATATTTTATGCCGGTCTCTAAGCTTAATTTCGTTAAGGTCTCTTTAATGGTTCAATTTATTTTTTTTTCCTGTCCTGAGCTCTGGGGTCTAGAAGCACAATGTAACTTCCAATTAATCCCCTGGGTCCTGGCTAAGCCCTCACTTACCCGGGCCATGAACACCGTTTAATTATCAGACCCTATTACCTTAGGCAGGCCTTGTCTTGAAAAAATATCTTAATATCTTTCAGGATCTTCTTGACCACCGTTTGAGCCGGTTATTTATTTTTTTTTTTTTTGTGAGAAAGAATTCAATCCATCCTGAAAATTTATCTACAAAGACTAGGAGATATTTAAGTCTATACCTTGCTGGCTTAATTTTAGTAAAGTCTACTTCCCAGAATTGTCCTGGTCTGGTTCATCGTAGGTGCTTTCCTGCAGGAAGCTTGGAAGGGTAAGCATTAACCAATTGACAGAACCGACAGGCTTTTGTTACCCGTTCAGTTATTTTTTTTCACTGTGAGTAAGTTAGTCGAAATCTCTGTTCCTGATCTTTCAGGAATGCCTGCAGTTTCTTTGAACCAAGGTGAGTAAGTTGATGTACATTTTTAACGTAGTGTAGGGCTTTCTGAAATTGCAGGCTGGGCTCAGTGAAGTTGAGGAGTTCAGTGTCAGTGTTCTTAAATGTTATCAAAAGCTTGCTGGTGCTCAAGGGTCCATTGGAATTGGGCATCCTTATTTAACAACGGGTATAAAGAAGCAGCTAAGAACACAAACCCAGGTATCCATAACCTGAAAAGGCAGCAGTCCCAAGAAACTCTCTGTGTTGTCTCCTGTTAGATGGAGGTGGTATCTGCACAACGGTTTGTTTTCTGGGCTCAGTGAACCATCATTTCCGCCCCTAAGGGAATAACCCAGGAAGATTCCTTCTTGCTGGCAAATTTGGGCCTTTTTGGCAGAAGCTCTATACCTGAGTTGAGCAAGCTCGGATAATAGTGCTTGGGTCCCAGACTCACAGTTTTCCTTGTTGTTAGCTGCCAGTAGCAGGACATCCACATATTGAAGCAGGGTGACTTTGGGGTGCGTAATTCTGAAGTTGTTGAGATCTCTGTGGAGGGCTTCATCAAAGAGACTGGGGGAGGTTTTGAACACCTGTGGGAGTCTAGTCCAAGTTAGTTGACCAGAAGTTCCGTTATCTGGGTCTACCCACTCGAAAGCAAACAGCAACTGACTATCTTTATGCAGAGGCAAGCAAAAGAAAGCATCTTTTAAGTACAGAACAGTATACCATTTTCACTCAGCAACAGCAAAGTGTTTATTGGGGTTCCAGCATGCTGGGGCTCAGAGCTCACTAGACTAGAGCAGAGAGCCCTGAGAACAACTTAAACAGAGCTTACATAATTTTTTGGAGAGGACAGGGAGGGAAATTAATTGATGGGTCAGGGCAAGTGGGCAGTTTTTGTGGAACCGGGTGAGGGAGTACATTCTGCAGTTTGGCAGTTGGGGACAGCACATTTTGGGAACAAAATTAGCAAACAGTTCTCAAGATTTCAACAGTGTTTTGTTAAGCATAAAGAAAAACAGGAAGTGACAAATACCTATTTTATTAACCTTTCACCAAAGCAAAATGAAAAGTGAGCATGGATTACTAAAAACAACCATGTCCTGGTTGCCTAATGCTCTCAAATGTCAATCCTATTGGTGACTACATATTTCTTTCTTCCTAAGATTATATATTCCACCTCAACCATATTGAAAATGCCTAATCCTATCACTCACACTATACTTTGTCTGATTTCCTAATGTCTCTATTAATATCTGCTTTCCTACATATTTTTCCCCAGTTCATCATTGTGACTGACTCTTTATATGTGCTCATATTTACTTTCACTCTCTACCCGAAACCCTATTGCTAATGAACCTTTTGTCCAAATCCTATACTCACTCTTTTTTCTAAACCTACTGACCATCTTCCTATTCCTACCGACTATTCCTTTTTGACTGGATGTTCTCTTGAACATTCAATCATCCAAGGTACAAGGTCCTATGCCATTGCATATTGATTTATCTGAGACATCTGTGCAGAACATAATTCAAAGCTAAGTATACCACTAAAGGGCCCAATGTCCTTCTGGCTTCAAATCGTACCTAGAATTTTGGTTTCATACTTATATTTCACCTATATATTCTTGTGAATATCGCAGGTACCCAATACCATTATTTGTCCAGCAGAATAATTCCTAACCCAAATAGAATATGTTATTAACCCTAACCATACACTGTTCCTCAATCTAACTTTGCAGAAGAGCAGGGACAGAGTTGGTATTACAATACAGGAATGTACGGGATCTTCCACCTGCTGAGAACCTCAAAGGTTGATGCAGAAATGATCCCTGGAGAAGATTTAGGCAGCTATGAAGGGCCTGAGAGAGCAAAAGTCATCTTCCAAGGCAAACAACCTAGTCGGGATGAAGGGATGTATCTGAATCAGCCTCTCTCCTCTTGATATAAAGAAGATGGACCAAACCAACCCTGTGTGGAGAGCTTCTCCTGGGTGCCTATGGTTGATATACAATTCTAACTTCTGAAAGTGTCACAGGAAGTAGTGGCAGCCTCCATCTCAAGGGACCCTTGAATGCAACTGTTAGGACAAAGTGGTTGCCAAGGCAGTGACCTCATTCCGTTCTTGAACGAATTGACCTACCTCACTTCTTGGGGGATGGAACTCTCTGAACTTGGGATCCAGGAAGCCAGGCACAAAGACCCAGTACCCGTCCCATTCCCAGTAGGCTCACTTGTTTGGATTTAACAAGGACAGAGTCTGTCTTTCTTGGTACCTAAAGATTTGAGGATGGCCAAATTCAAGTAGACCTCTGAAAATGGGCCTTTCCTGAGACAGCAGGTAGTGGTCAGCACAGGCTCCTGACAACTTCACAGAGTTGGACAAGGAGAACAGATCTGAGACAGGACAGGCCATTTTGGGGAAACATAGTATGGCCCACTAGTCAGAGGACACTTTGGATAGTCACAGACTTACTTGGGGGAAGGAGGTGACTTTTTGAGTGTGGTTGTGAGTTTGTGGTTTTGTCTCATGTTCTGAGAATAGGTAGGAAAGGCTGTTTGTTTGGTTTGGAGTGAACTGTTTCTAGAAAGTCCTTTGACAAGGTGAGTGTTTCTAGGTCTGTGTATCCCAGTGTGTCTGTGGTTGTAGACATTAGAAAAGAGCATGCATCCATAGATGTGTCCTGTCTAGTAGAAAGCTTCCCAGCATTCATTCTTCCCAATTTATGAATGGACTGTGGCTCGCCTTATAGAAAGGCAACACCTACAACCTTCTTAATTTCCTGTTTTCTTCCTGAATTTTGGCCACTCTCCAGAATAGGCTAATATTTTTGTGTCAAAGATATGTACCACCTCCAAGCTCTGTGACATGGCCATGTACTGGTTAGCTGAAGGGAATGGCGAGCATCTCAGAAAACTCAGATATCAGTGTGACCAGGAAAGTCTCAGTGGAGAAACCATGCTTTGGACCTTTTGCTAACCTATTGTTCTGTTGTCCTGAGTGTCAGGAAGGTCTTTGCCTCAGGCCACCCTTTGTGAACCCTGAAGAAAACAGTTTTCAAATGGAAATAAATGGGCATCACCTGTGGCTCTTTGCTTAATTACTTTGGAAAGGGATGTGTCTGAATCAGCCTCTTGGCCCTTTGTGAAGCTATGGCTTAGTTTCTCAGTGCCTGATGGATCTAAAGAAAGATTCAATGTGTGCATCCAAAACCAAAATGGCAAAAATATCAGTCATTGTGCATGAAGTCTCTCACCTTCCTCTGTTATTTTCCTGATGTCCATCAAGTGAGAATAGTGATCTTTTGTGTCAAATGAGTTCTTCCAATCCCTGCAGAGGTGCTTCAGTTTTCTCATGACTCCAAATCACATAAGGAATCTATACCTGACAGTTAGTAGGCATCAAATTGGAGAACCAGAGCAGTATTAACGGCAGACCTATGTGATCAATTCTGGTTCACTGGAAGGGTGTCCAGGCTACCCTGATGTTAGGCAAATGAGGGGCAAGTGAGCTTATTTTGGACACTCTCTTGGATTGCGCCATTCATGGAAACCTCCAGCCAGACGTTATGATGAGTGTATATATGAAAAAAGATGAGGGCCTTGGGGGAGTGTTTTGGTTTTAATTGTGGTCATTTGTGTGGCGGTTGGAAGAGATGACTGGGTCCATCTGGGCTTGAACTCTGGTGTGATTCTGCTCAGAGACTAAGTTCTGTAACTGACCTCAGAGAAGTAATTGCTTTGGAAAGGGATGTGTCTTAATCAGCCTCTTGACCCTGTGTGAGGCTGTGGCTTAGAATATCAGCACAAAATGGATCTAAAAAAGATCCCATGCATGCATCCAAAACCAAAATGGCAAAAAGAGCAGCCATTGTGGATGAAGTCTCTGGCCTTCCTTTGTAAAGTTCAGAAAGAATAAAAGAAATTGAAATTGAAACGTAAAGAACTAGGTTTTGTAAAGTTTACAAGCTGCACTGAGAACCTGAAATTCCTGAGTCAGTAAAGACAATTCTTTGATGTGTCCATTAGATGTGAGTTGAAATCTTCCCAGACGACCTTGTTACTTAACAACCCCTTCCCAGAAACCGTGCAGCTCAGCACATATACATCTCAGGGCTTCAACCAATCAGTTTAAATGTCTACCCCTTCACAGGGCTGACCAATCACCCCCTGCCCGACCTGTTCCCGCCAATGAATGTGCTAATCATGTTTTGGAGTTGTTATTTGATTTTCCCAGGGTACATGGTAATTTGCTAAAGGAGGCTATGATGTATGTAAAGTCCCTGCCCTCTCTAAAGAATGTATATAAACTCTGCTCAAATTGTTCTCTGGGCTCTTTGTTGTTTGCTTTTCTGATGTGAGCTCTGAGCCCCAGCATGCTGGACCCCCAATAAACCCTTTTCTGTTTCATGAGAAAGTCTCTTGGTGGTGTTTTTCTCCGACCTTCGCCCCACCTTTTCATCTGGAGGCCCCAGGTGAGATATTCGGCAACAGCGGACAAAAGACGCCAACTGACTTCTCTTAGGGTAAGTAAGGCGCCTGTTTCTTGTTTTGGGTTTCCGTTTAAGGCGTGGCAAAGTTGCTGTGGGTGAGGGCATTAGGTCTCTCCTATGTTGGCTGACAGAAGTGTCACAGAGCCAAAGGTCACGTCCCTGGGGGCACTCCAGAGGACTAGGGAAATCAAGGAATAGTAGTTTCCTCAACTGGGTTATATTTTGCTTCAGGATTCGGTTTTCCAGCCCAAAAGGTTTTGCCAGCTACTCAGTTTTGTTCATTGTCCTGAACTCAGGTTGAGTTTACTGTCTGTATTTATTGTCTAACCCATCAGGTTTTGCCAGTTACTCAGTTCTAATCGTTGTCTTGGACTCATGGTAAACGTTTACTGTTTGTCATTGTGTGTGTCGAGTTTGTGTCTTCACTCTCCCTGTTTGAGTAACTTCCATTATGGGACAAAGCACTTCTATGCCTCTGTCCCTGACCCTTGATCATTGGACTGATGTCCGCTCAAGGGCCCAGAATCTTTCTTTTTCAGTAAAACGCCAGAGCTGGCAGACTCTCTGAGCTTCAGAATGGCCCATCCTGGGAGTCGGATGGCCACCAGAAGGATCCTTCCACTTCCCTCTAATCCGAAAAGTCAGAGATATTGTCTTTTAGCTGGGGCCACGTGGCCACCCAGATCAACAGACATATACCCCTTCCCTCATGATTATATCATTCAAACCTTCCACAACTCCCGCTCTCCCCACCATTCTCCCTGAGTCACAAGACTGGATACTCTTCCCCCTCCTCATTCTCTACCCTCGCTCCCCAACCCCCAACATGTTCCAGATGATCCTCCTGCCACTGACTCAGCCTCTCAGCTGCTAGAGGCAATTGGGCCAGACTCAAGCCCTCCAGGGGACTTCCCTGCAGCAGCAGCAGCCCCTCCTCCCCTGGAGGAAGCTGGGCCACCTAAAGGAACCCGGCGGTGATGGATAATAGAAAACTCAGAATCCCCTGTGATGCTCCCTCTCTGTCCCTACGGGCCAATGAACCGTCCCAACTGGGAACCCAACAACTTTGAAGGTAGGTAGCATCTGTCCACTTATCGCCGGGCTCTAATAGCGGGTATAGCGGGTCACCAAGCGACCGCCAGAGGGCCGACTAATTTGGCCAATGTAAGAGAGATTATCCAAGGGCCTAATGAGTCTCCCTGTATGTCTCAGGAGAGAATTATGGAAGCATAAAGGAAATATACTTCTTTTGATCCTCAGGCAGAGGACCAAAAGGCATCTGTTGCAATGGCCTTTATCGAGCAGGCTGCCCTAGATATTAAGAGAAAGTTACAATGTCTAGATGGATTACAAGATATGATGTTAAGAGATTTAGTCAGAGAACCTGAGACAGTATATTATAAGAGAGAAATTGAGGAGGAGAAGGAACAGAGGAGAGAGAATGAAAGGGAACAAAAGAAGGATGAAAGGAGCAAAAGGCAGACTAAAGCATTGGCTAAGGTTTTATTCACAGCAAAAAATACTCCAGAAGGTTAAATGCAGGGAGACAGAAAGGGATACCTGGGCCCACGCCAAAGGCTGCCCCTGGCATCAGATCAATGTGCCTACTGAAAAGAAAAAGGACACTGAGCCAAAGAGTGGCCCAAAAAGGAGCAGCCACACGAGCCCGCCATGCTGACTCTAGAAGAGGACTAAGAAAGTCGGGGCTTGGATCCCCTCCCCGATCTCAGGGTAACATTTGAAGTGGAGGGGATTCCAGTGAACTTTGAAATGGAAACAGGAGCAGTATACTCAGCCCTTAAGACCCCACTGGGCCCCCTATAAATAAATAAATGGTCCCTAGTTCAAGGGGCTAATGGCAGTAGATATCAGGCTTGGACAAAAAAGAGGATTATGAACCTAGTAAATGGAAAAGTCCACACTCTTTTCTAGTAATCCCAGAATGTCCAGCCCCATTGATGAGCAGGGATCTGCTTACCAAACTCTGGTCTAGAATGACCTTTATCCCTGATGGTCCCCAAGTGGAGTTTCTAAAGCCTTCAGTAAAAGCTCCCATAGTCACGGCTTTGACTATGTCCGTAGAAGGTGAACATCACTCTTCGTGTCCCCTAGGACTGATCAACAAAGCAAACTCGCACAGAAATGGATAAAAGATTATCCTAATGTCTGGGCAGAAACTGCTGGGTTAGGTCTAGCCCTTAAACAACCTCCAATAGCAGTATAATTAAAAGCCTCTGCCTCTCCAATCAGTGTTAAACAATATCCCCTAAGCAAAGAAGCTAAGGATGGGATAAGGCCCCATATTCAGAAATACCTGACTCTTGGGGTCTTAAGGCTCTGTCAATCAGCCTGGAATACCCCGCTGCTACCAGTTAGAAAGCTAGGAACTGGGGACTACCATCCTGTTCAAGACCTAAGAGAGATCAACAACAGAGTGGAGGACATTCACCCCACAGTACCCAACCCATATAATTTGCTTAGCACTCTGAATCCAGACCGGGAATGGTACACTGTGCTGGACTTAAAAGATGCTTACTTCTGCTTGCCCCTACATAAGGACAGTCAGTTGCTGTTTGCTTTCAAGTGGATAAACCCAAAAACTGGAACATCTGGCCAATTAACCGGGACTAGATTCCCACAGGAGTTCAAAATCTCCCTCACTCTCTTTGATGAAGCCCTCCACAGGGACTTCAATGACTTCAGAACTGCCCACCCTGAAGTCACCCCACTCGAATATGTGGATGATCTGCTACTGGCAGCCGACACCAAGGAGAACTCTGAGTCTGGGACCCAAGCACTATTATTCGAGCTTGCTCGGCTTGGATATAGGGCTTCTGCCAAAAGGCCCACTTTTGTCAGCAAGAAGTAATCTTCCTGGGTTATTCTCTTAGGGATGGCAAACGATGGCTCACTGAGCCCAGAAAACAAACCGTTGTGCAGATACCTCCCCCTTCTAATAAGAGACAACTCAGAGAGTTTTTGGGACTGCCAGCTTTTGCAGGTTATGGATTCCTGTGTTCGCATCTCTGGCTGCACCTTTATACACTCTGATGAAAGGGGATGCCCACTTCCAATGTACCCCTGAGTACAAACAAGCTATTGATAATGTCAACAAAAAGGTGCTGCTCTCTGCTTCAGCCTTAGCACTACCAGATGTAGATAAACCCTTCAATCTCTACATAGAAGAAAAGAAAGGAATAGCACGGGGAATGCTCACTCAGACATTGGGACCTTGGAAATGGCTAGTAGCATTCTTATAAAAAAAACTGGACCCAGTGGCTAGCGTGTGGCCCCTTTGCTTAAGAGCTATAGCAGTGGCAGCCCTTCTAATAAAAGATGCTCATGAATGAACGTTGGGACAGAAGCTCACCATTATAGTCCCCCATGCCCTGGAGAGCATCATCTGCCAGCCTCCAGAGAGGTGGCTATCAAACTCCAGAATTAAGCACTACCAGAGCCTCTTGCTTGACAAAGACAGTATAATGCTGGGACCCCCTGCTCCACTCAACTCGGCTACACTGCTGCCAGAAGTATCATCAGGACCCGTCGCTCATGAGTGTCAAAACATACTGGCAGAGAAAACCAGTATACGACAAGACTTGAAGGATCAGCCACTGCCTCGCCCTGAAGTCGTATGGTTTACGGACGGCAGCAGCTTTCTCCAAGACGGTAAGCGGCGGGCTGCACGAGCAGTACTTAGCAAAACTAATGTCATCTGGTCCTCTGGTCTCCCAGAAGGGACATCAGTCCAAAAAGCAGAACTGATTGCTCTTACGAAAGCATTGGAACTAGCAACAAGCAAAAGGGCAACCATATACACTGACAGCCGCTATGCATTTGCCACTGCTCATGTGCACAGGGCTATTTACCAGCAAAGAGAATAGTAACCTCTTCCAGGAAAGAAATAAAGAATGAAGATGAGATCCTCCACCTTCTCTCAGCAGTGCAAGGCCCTAAAGAACTAGCTATATGGCACTGTCCAGGGCCCCAGGAGGGAAACGACCCCGTGGTGGTTGGAAACAGAAGGGCAGATGAGGAAGCTTAATTGGCAGCCCTAAACGAAGTGACTCTGTTAACTTTTTCCACATGGGGGGGAACAAAAATCAGGAGACTTGGCAGCTCCGGAACCTTCAGGCAACTTATCATTTGAGGAGACAGATACAGAACTCTGGGACCCTACAGAGCCAAGTTTACAATTTCAAAAAGCCCACCTTTATGTCAAAGACTTACACTAGCTCACCCACTTAGACTCAAAGAAGTTGTAGGCACTCTTAAAGGACCGAAGAAAGGACTTATTATTGACTGACTCAAAGAGGAAAGAAATAGCTGAGCAGGTGACTAGAGCTTGTCAAGTCTGTCAATTAGTTAATACTTACCCATCCAAGCTTCCTGCAGGAAGCACTTATGAGGAACCAGACCAGGACAATTCTGGGAAGTGGACTTTACTCAAATTAAGCCAGCAAGCTATGGACTTAAATATCTCCTAGTCTTTGTAGGTACTTTTTCAGGATGGGTCGAAGCCTTCCCCATGAAGAAAAAACCGGCTCAGATGGTGGTCAAAAAGATCCTAGAAGACATTTTTCCAAGGTCCGGCTTGCCTAAGGTAATAGGGTCCGACAATGGACCGGCATTTGTAGCCCAAGTAAGTCAGGGATTCGCCAGGACCCTGGGGATTAATTGGGAGTTACATTGTGCTTATAGACCCCAGAGCTCAGGACAGGTAGAAAGGATGAATAGAACCATCAAAGAGACCTTAACGAAATTAAGCCTGGAGACCGGCATAAAATATTGGACTATGCTCCTATCTTATGCACTGTTTCCTGCAAGAAATAACCTCTATGCCTCTTTGTGTAACCTCACCAATTATAAAATTCTCTATGGTGCCCTTCCTCCAGTAAGGGACCTAACCCCAACTCGAGACTTAATGATTCCTTTCACACACCCTTGCTTGACAGACTTAAAGCCCTTGAACAAACCCAGCACCCAGAGATACCTGTGGAAATAGTTGGCCACTGCTTATCAGCCTGGAGACAAAGAAACCCCACATTGTTATCAAGTGGGAGACTTAGTCTACGTGAGACGGCACCAGGTGTCATCCCTGGAACCCCGCTGGAAAGGACCATACCAGGTGTTTCTTATAACACCTACAGTGGTGAAATTGGATGGGATCACTTCCTGGATACATGCCTCACATCTCAAGCCTGTGCCCTGTACAGATTCCGGCTGGAAACTGAAACTGACTGGTAACCCTCTCAAGTTGCGTGTCTGTCGTGTGGATAGGGCTATGGATTCTTCCCCTGGCCACCAGCATTCCTAATCCCCATCAGCCTGTTCAGCAACAATGGCAAGTTATAAATCCTACTGGGCAAGTAGTGTGGTCTATTTCACATACAGCCGCTTTATGGACTAGGTGGCCATCTCTCCACCAAGACATTTGTCAGCTTGTTATAGGACTCTCTGACTGGGATCTCCCTGACATAGAGACCCCACACATATCCCACTCAAACCCAAACCAGGGCAACATAGACCACCTTACCCCATGAATTATGGATGTCATCTCCCCAACTGAGGTGTAAACCAGCCAGTCTTGATTTTTATGTGTGCCCAGCTGATTTCTGAAGTTGCAAACAGGCCCAAACCTGTGGAGGACCCATTGACTTTTATTGTAGATCTTGGGGATGTGAACAAACGGGAGTGCATGGTGGAACCCAAACTCTCCAGACAGTATGATTCAGGTAGGACCAAATGACACCTGGATTGATTCCAAGAAATGTGCCGCTAGCCAAGCGGTGTCAAAAACTCGCTGTGGAAAGAATAGTCTATGTTACCCCCTCAAATAACTTTCACTTCCAAAGGAAGGGGATACCTCAGAACAACATGGCCTATGGGAAATACTAGGGGAATGCAATTTTATATTTATGGCCCTGGTTATGACTTTGCTCTCTGGTTCACCATCCAGCTTAAAAAGGAAGAAAAGCCCACAGCAATAGGGCCAAATCCCCTCAAGCCAGGAATTAAACCTCCTAAACCTCCCATGCCTAGATCTACCAGAACCCCTCTACCATCTCATACTTCCTGGTTTCGGTCTTTGCCTACTTTCCCAGTCCAGAATACAGCTGACTCCTCCCCCTGGGAACTAATTAAAGGAACCATTATGGTACTGAACTCCACACAATCAGAACTCCTTGCATTTCAGCCCAGGTATTAGATAGCTCTGTAAATTATTGTGTAATGGTGCAGATACTCCCCAGGGTGCTCTATGATGATGCAGAATAATTTGAAGGTCTACTAGGGGGACTAACAACCTGATTTCACCGGGAGCCAGTGTCTCTTACTCTAGCCATCCTACTGGGGATAGGAGTTACTGCAGGAGTGGGTACGGGAACAGCTGCTATGATCCGTGGGTCACAACAAATGGCCCGATTAGAAACAGCAATAGATCAAGACTTGAAAACGTTAGAGACCTCCATCACAGTTTTGCAGGAATCCTTAACCTCTCTCTCTGAGGTTGTTTTAAAAAAAAGGCAAGGATTAGACCTCCTCTTCATGAGGGAGGAGGGCATCTGTGCTTCACTGAGAGAAGAATGCTGTTTTTATGCTGACCATAGTGGAGTTTTAAAGAATCCATGAGTAAATTGAGAAAATGCCTTGAAGAGCACCAGAGAGAAAGGGAGATTCAACAAGGGTGTTTTGAGTCATGGTTTACCCAGTCCTCTTGGTTAACTAAACTTTTATCAGACTTAGCTGGACCCCTGATCATCCTTATGGTGTTACTAAATGTGGGACCTTGTTTGCTAAACTGCATAGTTTCCTTTCTCCAGGTTCAGATTGGGCAGGAAAAAACTCATGGTAATCAGATAAAAATACTATCCACTGGCAGAAATAGAATCTGAGAACCCGCAATAATTATGATTCATTACTTTTAAGATTAAAAGTAGTTAGAAAAAGGAGTGGAAAATGAAAGAATAAAAGAAATTTAAATTGAAACGTAAAGAACCAGGTTTTGTAAAGTTTCCAAGCTGCACTCAGAACCTGAAATTCCTGTGGCAGTTAAGACAATTCCCAGAACTGCCCATTAGATGTGTGTTGAAATCTTCCCTGACCACCTAGTAGCTAAACAACCCCTTCCCAGAAACCCTGCAGCTCAGCACGAATACATCTCAGGGCTTCAACCAACCAGTTTAAATGTATACCCCTTCTCAGGGCTAAAAAATCACCCCCTGCCCGACCTGTTCCCGCCAATGGATGTGCTAATCTTGTTTTAGAGTTGCTATTTGATTTTCCTGCGGCGTATGATGATTTCCTAAAGGAGGCTATGATGTATGTAAAGTCCCTGCCCTCTCTAAAGAATGTATATAAACTCTGCTCAAGTTGTTCTCGGGGATCTTTTTTCTTTCCTCCTCTGGAGTGAGCTCTGAGCCCCAGATGCTGGACCCCCAATAAACCATTTCTTTTGGCATGAGACAGTTTCTTGTTGGTCTTTTCCTCCAACGTTTGATGACCTTTTCAGTTCCTGACTACCTTCAAGTGAGAATAGCAATCCTTTGAGTCAAATGAGTTCTTCAAAGACCTGAAGAGGCTAGCCCATAGGTGCTTGGGTTTTCTCATGACTCCAAATCACAGTAAGAATATATACCTGACAGTCAGTAGGCCTCAAATTGGAGAAGAAGAGCAGTATTAGCAGCAGGGCTATTTGATCATTCCTGCTTCAAAGGATGGGGTCCAGGCCACCCAACGCCCTTATGGACTTCAAATCTTACCTAGATTTCTGTTTTCATACTTATATTTCACCGCATATTCATGTAAATATCACAGGATTCCAATACCATTATTTATTCTGCAAAATGATTCCTAATCGAAATCGAACCTGTTATTAACCTTAACCATACACTCTTCCCTCAATCTAACTTTACAAAAGAACAGGGAAATTGTTGATCTTACAATACAGGAATGTAGGCGATCTTCCACCTGCTGAGAACCTCAAAGTTCCATGCAGAAATCATCCCTGAAGAAGATGTAGGCACCTATGAAGCATGTGAGAGAGCAAAAGTCAACTTCCATGTCAAACAACCTGGTCAGGATGAAGGAATGTGACTGAATCAGCCTCTCTCTTCTTAATGTAGATTAAATGGACCAAACCAGGCCCAGGCCTGTGTGGAGAGCTGTTCCTGGGTGCCTGTGGTTGATATACCATTCTAACTTGTGTAAGTGTCACAGGAAGTAGGGGCAGACTCCATCTCATGGGACCCTTGGAAGCAACTGTTAGTACAAAGTGGTTGCCAAGGCAGTGACCTCATTCATTTACTGAAGGAAGTCACCTACCACACTTCCTTGGTGATTGACTGCCAGGCACCCAGAGAAGTCCCAGTCCCAGTCCCAGTGGTCTCAATTGTTTGGATTTATCAAGGACAGAGTCAGTCTTTCTTGGTACCTACTTAAGTGATGATGGCCAAATGCCAGGAGAGGTCTGAATAGAAGCCTTTTCTGAGAAAGCAGGTAGTGGCTCAACCATGGCTCCTGACAACTTCAAAGAGTTGGCAAAGAAGACCAGATCTGAGACAGAACAGGCCACTTCGGAGAACATAGTATGGCCCACCAGTCAGAGGACACTGAGGATAGTCACAGACATACTTGGGGGAAGGAGGTGCTGTTGTGGGTGTCCCTATGAGTTTGTTGTTTAGTCTCATGTTCTGAGAATAAGTCGGTTTGTTTGTTTGGAGTGGAATGTTTCTAGAAATTTGTTTGACAACATGAGTGTTTCTATGTCTGTGTATCCCACTGTATACATGGTTATAGACATTTGAAAAGAGAATGCATCAATGGTTGTGTCCTGTCTGGTAGAAAGCTTCCCAGCATTCATCCTGCCCAATTTAAGAATGGAGAGTGGCTTGCCTTATGGATGGGCAACACCTACTACCTTCCTAAGTTTCTCTCTTCTTCTTGAATACGGGCCACTCTCCAGAATAGTCTCATGGTTTTTTTTTTTCCAAGCTCTCTGACATGGGCATGTACTTAATAACTGAAGGGAATGGGAGCATCTCAAAAACTCAGAATTCTGTGTGACCAGTAAAGTCTCAGTGGAGAAACACTGCTTTGGGCTTTTTGCTTACCTATTGTTCTGTTGTCCTGAATGTCAGGAAGGTCTTTGCCTCAGGCCACCCCTTTGTGAAGCCTGAAGAAAACAGTTTACAAACGGAAATGAATGGGCATCACCTGTGGTTCTTTGCTTAATTGCTTTGGAAAGGGATGTGGCTGAATCAGCCTCTTGGCCCTTTGTGAGGCAGTGGCTTAGATTGTCAGCATCTGATGCATCTAAAGAAAGTTTCCAAGTGTGCATTCATAACCAAAATGGCCAAAAGAGCAGTCTTTGTGGATGAAGTGTCTCGCCATCTTTTGTAACCTTCCTGGCCTCCATCAAGTGAAAATAGGAATTCTTTGGGTCAAATGAGTTCTTCAAAGCCCTCTAGAGGCTAGCCGATAGGTGCTTGAGTTTTCTCATGACACAAATTCTCATGAAGAATCTATACCAGACAGTCAGTAGGCCTCAAATTGGAGAAGCGGAGCAGTTATAGAGCAGGACTAATTGATCACTCTTTGTTCACAGGAAGGGTGTCCAGGCCAAGCTGACTTTAGGCAAATGAGGCGCAAGTGTGCTTATTTTGGACAGTGTCTTGGGCTGTGCCCCTCATGGAAACCTCCAGCCAGAGGTTATGATGAGTGTATATGTGGAAGAAGATGAGGGCCATGTGGGAGTGTTTTGGTTTTAATTGTGGTCAGCTGTGTGGTGGTTGGTAAAGATGCCTGGGTCCACCTGAGCTTGAACTATGGCGTGATTTCCCATAGAGACTGAGTAATGGAACTGACCTCAGAGAAGTATTGCCATGAATTGTGTTGGGATTTTAGGTGGCCATGCATGAGATTCACCCTTAAAAACTGAGATATAGAAAAGGGTGGCTTTCCAAAGAGTACTGTCAAACTCAGCCTGGATATCACATGACTTTATTCTGAAAGATTGGCCGCCATAGTTGAGAGTCAAAACATACATGGACCTTACATTGGAGACCTCAATGGGCCTGGCTTCATGTGTCCTTTGGGCCACTCTTTGGGAAGCCTTGCCTCTGAGAGTTCACCAGAGCTTTCCTTGAAATGTGCTTCTTCAAAATTTAATGGTTCCTGAATGAATTTAAACCCACAGTTTCCCCAAATTCATCCTTGAAAAATGGCTAGATAAATACCATGAAATTTTTGAAATTCCCATGACCAGGTGGCCCTGGAGAATCTTTGGATGTCCTGTTGCTGATCATGAGGGTACCAGACAGTGCCTTGATTGACTGGGTTTCATGAAAACGGTGTATAACACAGATACCAGTATGTTGGAGGCTGCTGAGTAGTGGGCCCAGAGCTGTGATGTGCAGGTGTGTGATAAAGCATCTCTTGTCAAGCCATGTGGATCTGTCATTGACTTCCAAATGGCTTGTGGCTGACATGGTGCAGACAGGAATCACGTATATGTCTGAATCCTCTCCATAAAAGGCATCTTGTTATATGGAGATGTTTCAGGGCAATGTTCAGAATCAGGTTGCTATGGTTAAGGGGACAAGCTATGTGGAATAGAAGCCTGGTTGGTGCATTCTCCTGCAGACCCTGACGCACCACAGGTGACAGGACTCCCTCCAGCACTGTGTCCCAGTTGAACTCCTTGTATTTCGTGAAGCAAATACCAAACTCCCAGTGCAGCAGCAAGAAACACCATGAAAAGTGGAGGATGACCAAATGGCTTCACAGTCCACATGCGGAGACACTTAGCTTTCAGTGGCCACAGTTTACCTACAAAGAGAGAAGTCAGCACTGCTGCCTCATGTTATTTGGAAAATAAGAAACAATGTCCTCCAGGTCACATAGATGCAGACTCCGCTTTAATGGTCTCCTTAGAATGGAAGCTAAAGCTCCTGACAACAACATATATGTCAAGTGCCCATCCTCAGAGGCAGTTTCTCAAGTAGTCTTTAGGCAGGCAGAGCTCCATGTTGGTGGAGTGTTTACCTTTTAGACCAGGATGCAAGAAAAGACCACTGACTCCAATTAAAATCAAATTAAAGCAAACTTATTATTTCCACCACCCGGGCTGTGTCTCCCTCCCAAAACCACGGGAACAAGAGAGCAACCCCACCTTTCCTACAGAATGGCTTTATAGCGCAGAATGTTACAGAAAAGGGTGGTTACAGATAACAGAACTCTGACAAGCATCACACTAACGATAGTTTACATTTTTTTTTTTTGCTGGCCCCAACATCAGAATTTATGAGAACCATTAGAGCCTCAGAGAGTGTCGTCTGGCCAGGGAAGGCCAATATTTATGAGGTGTAAATAAAGTTTCAGAGAGGGCGGTTATCTGGTCAGAGAGCCATGCATGGGTGAGTTCAAGGCATCTGCAGGCATTCAAAGCAGGTTCAAAATTTGCTGTAATTTATAGTTAAGCCAAAATTATCTTTTCATGGCTATGTGGCAAGATGGCTCCAATTTAAATAAAATATCAGGTTGGGTCTATCATTCCCCCATTTTCTAATGTGTCCCTTTCAAATCTTTGATAGGGTAGGGGACGAGCACTGAGGGAAATTTAATTCCTCAGGTAACAGTCTCCCCATTTTTTGAACTCACCCAAAACCGGTCTCCCTGATTTTACTGACTTAATTAATTACTTATATTGATAGTCTATTTATTTTTGGCTCCATTGTAGTAAGAAGCGAGGCGTCACTCATTTTGACTTCTTCTGAGCTGAGAGAGGGTGACGTGAGGGGGTACGGTCTGAGAGACATGAGTTGCCTTTTCGAAGTCAGTTCGGTTTGAAGTCTGGTTGGGGAAGTACAGGTTGTAAAGTCATCTGGGGATGGGTTCTTCTATGAGAGAAACAAAATACATGAGTACTGAATAAATGTTGCAGCAGCTGGAACATGTCACTGTATAGAAGTTCCCTCACCAGTCTTAAATACCCCCAGTTATCAGGACTGTCAACTTAATATTTAACATTTAGGGTTACAGTTGTCCCTCCCCATAAAATACAGTGTTATAATTTAATACCATCTGATCCTGCAAAATTCTTTTACTAGTATGACCTCTGTGTCTAATAGAGAAACCCTTAATTCTGTTACTCAAGGCTGGATAATTGTACTAGCAAACTCCAATATTACCTGTGTAGGTTAGGAATATCTGTAGGCCTTAAACTAAAAACTTCTGCCTCTGGCAGCTCCTCTTGATAGTCTCTTTTTATAGTTATCAGGCATTCCTCTCTGAGAACCCTTCTTTGTAGCCTCCAGTCTTATTTATTTTGGGAGGCTAACATAAAGTGTATACCTTAAAATATTATTATTACTGTTATTATTTAAAATGCCCAGGAATGGCTGTATTTTGCGTTTAACTGTCTTTCCTAAATGTTTAAGATGAAGCAGTCAAACTGACTTTTGTTTCTATCTATTATGAACAGTCAGCTGAGCTTTTACGGGAGTCATTCCTGGGGAAACTTGAGAGCAGCTTCTCAGTTCTGCTAGTGCCATTTTCGCTAGGTGTGTCCAGGTCTTGCTTGACCCTGTGGCTTCCCTCGGAAGCATCAGGGATGTCTCCCTTCTCTGATGACTTTCTTCTTCATAGAAAATGCACTGATTGGCTTTCTGTTCTCCAGTGGCTCAGAGTTGCAAAGCTCTTTAGGGAAGTCCCCTGTTCCCTGGATACAGACTGACTCAGAGGGCAAGAATCAAATATTGGTTTTCTTGGCCCTTGTCATTTAACTTTAATTTTAAATCCTAATTTTAAACATCCAGCAAATAAATTTTAGCAGCCTTATATTAAGAGTACTGGGCTTTAATGTCTGTAATTTAAAATTATTTATCTTTTTATTAATTGGGATCTGTATTTTTCTGTCTGTCTTTTGGTGATGACTTGTTATCTTTAATTAACCCATGTTGTGTTCTTAAAGCAACACTTCTGTAAAACACTAACAGGGAATCTTTAGATCACTTATAAGGAAATTACAAAATAAAATTAACAAGAGTAAATATACTTAGTTCGTGTAATAGCTACCCTGAATTTTTAGGCTGAGTTATTTATTATATTTCTTGTTTGAGATCCTAATAATCTTGATATGAAAAAAAAAGAACTTTTGAATGTAACTTTAAATGAAATAACATCTGACCCACTGCTTTTGTAGTCATTCTCACATGTAGTAAGTTGGGACACAGAGCCTTATCTCAAGTAAGGCAGGGCTCTTTATAAATCTTAAGTGTTTTAGTTCTAAAGATGGTCTTTGTTTTTAAATATCAGTTTAAAAAGTTAACATTAATTGTTTGAGGTCACATGAACATTAGTTAACACCATATAATATAACATTTAAAACATGAATAAAATAAACGCTGAAAGTTTTATCCTTTTCATAGCTAAGGCTCTCATTAACATAAAAATACATTCAAATTGTTCCCCAATGTAAAAAAGTAACATAAAAGTTTACATATCTTATTGATAAAAGGTAAATAAATGCCCAATATATTTTTTTTTTACCATACAACTTCAGAACACCAGCTTCACATAATGCTCTTTTAAAGTTTCTACCTTAGAGACTTGTATTCCTGGAAGATATGAGCACATTAATAGCATCACAATTGCATTGATGTTTCTACATTAACCAAGTTTAGCTTTTAAAGAAATGGCAGTACAGTGCTCTAAAATAACAGATCGTATTTAATAAGTTGTTTAATATTTATGGTTGCTTGCTCTAGAAAAATAAAACTTAATAAACACAATGCTATTGGTAAACGTATGTTTTAAGAAATTTTTGTGTCTTTTACACATGACTGATTTTTACAATCTTATACAGACTTTAGAACAAACTTATACAGACCTTAGTAAATCAATAACATATCTAACAAGAATACTCATGAATGAGTAATCAAATATCAAATTTAATTTATTTATTTATCAAAATATTAGACAAAAGTATTGAACAGTGTAGACCATTTTTTTGTTGAAGGAAAAGTCCTAGAACCAAGGCATATTAGACCTTTTGTCGACATTAATATTTTATTAGATTTTTGAACACCTAGAAAAACATGTAAGCTTAAATTTAAAGACATTTATTTTTATCTGTTTATCCAATTTAAAGTGAACCATTTAAATCACGTAAATTAAAGATCTTTGGATCCGCTTTTTAAAATTTGTTTTTGTGAGTGCTCCTTTTTTTATGAGCGCTCCTTATGTATGTTAATTTGTATATAATATACATGATTTACGGACATATGTATATATACACATACAACACATAACAAGAGTGTACACACATAATTATAGTAAAGGCCTTGTAGCTTTTCGCAGGTGAAATCTCCATTGCAATGTTTCAAAAACTCCACTGTTGGTCAAAGATAGAACTGATCAGAAAAACATTAACCTAGGTCTGTAGGATCAAAATCATGAGTTAAAAACAATACAGAATCTAAGGAAAAAAATAAGAGTCCTAGAAAAAGTGACTGGGCAGTTATTAGTAAATACCATACAATGTAATTTTTTCTCCCCCCCCCTTAGGCCTCAGATCAGTCTCCTACTGAGCTAGTAGGCTTCTTTCATTTGCATTTCAACATAAGGCCTGGCTGAGGTCTGGAAGGAGCACGGAAAAACTGCTATTCTGAGCAGACACCTCAGGCCTAAGGCATTTTAACCATAATTTTCAGGTTTGGATGTTGAAAATTATGGTATAATTTTAAGTTACAATTCACAAAATTTTATATCTTTACATCTTGTTCTGTCAACAGATACCATACTATGATTTACTATCCTTTTCCAAATTAATGCACTGGTACACACTGTGATATTTTCCCAGTCTACCCAATTCAAAACTGGTGAAAAATAAGACTGAATGTTTGGGAAGTTACTTGCCAACTTGGAAATAGAGTTCTTTAGTTTTCCATGCTAAGTATTTAAGTTCTCTTGCATGAATTATCTAAAATCATAAACTAAACAATTATATGAACCAGACTTTTAACTGCAAGATTGTACAATGCTTCAAAAACCCATTCAGATACCAGATTGTTACAATAAAACGTCATCATTTAGACACACATTGAGCTAAGATCATTCCCTAGAAACAATTTATAATATGAACACATTATTGCACATGTCTTTAAGGGCCAGAAACAAAGACACAAGACAGACAGAAAGGAGCTCCAGACTATGGCTGACAGACAGAAGCCTTTAAAACATAACAGATAAGAGAAAAATCTCCTACACCTGTAGCACGATAGATGTCCCCACAAGGGGAACAGATGTTTTCAAAGAGGAGCAACCTGAAATGTGAAATCAAGGGTCTCCATGGTGACTTTACTGCATTTAGTGTCCCCTTTTTCTTATTCTCTTTTTTAATAAGACAGAGGTGGCATATTTCTTACAGTGCAGGGACGGAAGGAGGGAATTCTCTGAAGCAACAGGGCTTTGGCAGCTGCTGGGAGTCCTTCAGTCCCTCCTTTTACTTACAGGATTAGCTCCTCTGGTTCAGTTCCACCCCGAGCACGCTCCGTCTCCTAATATTTCAGTAGTCAGCTCTCAAAAAGTCCCGGGGTCTGGGGGAGGGTATCAAAATTTGTAACTTAAATTTTGGTTCCTGATGTTGAAGCCAATTAATACCAATTTAATAATGAGGACAGCGTTTGAGAAAAAGAAAAAGGGAGGTTTACTGCTTTGCTAACAAAGGAGAAACACAGGGAATTCTGCCGAAAGGTTGTGACTCTCTTGATCTGGAGGGACAAGAGGTTTTAAAGGAGTTTCACTTTTTCACCTAAGAGATACTCAGTTCTTAGGTCACCAGCAGGCATTGCCCTCTGCAGTGGGTGTGCTCCAGGCAACCAGCTAGGGGCTTCTCTCATCCTGCTTGACAAAGGGGGCGAAAGTTCATCACAGTTCCTTAAAACACAGTCCAAAGGGGTGTCAGGCTTACTTGCTTTATTACCCATTTTCACGTCCAATATCATTGTTTTTACCACAGAAATCACACAACAAAACGCACAAAACTAACAAACCAAAAACATACAGAACACAGAAAAAAAACACAAAGAAACAGAAAACCAGTGAAGAAACAGAAAAACAGAGGAGCAATACAACGTCTTGCTAAAGCTCCGGGGAAGGAGCTCCTGCATGCCCGTTGGCACCTCTGTACCCTTTCAGAGGAATTCCCTACAGAACAGAACAGAGGACAGAATGATTCTTGTTACTGTCCCGGACAGGAGTATATGTGAGCCTCCCCATGCCACCTCTCTGTCATCAGAAGAGATGTCCCTTTACCGGATATCAGATGTTATAAAGATACCACTTACCTATGGAGGCCTCCTCCACCAGGTGCTTGCTAATAGTTATAGTGCGATGGTTCACTGCAGTGCTCCCCGGACTGAAGGCTCACTCCAAGGCCTTTGAACTTGGCTCTCCAGCCCGGAGCCTTGGAGGAAAGGCCAGCTTCAGAATTTCCAGGAGTCTGGTCTTGTGATCTGGTCGGGTCATCTCACTGGGGAACTCTAAAATATTAGACCAGTATGCAAGAAAAGACCACTGACTCCAATTAAAATCAAATTAAAGCAAGCTTATTATTTCATCCGGGTGGGCTGCCTCTCCCTCTCAAACAGCGGAAACAAGACAGCATCCCCACATTTCCTACAGCCCGGCTTTATACCCTAGAAAGTTACACAAAAGGGGAGTTACAGAAAACAGAACTTTGACAAGCATCACACTAATTATAGGTTACATTTTTTATTTGCTGGCCCCAGCATCAAAAATTATGAGGACCATTAGAGCCTAGAGAGGGTCTTTGGCCAGGAAAGGCCAATATTTATGAGGTGTCACTAAAGATTCAGAGAGGGCTGCAATCTGGTCAGAAAGCCAGATATGGGTGAGTTCAAGGCATGGGCAGGAATTCCAAGTAGGTTTGGAATTTGCACTAATTTATAGTAAAGAAAAAATTATCTTCTCATGGCTGTGTGGCAAGATGACTCCCAATTTTATTGAAAGATCAGGTTGGGAGATCAACCCTGTCCTTTACTTTTGGAAACTCCTCTACCACATCCATGTTTGTGAACTCCTGAGCATTTTCTATCCCAGATATGTATTCACAGATATTTTAACTCTACTCCTCTAATTGTGTCTTACTTGGGGCGAAGGTAATGTCAAGGCATTGTTCTGGATGAGAGTGGGAAGATTATTGTACACCATATATATGCATACTCATTGGATTCATTTTTCAATTTTCCATTCAAAATACTATATCCCTCACAATAACCCATACTCTACGAGACTCTAACAACTAATACTAATATGATGGAGAAAAATAACCGAAACAAAATTGAAATACAAGCAGTTCAGAGGAGACATGGGGTATATTGGACTTGCCTTTTGCAAGATAAATGGTAGGTGTTATTAATCTAGTCAATTTTTAATTGAAATAGTTCTCCATGTGTTTTTAAAGTTAAAAAATATGTGTATTCCTGTCTCCCTTTCTCTGTAGCCTATTCAGCACATGTATTTTTATATGCACATATAGAATTCTACGTGATATCACAAGTAAATTTTTGTGAGGTTCCTGACTTGGCAGTTACAAATTGTGAGAAGAGATTACTCCTCCTAAAAGCTGTTGGAACTGAAATTTCAAGCTATAGGTGAGCTTCCTAGTAGAACAACATTATACATAAATCCATGTTCAGTGAAATGAATGTTTTTGGATCTGTGGATGATATATATTTCATGGTGAATTTCGTTTGGCATATGAATTGGTATGTTTATTGTCTGTGGTTGTTTGTGTGTGTGTGTGTGTGTGTGTGTGTGTGTGTGTGTTTGTGTGTGTGTGTATATATATATATATATACACACACACACACACACACTCTCCAGAATTTTCATAATATGAAATGTATGTGTCTTATATACACTCCCTAAATTCATTCATGTTCATGTATGTGAATTAATAATCAACTTTTCACAACATTATTCTCAGAAATATTCATTCACCTGAAATATATATTTGTTTCCTAGTACTGAAAACTAACTTCAGTGAAAGGTACATACAAATCCTAATATTTCTACAGTTACTGACCCAGTTTAACATCAATGCAAGGAGATTCCTATGGGACATGATGCATCTTTTGATGTTCATTTTTATTCGACAGTGGTACCTTACTATTTTTCAGTTTTTGCACATCATAGGATACATATTTCATCCACTAGTTAGCAAAATTATAGGCATTTGTTTCACTTTTAATCACTTTCTTCTCCAGAACACATGTATTTCTCTATGTTTCTTGACTGGTCTTTTAATGAGACTTCTTTCCAAATACATTATAATCGATTTCCATAATCATTTTGAAACAAATCTCACACACCCTTCATGATAAACCATAACCCTAAGATGACCATTAGATATATAACTGGTTGGAATGAATGATTGTATATCAATATAACATTTCTGATATATTTTCAGATATCTATTCAATCCATTATTTAAAGTGGATCCAGTTATATTGTTTATTCACAGAATGGTGTATTCTTGCATTATCTCTATATTCATAGACACAGGGTACGCCTATTTGTACCCCCATACTAATTTATACGTCTTCAAAATATTGCTCCCTGAAATGGTGGAAGAAATACTCATGTCACCAGATCTGCATATACATTTTATCACAGAAATATTCTGCACACAAAAAGCAAAGGTCACATGTACAATTGTATCAAAGCCTAAATGGGAAGTGAACATGGATTACTAAAATCATCCATGTCCATGTTGCCTAATGTTCAAAAATGTCAATTCTATTTGTGACTACATATTTGTTTCCTCTAAAGATTATAAATTCAAGCTCCAGCCTGTTGAAAATGTGTAATCCTATCACTCACTTTATACTTTACTTGATTTCCTAATGTCTTTATTGATATGTGCTTTCATACATGTTTTCCCCAGTTCATCATTGCGACTGACTCTTCACATGTGCTGACATTCACCTTCACTCTCTACCCGAAACCCTATTGTTAAGAACTTTTGGTCCAAATCCTATACTCACTCTTCTTCTTAGCCTACCGAATACCTTCCAAATCCTATCGACTATTGCTTTTTGACTGGATGTTCTGTTCAACATTCAATCATCCAAGTTACAAGGTCCTATGCCATTGTATATTGATTTATCTGAGACAACTGTGCAGGACATAATTCAAAGCTAAGTATCCCACTCAAGGGCCCAATGCCCTTCTGGGCTTCAAATCTTACCAAATTTCTGCTTTCATACTTATATTTCACCTATATACTCTTGTAAATATCGCAGGTTGCCAATACCATTATTCATCCCGCAGAATGATTCCTAACCAAAATCGATGCTATTATTGAACCTAACCATACACTCTTCCCTTAATATAACTTACAGAAGAGCAGGGACAGAGTTCATCTTACAATATAGTAATGTAGCTGATCTTTCACTGGCTGAGAAACTCAACGATCCATGAAGAAATGATCCTTAGAGAAGATGTAGGCAGCTATGTAGGACCTGAGAGAGCAATAGTCATCTTCCACAGCAAACAACCAGGTCAGGATGAATTGATGTGTCTGAATCAGTCTCTCTCTTCTTATTGTAGAGAAGATGGACCAAACAAGGCCTGTTGTCGCGACCCCTTGCCCGCAAGGAAGACGCAACTCAGGAATCTTCTTTCAGCAGTTTATTCAGGCCCTTGATATTTCTTCTAATTCCCCGTCGGATGCCCCTCCCAGCCTTAATAAAGCATCCCAAGCCCCAATGCGAAGCTGCCACGTGGAACGTTCTCACAGGGTGCTGAGAAACCATGCACCAACTCTCCCAAACAAGGAGTTGTTTATTACAGACCACAGTGGAGCCAGCGCCATCTTGCAATGGCGACCATAATCTGCAGAAACGGCTCACCACAGTTCCCCCCTTCTGTTTTCTGAAAACAATACAGGCGAGAGTAGAGGTCCTATCCCACTGTGCAGAAGTGGCTGCATAGTATGGCTCAGTCCTAAGGAGGGCCCTTCCCCAGATCTGAAGCCATATCAGCCGACGCCTTTTTTCGTGGGGCGGGGCGTGGACATCAAACCCGCATGCAATAGGACATGCTCTCCTTGAGGTCCACTTCAAGGATCACTCAAGTGCAGTGCCTTGCCTCGCATCCTGTATCGTGACGAAGGTGGACGAAGGGGGACAGCTAAGGCTGAACTGTGGCTGTATACAACGTCAAACGAGTTGACAGCACCCCGAAAGAAAGGCACGGACTTTAAGGCGATAGAGAAGCATTAGTGTGGAAACCCACCTGCGTGCAATGGCAGCAAGACCGGCAGAGTGCAAGGGCTTTCCAACACTAAGAGAATAACGAGGAAAGACATGCCGATCCCAGTGCAATGTTATAATAACTTAGGGTGCAATGGCCATGTCAAAGATTTACTGTTTAAGATGCGCAAGCCAAACTTGAGGTGAATTGCCATTTTCTAAAGCTGCAAGAGCTTGGATGATCATAGCCTTATCGTGAGCATTGCGGGCCTTGAGGCGACAGAGAAACCACAAACAGAGAAACATACCGAAGCAACACATTGCACCAAAAATGCCTACCCCCACCCACTCTTTAAAAAAGGAAAAGGCAGAAGATATCCAATCGGTGAATTGACCCAAAGTCACGGGATCAACACGGGTGCTATTCAAGACAGCTATCTGGGTTAGTTGAGACTGGATCATGTCTTCCCCTTCCATGGACCAATTTCCAGCCAAATATTCGCCAATGGTGCGGGAAGCATTCCTGGAATCATTAAATCTGACAGAGGTTATGCATAAATGTGCACGTTGGTCAACACAACCCAAAAGCACTAAGTCAGCCAATTCTTCTACCTGAGCTTAGAGTAAATCTATTCTTTGGTTGGCAGCTAAAATCCCTGACAAAATATGTTGATTAATTGTATTTTGGGATTCAAGTATGGTGGAAGTTTGTTGGACAACTTGATTAATAGTGGCAGCAGTTTGTACTTGATTGGCCATAGCCACTCCGGCCGTAACAGCTGCAGCAACAGATACCGCCACGGCTGTCACTATAGCCGCTGTGATTCCAAAATCTCTGTGGACTCTAAGTAGCTCAACAATAGGGAATTTATCAGGATCCACAGTGACCGGGATTGGGACAAAAGTTGGAATCTTCATAAACACTGCTACAGTCCAGGAACCATTCCAACACTCAGATAAGAGACAGGTAGTATGAGAAAAATCCAGCATCCCCGATGAGGTGGCCTTAGCCAAAAGGAATAAGAAGGGGGATTGGACACAGACCATTGCAGGAGGCAATGTGGCATTATACAATAGAGAGTTGAATGAAACAGATGTAAGTCTATTACCTTGTTCACTTTCCCTAACAGTACCAGAAATATTAGCCAGCCAACTTTTGGCTCCTACCAACTGAGCCAGTGCAGAAATATCGGCTGAAGCCCCCTTTTCATTGGAAATCAGCCATTAAAACCAGGACCAACCTACTCCTCTAGAGGAGCTGGCACTATTGTTAAAGTTATAAACATACCTATCAAGAGAGGGGGAAAGGGAGAAACCTTTAGCAACTTGATGTTTCTCCCAAGAATGATCCTGACAAGGCGTAAATATTGGGGGGAAACCAAGATTAGGGGAACAGTAAGGAGAGGCCTTGAAATGAGTTGCATTATAAATACTACTAGAAAAAGGAGGCACTGGGATTAGTACCTCGGAGATAATAGCCAAGGTAGTTATGTTAAGAGCAGAGCTGCTGTTTGCAGGGGACTCTGAGCCTGATTGATTCCCCGAAGCTACCTTGCTCAATACAGCACTGATAATGCTTCCTGAGACCTGATTGGACCGCAATGGGTCCTCCCAGTTAGTCAAATTTTTGGTCTTAAGGCTAATGCAATTAGCGTTTCTAAGGCTGAAACAAAAAACTCCTGTGAGATTAACTTGAGATTGATTAAAAATTCTCTCCATGTCCCCTCTAGGAGAGGCACAGGGAGCAGACATCTCACATGAGGTAGAAAAAAGAGTGGGGAGGACACTAGAATTACCATGAACCGGCATTGGCATTGGCCATGCCCGTGCCACTGCCCACCACCACATTGGTGTCGCCTGTGCCATCGGCACCAGCACCAGAGCCAGAGCACTTAGTAGAATGAAGATCCTCATCACAGGATTGTTGTGGTATCTCTTGTTGCTGGTCAGTTGATGTCGAGACTCTTCTTGTCAAGCGTTCAGGGACCCACAATGGTTCCGTACGATCCTGGGGAAAAACACATACAGATCCTCGTGCCCATGTCAGCACGGGTTCAGGGCCGTTCCATTGGCCCGTAAGAACATCCTTCCACTTAACATAGCCAATCACAGAGGGCTGAGGGGACACATGTCTATCGGCCGCAGAGCGACCATGAATATCCAAATTCAAAAAATTAATGGTAAAGAGAGCTAAGGACAGGCGTTCTTTAGGAGTGTGTTCAGCTCCTATTCCCCCTTTTTGTTTTTGTAAAGTTTCCTTTAAGGTGCGATGAGCACGCTCAACAATGCCTTGTCCTTGAGGATTATAAGGCAAACAATGAGTAAGTTGTACTCCCATAGTAGAACAAAAAACTGTAAATTGTCTGCCAGTATAAGCAGGTCCATTATCAGTCTTAAGGGATGCAGGTGCACCCCATGCTGCCCATGCCTCTAAACAGTGAGTAATGACATTACGTGCCTTTTCTCCCGATAAAGCAGAAGCATGGATAATTCTAGAGCACGTATCAACGGAAACATTCACATACTTAAGGTTACCAAAGTCAGGTATATGTGTCACATCCATTTGCCAAACAATCAATGGCTTTAATCCCCGTGGGTTTACTCCATAATTAGGGGCATGAAGAAATGTGACACAATGGGGACATTGCAATACTATCTGCCGAGCATCCGCTCTTGAAATGGGAAAACGCCTGTGCAGCGTTAATGCATTAACATGGAAGTTTTGGTGAAACAACTTAGCCCTCTCTAAGGAGGAAGCCAAGCATATCAATTGGCCTCTAGTGGCTAAGTCCGCACAGGCATTACCTTGGGATAACGGACCAGGAAGAGAGGTGTGAGCCCTGATGTGCATTGGATAAAAAGAAGCAGTGCGGTTAGAGATAAGCTGTTGAAGCTGAGTAAAGTAAACAGACACATTGTGGGCATCACTAATAGTTCCCACGGTCTCCAGGACTTTTAGTGCTTGTACCACATAGCTAGAGTCCGAAATAAGATTAAAAGGAAAAGAACACTGTTTAAAAACTTCAATAACAATTTGTAGTTCTACCCATTGTGGATTTCCAGGAACAAATTGATGCTGGATAGGGGGAGAGTCATTAATTACATAAGCTCCCATTCCAGACTTGGAACCATCAGTAAAAATGTTAACAGCCCCCGGAATTGGACTGGATGAAGTTACCTTAGGGAAAATGATGGGATGTTCTTTAACAAAATGGAGTAATGGATGAGAAGGGTAGTGATTATCAATACCCCCTTGAAACGAGCAACACAGAATAGCCCAGTTGTCTAGAGTAGCACATAAAACATTAAGTTGAGCTTTAGTGTAGGGTATGATAAGAGAAGAAGGTGATTGGCCGAAAAATTGAATGCTTTGTTGAATCCCTTTAAGTGCCAATGCTGCAACAGCATCAGGATAATATTCTAAGGATTTTCCTGGGGATACATGTGGGTGGATCCATAGTAAAGGCCCATCTTGCCACAGTACTCCAATAGGCTGCCGCATAGTGGGAAGCACACATAACTGGAAAGGTTTATCACTCTGGAGCCTGCATAGAGTGGCATGATGTATAGCTTGTTCTACTTTTATAAGGGCCGCTCTAGCCTCAGTAGTGAGGCTACGAGTTGAAGCAAGATCTGGATCACCCTTAAGAGTAGCATACAAAGGCTGGAGCACAATATTAGGAATATGTAAATATCCTCTTATCCAATTAATATCTCCCAGAAATTTTTGAAAATCATTTAGAGTTTGGAGATCTTGAGTCCTGATGGTAATTTTTTGTGGTTTTAATTTGTCATACCCAATTGTCGCTCCCAAAAACCTGATAGAATCCCCCGTTTGAACCTTTTCAGGTGCGATGTGCAGTCCATGTTGAGCCAACAGCATCACGAGTTCTTTATAAGCCTCATAAACTGTCTGTTCTAATTTTGCGGCCAATAACACATCATCCATATAGTGAATGATCTTGGTGGAGGAATAATTACGTCTGAGAGGTGCGAGTGCCTTCCCCACATACATCTGGCACATCGTGGGACTGTTAGCCATCCCCTGTGGCAACACCACCCACTCAAACCTTTGATCTGGTTCTTCGTGATTACACGAGGGAAGGGTGAAAGCAAAACGTTGTGAATCTTTAGGATGCAAAGGAATGGAAAAGAAACAGTCTTTAATGTCAATAACAATTATATGCCAGCCTTGAGGAACAGAGGAGAGCAGAGGCAGCCCTCTTTGAATGGGCCCCATAAGCTACATCTGAGCATTAACTGCTCGTAGATCATGCAGTAGGCGCCACTTCCCTGATTTTTTCTTAATGACAAATATGGGAGTATTCCATGGAGAAGTAGAAGGTTGGATGTGACCCAAATCAAGTTGTTCTTTGACTAGATCATGGGCTGCTGCCAGTTTAACCGAGGGAAGAGGCCACTGAGGCACCCAAACAGGCTCCTCGGTGAGCCATGTTATAGGTATTTGAGCCCCAGTGGCCCCTAGGAAAAACCCAGACCAAACCTGTTAAGCTTTTGATGACCTTGCACAGGATGCTTACATCCCTGTAGGTGCCTTCCTAGTCCTAGACCTGGCCTATACCCCATATTTTGCATGATATGTTGAGACACTGGGGAATAGTCATTACTAAGAGTGAACCCCATGTCTTTCATCAGATCACGGCCCCATAAAGAAATGGGTAAATCAAGTACATATGGCTGAAAGGTACCATCATGTCCTTCCGAGTCCTTCCAAGATAGATGTCTACAGCTGATTTGAGGGGCTTGGGCATATCCAAGTCCTCTTAAGGATTGATCAGAAGCCTGCACTGGCCATCCCCTAGACCAGTCCTTAAGGGCTATGATACTACGATCTGCTCCTGTGTCCAGCAATCCCACAATAGATTTACCTTCTATGCTGAATTCCAAAGTGGGGCAATTGCTCATATCCAGTGACAAATAGGCACAATTTCCTCCAGTGGTACCAATCTGATTTCCTGTCCGTGACCTTGAGTCAGCAGGGAAGTGATTATGCAAACTAGGCAAAATTAGCAATTGAGCAATCCGATCCCCTGGGGAGATAGACACAATGCCCCTTGGAGCTTCCACCATAACTTTTACTGCCCCTACAGTATCAGGGTTTATTACTCCGGGGAAAACATGAAGACCTTGTAGGATAGAGGATGCACGTCCAATTAACAAACCTACAGTGCCAGGGGGTAAAGGCCCTTTGAACTCAGTTTCCACCAATTGGACTCCCATCTTAGGTGTTAATACGAGTCTGGAGGTGGAACAGAGGTCCAATCCCGCGGCACCTGTAGTGGTTCTCCGCATCTCGTGGGATGGCGCAGAGAAGGCCATGTCTCGGTTTCGGGTGTGACATTCTCCATTGCCCCATATATTCGTGGGCCCTGGGGTCGGGGGCCCCTTCGGCCGTTTTTTGGCCCAGCTGAAATAGGCTGTCCATGGATGTCCCTCACTGATCTACACTCTCTTGCCCAATGCTTCCCCTTTTTGCATTTTGGACACAGCCCCGGTTGACGAGGGCTATTAGAAGGGCCACCACGAGGAGGTCCAGTAAAATTGCCTTTTTTGGGACAGTCACGTTTGAAATGGCCGGATTGACCACAATGGAAGCATGTTCCGGCACCAGGACCGCCCCCTTTTGCGATCCGAAGGACAGCAGCTGCAAGACCTGCATTAGTTAAAGGTCCTCCAAGCTCTCTACACACTTTCATCCAAGCTTCTATGCCCTTGTTTTTATAAGGAGCGATTGCTGCGTTACATTCTTTGGTGCATTGCTCAAAAACAAGTTGTTTAATCAAGGGCATTGCTCTATCAGGGTCACCAAAGATTTTTCCTGCGGCATCCACCATCCTAGCAACAAAGTCCGAGAAAGGTTCTGTGGGGCCTTGCATGATTTTTGTTAAATTGCCAGACACTTCTCCTCTATTTGGGAGTGATTTCCATGCACGGATACAAATGTTATTGATCTGTTCATATACCTCAGGGGGGTATCCTGTTTGTTGATTAGCAAATCTGCCTTGTCCCAAAAGCATTTCCTTGTCCCAATGGGGGTGTCCGGCCGCATAGTTTTGGGCAGCCTGCTCTACAGCGCCCTCTACCACAAAGGCTCTCCAGTCCAAATATTTGCCTGGAGAAACACAAGCCCGAACAAGGCTAGCCCAATCAGAGGGAGTCATACAGTATCTAGACAGACTCTCCACCTGAGTTAATGTGAAGGCGGCATCCACCCCATAAGTGCGCACAGACTCTGCCAGGGTCTTCACAATTTTGAAATCTAAAGGCTCATGGAATCTTCCCCTATTGTCATCCTGGAAAACTGGATAAGCAAGACCCATCTCAGCGTTAACAGCCCTCCATGCTTGGGCATGGAAAGCTCTCCTCGAAACACCCTCACCGTACGGCGGCAGGTCCGGAGGATCATTTTTCTTGAGCTCCTGTTTATTTTTGTTCCCTTCTCCCATAGTTAAACTCCCTAGCTGCCGAGACAGTCTCCCGAGCTCCTCCTTCTCATCCTCCTCCTCTTCTGACCCACTTTTGCATGGGAGTGTGCGCAGTGTACTGAGATATGGATACAAGCGTTTCCTCCCACGTTTCTCGCTCTGCACATTCCCTTCCTCCTGAAATATTTCACTCCGTGCCAGAGACAATTGCCTCCTCCCCTGTTTCTCGCTCCTCACACTGCCATCCTCCTGAAATACGTCACTGCTTGCCGGAGATAATTGTTTCCTCCCCTGTTTCTCGCTTCGCACACTCCCACCCTCCTGAAATACCTCACTGCCTGCCATTTCTGATCTTTCTTCATGTAATTGCTCTAAAACTTCTTGTCCTTTAGTAAGTGCTTCCTGACATCTGCCATCTGCGAGGCAACTACGGATCATCTTCCAAAGGGGTATCACCCCACCCTCTAATATGCCCTGCTCAGAAGCAAAGTCAAGATCTGTGCCTAAATTATCCCAGCTAGGTATAGTGAGGCTGCCAGAAAATGCGAACCACGGGGCAACAATATCTGTCTTCTGTAAAAATCTCTGTAAAGTACTACGTTTCACTTTTAGGCCCTTGGAACGTAACAGGTTATCTAGGGCCAGGAGAAGCCGACTTGAAGATACGGCACCCATGACACAACAAAAGACACACAACAAACAAAAGTGAAAGTAAGAGCGAAAGTACACAGTGCAGCTGCAATAAGATTTAATGCTCTCTCTGGCTTTACAGAGGAGCTGCCGCTTTGATAGCGGGTCCTAATTACCTAGGACTAATCTCCGCTTTGACCACGGGTCCCAATTAATCTGGGACTAATCTCCGCTTTGACCGCGGGTCCCAATTAATCTGGGACTAATCTCCACTTTGACCGCGGGTCCCACTTACCTAGGACTGATCTCCGCTTTGATAGCGGGTCCTACTTAACTAGGACTGATTTCCGCTTTGACCGTGGGTCCTACTTACCTGGGACTAATTGGTGCACCACCCCTGACTGCTGAAAGTTCTGGTTCCCGGGTTTTCAGCACCACTTGTCGCGACCCCTTGCCCGCAAGGAAGACGCAACTCAGGAATCTTCTTTCAGCAGTTTATTCAGGCCCTTGATATTTCTTCTAATTCCCCGTCAGATGCCCCTCCCAGCCTTAATAAAGCATCCCAAGCCCCAATGCGAAGCTGCCACGTGGAACTTTCTCACAGGGTGCTGAGAAACCATGCACCAACTCTCCCAAACAAGGAGTTGTTTATTACAGACCACAGTGGAGCCAGCGCCATCTTGCAATGGCGACCATAATCTGCAGAAACGGCTCACCACAGCCTGTGTGGAGAGCAGTTCCCGGGTGCCTATGGTCGATATACAATTCTAACTTCTGAATGTGTCACAGGATGTAGGGGTAACCTCCATCTCATGGGAACCTTCGAAGCATCTGTTAGAACAAAGTGGTTACCAAGGCAGTGACCTCATTCAGTTCCTGAAGGAATTGACCTACCTCACTTCTTTGTTGATGCAATTTGCTGAACTCGGGATCCAGGAAGCCAAGCACCCAGAGCCAGTCCCAGTCCCAGTCCCATTGGGTTCACTTGTTTGGATTTACCAAAGACAGAGTCAGTCTTTCTTGGTAAATACTGATCTGTGGATGGTTAAATGCCAGGAAAGCTCTGAAGAGGGGCCTTCCTGAGAAAGCAGGTAGTGACTCCCTGATGGCTCCTGACAACTTTACAGAGTTGGTAATGAAGACCAGATCTGAGACAGGACAGGCCATTTCGTGGGAACATAGTATGGCCAATCAGTCTGAGGACACTCTAAATAGTCACAGACCTACTTGGGTAAAGGAGGTGCCTTTGTGGGTGTGCATGTGAGTTTGGTTTTGTCTCATGTTATGAGAATAGGTAGGAAAGGCAGTTTGTTTATTTTGGAGTGGACTGTTTTTAATAAGTCATTTGACATGGCGAGTGTTTCTTTGTTTGTGTATCCCACTGTATCCGTGGTTGTAGACCTTTGAAAAGCGAATGCATCAATGGTTGTGTCCTGTCTAATATAAAGTGTCCCAGCGTTCATCCTGCCCAATTTAAGAATGGAGAGTGGCTTGCCTATGGATGGGCAATACCTACTATCTTTCTAAGTTCCTGTTTCTTCGTGAATTCTGGCCACTCTCCTGAATAGGCTCATGGTTTTGTGTCCAACATATGTACCACCACAAGGCTCTGTGACATGGCCATGTACTGATAGCTGAAGGGAATGGGAGAATCTCAGAAAACTCAGATATCAGTGTGACCAGGAAAGTCTTAGTGGAGAAACCCTGCTTTGGGCCTTTTGCTTACTTATGTTTCTATTACCCTGAATGTCAAGAAGGTCTTTACCTCAGGCCACCCCTTTGTGAAGCCTTAAGAAAACTGTTTTCATATGGAAATGAATGGGCATCACCTGTGGCTCTTTGCTTAATTGCTTTGGAATGGGATGTGCTTGAATCAGCCTCTTGTCCTTGTGTGAGGTTGTGGCTTAAATTCTAAGCACCTGATAGATCTAAATAAAAATCCCATGTGCTTCCAAACCAAAATGGCCAAAAGAGCAGTCATTGTGGATAAATTTTTTTGCCTTCTTAGGTTGGGTTCCTGACCTACATCAAGTGAGAATAGGGATCCTTTGGGTCAAATTCGTTCTTCAAATCCCTGCAGAGGCTATCCCATAGGTGCTTGGGTTTTCTCATGACTCCAAATCACATAAAGAATCTATACCTGACAGCTAGTAGGCCTCAAATTGGAAAAGCGGAACACTTTACCAGCAGGAATATTTGATCACTCCTGGTTCAAAGGAAGAGTACCCTGGCCACCATGATTTTAGGCAAATGAGGGGCAAGTGAGCTTATTTTGGACACTTTCTTGGCCTTGCCTCTCATAGAAACCTCCAGCCACAGGGTATGATGAGTGTCTATATGGAAGAAGATGAGTGTCATGTGGGAGTGTTTTGGATTTAAGCGAAGAAAGAGAGAACTGAAATTACTGACATATGGGATCGAAAAGGCAATATAACAACAGATGCTACAGAAATAAAGAAGACAATTAGAAATTATTTTGAAAACCTATATTCCAATAAAATAGAAAATAGTGAAGACATTGATAAATTTCTTAAGTCATATGATTTGCACAAACTGAGTCAGGAGGATACACACAATTTAAACAGACCAATATCAATGGATAAAATAGAAGAAGCAATCAAAAGACTACCAACCAAGAAAAGTCCAGGTTCAGATGGGTATACAGCGGAGTTTTACAAGACCTTTAAAAAAAAATTAATACCAATAATTTTCAAGATATTTCAGGAAATAGAAAAAGAGGGAGCTCTGCCAAATTCATTCTATGAGGCCAAGAACACTCTGATTCCGAAACCAGACAAAGACACCTCAAAGAAAGAAAACTACAGACCAATATCTCTGATGAACCTAGATGCAAAAAAACCTCAATTAAATTCTGGCGAATTGGATACAAAGGCACATCAAAAAAATTGTGAATCATGATCAAGTAGGATTCATCCCTGAGATGCAAGGACAGTTCAATATACAGAAATCAATAAATGTTATTCACAACATAAATATACTTAAAGATAGGAACCATATGATCATCTAGATAGATGCAGAAAAATCATTCGACAAAGTAGAGCATCCCTTTATGTTCAAAACATTAGAAAAACCAGGGATAACAGGAACTTACCTCGACACTGTAAAAGCTATCTATGCTAACCCTCAGGCTAGTATCATTCTGAATGGAGAAAAATTGAAGGCATTCCCTCTAAAATCTGGAACAAGACAGGGATGTCCTCTATCACCACTTCTATTCAATATAGTTTTCGAAACTGGCCAGAATAATTAGACAGACGAAAGAAATTGAAGGCATAAAAATAGAAAAAGAAGAACTTAAAATATCACTAATTGCAGATGACATTATTCTTTATATAGAAAACCCAAAAGGGTCTACAAAAAAAACTACTAGAACTAATAAATGAATTAAGCAATGTGGCAGCATATAAAATCAACATGCATAAATCAAAAGCATTTCTGTATATCAGCGACAAAACTTCTGAAACAGAAATGAGGAAAAACACTCCATTCACATATCCTCAAAAAAAAAAAATCTTGGTAATCAACCTAACAAAAGAGGTGAAAGATTTATACAATGCAAACTACAGAACCCTAAAAAGAGAAGTAGAATAAGATCTTAGAAGATGGAAAATATACCCTGTTTATGCATAGGCAGAACTAACATCATCAAAATGGTGATATTACCAAAAGTTCTCTATAGGTTTAACGCAATGCCAATCAAAATCCCAAGGGCATTTCTTGTAGAAATAGAGAAAGCAATCATGAAATTCATATGGAAAAATAAAAGACCCAGAATAGCAAAAGCATTTCTAAGCAGGAAGTGTGAATCAGGCGGTATAGCGATACCAGATTTCAAACTATATTACAGAGCAATAGTAAAAAAAAAAAAAAAACAGCATGGTACTGGTACCAAAACAGGCAGGTGGACCAATGGTACAGAATGGAGGACACAGAGACTAATCCAAAAAGCTACAACTGTCTTATATTTGATAAAGGAGCTAAAAGCATGCAATGGAGGAAGGATAGCATCTTCAACAAATGGTGCTGGGAAAACTGGAAATCCATATGTAACAAAATGAAACTGAATCCCTTTCTCTCGCCATGGACAAAAGTTATATCAAAATGGATCAAGGAGCTTTATATCAAATCAGAGACATGGCGTCTGATAGAAGAAAAATTGGCTACGATCTACATACTGTGGTGTTGGGCTCCAAATTCCTCAAAAGGACACCCATAGCACAAGAGTTAATAACTAGAATCAACAAATGGGACTTACTCAAACTAAAAAGGTTTTTCGCAGCAAGAGAAACAATAAGAGAGGTAAATAGGGAGCCTACATCCTGGAAACAAATCTTTATTCCTCACACTTCAGATAGAGCCCTAATATCAAGAATATACAAAGAACTCAAAAAATTAGACAATAAGATAACAAATAACCCAATCAACAAATGGGCTAAGGATCTGAACAGACACTTCTCAGAGGAGGACATACAATCAATCAACAAGTACATGAAAAAATACTCACCATCTCCAGCAATCAGAGAAATGCAAATCAAAACCACCCTAAGATACCATCTCACTCCAGTAAGATTGGCAGCATTTATGAAGCCAAACAAACACAAGTGCTGGGGAGGATGTGGGGAAAGAGGTACACTTGTACATTACTGGTGGGACTGCAAATTGGTGTAGCCAATTTGGAAAGCAGTATGGAGATTTCTTGGAAAGCTGGGAATGGAACCACCATTTGACCCAGCTATTCCCTTTCTCATTCTATTCCCTAAAGACCTAAAAAGAGCATGCTACAGGGAAACTGCTACATCGATGTTCATAGCACCACAATTCACAATAGCAAGACGGTGGAACCAACCTAGATGCCCTTCAATAGATGAATGGATAAAAAAAAGTGGCATTTATTCACAACGGAGTATTACTCTGCATTAAAAAATGACAAAATCATAGAATTTGCAGGGAAATGGATGGCATTAGAGGAGATTATGCTAAGTGAAGCTAGCCAAACCCTAGCAAACAAATGCCAAATGTCTTCTTTAATATAAGGAGAGTAACTAAGAACAGAGAAGGGACGAAAAGCATGAGAAGAAAATTCACATTTAACAGGGATGTGAGGTGGGAGGGAAAGTGAGAGAGAAGGGAAATTGCATGGAAATGGAAGGAGACCCTCAGGGTTATAAAAAATTACATACAAGAGGAAGTGAGGGGAAAGGGAAAAATAATACAAGGGGAAAAATTTATTAGAGTAGTGGGATTAGAGAGAGAAGAGGGGAGGAGAGGGCATGGGAGGGGGGATAGTAGAGGATAGGAAAGGCAGAAGAATACAACATACAGTAGTAAGGCAATATGTGAATCAATGGATGTGTAACTGATTTGATTCTGCAATCTGTATACAGGGTAAAAATAGGAGTTCATAACCCACTTGAATCAAAGTGTGAAATATGATACATCAAGAACTATGTAATGTTTTGAAGAATCATAAATAAAAATTTAAAAAAAAAGAAAACTCACTTCGGTTAATGATGCACGCGAATCCTAATATTTCTACAGTAACTGACCCAGTTTAACATCAATGCAAGTAGATTCCTATGGGACATGACGTACATTTTGACATTCATTTTTATTCAACACTGGTACACTACTATTTCATCAGTTTATGCACATTATAGGATGTATATTTCATCCACAATTTAGCAAATTTATAGGCATTTGTTTCACTTTCAATCACTTCCTGCTTCAGAACACATGTATTCCTCCATATTTTTTGACTGGTCTTTTCATGAGACTTCTTACCAAACACAATATTTTCCATTTCCATTATCACTTTTGAAGCAAAACTCACACACACTTCATGATAAACAATAACCCTAAGATTACCATTAGATACATAACTGGTTGGAATGACTGATTTTATGTCAATTTATGATTTCTAATATATTTTCAGATATCAATTCAATCTATTATTTAAAGAGGAACCAGTTATATTATTTATTCACAGTAAGTTCTATTCATGCATTATCTCTATATTCATAGACTCAGGGTACACCACTTTGTACCCCCAATACTAATTTATATGTCTTCAAATATTGCTCCCAGTAATAGTGGAAGAAATAATCATGTCACATGATCTACATATATATTTTATCACAATAATTTTCTGGGCACAAATGCAAAGGTCACACTTATTATTGTACCAAATCCTAAATGGAAAGTGAACATGGATTACTAAAAACATCCATGTCCAGGTTGCCTAATGCTTTCAAATATCATTCCTATTGGTGACTACCTATTTTTTTCTTCCTAAGATTATGTATTCAATCTCAATCCTGTTGAAAATGTCTAATCCTATCACTCACATTATAATTGCCTGATTTTGTATTGTCTCTATTGATATCTTCTTTCTTATATTTTTTCCAGTTCATCATTGTGACTGACTCTTCACATGTGCTGACATTTACATTCACTCTATAACCAAAACCCTATCGCTAAAGAACATTTGGTCCAAATTTTATACTCACTCTTCTTCCTAAACCTACCGACTATCCTATTTTGAGTGGATGTTCTCTTCTACAATCAATCATCCAAGGTCCAAGGTCCTATGCCATGGATTATCGATTTATCTGAGACAATTTTGCAGAATGTAATTAAAAGCTAAATATCCCAAACAAGGGCGTAATGCCCTTGTGGACTTCAAATCTTACCTAGATTTCTGTTTTCATACTTATATTTCAGCTGTATATTCTTGTAAATATGGCAGTTTTCCAATACCATTATTCATCCAGCAGAATGATTACTAACCCAAATCGAACATGTTATTAACCCTAACCATACACTGTTCCCTCAATTTAACTTTACAGAAGAGCAGGTACAGAGTTCATTTTACAATACAGGAATTTAGGGTATCTTCCACGTGCTGAGAACCTTTGAGGTTCCATGTAGATTTGATCCCTGAAGAAGATGTAGGCAGCAATGAAGGACCTGAGAGAGCAAAAGTCATCTTCCATGGGAAACAACCTTTTAAGGATGAAGGGTTGTGTCTGAATAAGCCTTTCTCTTCTTAATGTAGAGAAGAAGGACCAAACCAGGCCTGTGTGGAGAGATGTTCCCGCAAACTGGTGCGGCCAATTTGGAAAGCAGTATGGAGATTCTGGGGAAGGCTGGGAATGGAACAACAATTTGACCCAGCTATTGCCCTTTTTGAACTATTCCCTTAAGACCTTAAAAGAGTGTACTACAGGGATACTGCCACATCGATGTTCATAGCAGCACAATTCACAATTGCTACACTGTGGAACCAACACAGTTGTCCTTCAGTAGATGAATGGATAAAAAAAAAATGTGGCTTCTATACACCCTGGAGTATTACGCAGCACTAAAAAATGACAAAATCATGGAATTTGCAGGAAAATGGATGGTTCTAGAGCAGATTATGCTTTGTGACGCTAGTCAATCCTAAAAAACAAATACCAAATGTCTTCTTTGATATAAGGATTGCAACTAAGAACAGAGCAGGGAGGAAGAGCAGGAAGAAAAGATTAACATTAAACAAAGATATGAGGTGGGAGGGAAAGGGAGAGAAAAGGGAAATTGCATGGTAATGGAAGGAGACCCTCATTGTTACACAAAATTACATGTAAGAGGTTGTGAGGGGAATGGGAAAATAAACAAGGAGAGAAATGAATTAGAGTAGATGGGGTAGTGAGAGAAGATGGGAGGGGAGAGGAGGGGGGATAGTAGAGTATTGGAAAGGTAGCAGGATACAAAAGTAACTAATAGGGCATTATGTAAAAATGTGGATGTGTAACCGATGTGATTCTGCAATCTGTATTTGGGGTAAAAATGGGAGTTCATAACCCACTTGAATCTAATGTATGAAATATGATATGTGAAGAGATTTGTAATGTTTTGAACAACCAATAAAAGAAAAAAAGTAGCAATATATATGCCAATCGAAATTCATCATGAAATATATATAATCCACAGATGCAAAAATATTCATTTACTGAACATGGATTTATGTATAATGTTATTCAACTTGGAAGCTCACCCATAGGTTGAATTTTCAGTTCCAACAGCGTTTAGGAGGAGTGATCTCTTCTCACAATTTGTATCTGCCAATTCAGCCACCTCACAAGTATATACGTGTGATACCAGATAGGGTTTTCTATGTGCATATAAAAATACATGCACCGTATAGGCTACAGAGAAAGGGAGACAGGAATTCACATATTTGTTAACTTTAAAAACACATGTAGAGTTATTTCAACAAAAAATTGACTAGATTTATAACTCCTACACTATATAATGCAAAAGGCAATTCCAACTACACACCATGCCTCCTCTGAACTGCTTGTATTTCTATTCTTTTTGGGTTATTTCTCACCATCATATTAAGATTATTAGTCAGAGTCCAGTAGGGTAGGGGTTAATGTCAGGGATTCAGTATTTCAAATGGAAAATTGGAAAATGACTCCAATGTGTATGTAAACATGTGCTACACAAAAATCTTCCCACTCACATCCAGAGAAGTGCCATGATATTACCTTCGCCCCAAGTAAGACACAATAAGAGGAGAAAAGTGTGAAAATCTGTGATTATGTATCTGAATGGAATATGCTCAGGAGTTCACAACCTTGGAGGTGGTAGAGGAGCTTCCAAATGTAAGGGACAGGGTAAACACTCCACCAACATGGAGCTCTGCTGGCCTATGACTTCTTGGGAAACTGCCTCTGAGGTTGGGCACTTGAAATATATGTTGTTGTCATGAGCTTTAGCTTCCTTTGTAGTGAGACCATCAAATCTGGGTCTGCATCTATGTGACCTGGAAGACATGGTTTCTTATATTCCAATGAACCTGAGGCAGCAGTGCTGAATTCTCTCTTTGTAGGTAAACTGTGGCCACAGGAAGCCAAGTATCTCCTGGTGGGGACTGTGAAGACATTTGGTCATCCTTCACATTTTGTGGTGCTTCTTGCTACTGCACTGGGAATATGGTTTTTGCTTCACAAAATACAAGGAGTTCAACTGGGACAGAGTGCTGGAGAGAGTTCTGTAACGTGTGTTGTGACTCATTTATTTGTTGGTTTTTCCTTTTTTTTTTTGAGGAATGACCACCAGGCGATGAATTTCCCTCTTAAAACTGCTTTCATTGTGTCCCGTAGATTCCGATATGTTGTGTCTGTGTTTTCGTTTATCTCTAAGAATTTTTTGATTTCCACCTTTATGTCTTCTGTAACCCATTGATCATTCCGTAACATATCGTTCATTTTCCATGTGATGTAGGACATTTTCTTCCTTCTTTTATCATTGATTTACAGTTTCATTCCATTATAGTCAGAAAAAATGCATGGTATTATCTCCACCCCTTTATATTTACTGAGGGTTGCCCTATGGCATAATATATGGTCTATTTTTGAGAAGGATCCATGTGCTGCTGAAAAAAAGTATATCCATTTGATGATGGTTGGTATATTCTATATATTTCAGTTAAGTCTAGGTTATTGATTGTGATATTGAATTCTATATTTTTTTAATTCAACTTTTGTTTGAAATATCTGTCCAATGGTGAGAGAGCTGTGTTGAAGTCACCGATAATTATTGTGTTGTTGTCTATTTGATTCCAGAACTTGAGGAGAATTTGTTTTATGAAGGTCGCAGCACCATTATTTCGTTCATAAATATTGATAATTTTATGTCTTGTTGGTGAATGATTCCTTTTAAAGTTATATAATATCCATACTTATCCCTTTTGAATAACTTAGTCTTGAAGTCGATTTTATTCTATGTGAGGATGGCCACCCCTGGTTGCTTACGAGGACCGTGTGCATGGTATATTTTTTCCCAACCTTTCACCTTCAGCCTGTGCATGCCTTTTCCATTCAGATGTGTCTCCTGGAGGCAACATATTGTTGGATTTGTTTTTATAATCCAAGTTACCAGCCTATGTCGCTTTATTGGAGAGTTCAACCATTAAGGTTTAGAGTTACTATTTATATATGGTTTGTACTGCCAGCCATTTTGATTATTTATTTTTTTTTAATTTAGTTTGTTTCTCCATGATTAGCTTTTCCCCCGCCCTCTGTTATTACTGAGGCACTTCCCAGTGATAGTTTTGGTTGTTGTATTTCATTTCTTCCTCGTGTAGTGTTTTGCTCAAGACACTTTGCAATGCTGGTTTTCTGGCTGAAAATTCTTTTAGCTTTTGTTAATTATGAAATATTTTTATTTTGTTGTCGTACCTGAAGCTTAATTTTTCTGGATACAGAATTATTGGTTGGCAACCATTGTCTTTCAGTATTTGAAATACATTGTTCCAGGATCTTCTCGCTTTCAGCGTCTGTGATGAAAAATCTGTTGTTAAACTTATTGGTTTACCCCTGAATGTCATCTGCCTCCTTTCTCATGTACCTTTTAATAATTTCTCTTTGGTCTGTTTATTGGATATTTTCGTAACAATGTGTCTTGGCATTGGTCTACTGTGATTTTGTGTGCTCAGTGTCCTGTATGCATCTACAATTTGTATATCCGTTTCCTTTTTTATTTCTGGAAAGTTTTCTAAAATTATTTCATTCAGCAGGTTACTCATTGCCTTGGTTTGAATCTCTGTACCTTCCTCTATCCAGATGACTCATAAGTTTGTTTTTTTATGTTATCTCATATCTCTTGGATGTTTTTCTCATGATTTTTTACCAGTTTTTCGGAGTTGGCTAGACTCCTTTCAAGATGATATATTTTTTCTTCATTATTTGACGTTCTGACTTCTACTTGCTCCACTCTGTTAGTGATACTCTCAATTGAGTTTTTAATTTGGTTTATCGTTTCCTTCATTTCTAGAATTATTGTTTGATTTCTTTTATAATCTCTATCTCCTGATAAAGACGCTTAACTTCTTCTTTTATCTGTTTATGTAATTCATTTTCAATGTGTTCTTTCACTGTTTGGAATTGCTGTCTTGTATCCTCTTTAAGGTTCCATTCCATCTGTCTAAGGTATTCCTTGAGTTCTTTAAATGACCATTTTCCTGATGATTCTAGGTCCTCCTGATTATTTAGGTTGTCCTTCATTGTTTGTACACATTTTCATCCTTGCTTTTTTATGCTGCTAATGTTACTTCTTGTTCTGTTTGACTGCTGAGTTACTGCTTACTCTTATAAATTTATTTGAAGCTTGGGAGAAAAGATAGTAGTAGGGATGGGAAGAAGTCACTAAAGAGAATGAGAGTAGGCAGGTAGAATTCAAGGAAGGGAGAATAAGAAAATTGAAAAGAAATGAAAAGACAAAAGAAAAAAAATAGAAAATAAAGAAAGAAATAAAATTTTTTAGAAATAATAATGATAATTATAAAAATGAAAATTAAAATTTAAAAGAATCATAAAATAATAAATTTTAAAAATTTTAAAAAATAAAAACATTTAAAAAAGTTAAAGAACAACAACAAAAAAATGAAAATGAAAGAAAAAGAAGAAAATAAAAAGAAAAAAATAATAATAATACATGCAGTAATAGAGTTCAATTAACTTCTCTTCCAGTAGGTGGAGCTGTGTGCATTGGGCCCAGCTTCTCCTCTCAATAGGTGGGAAGCAATCACTGTGCAGCAACTCTTTATCCCAGAATGGGTGGATCTCCAATCCTGAGTGTCTAGGGCCTTCTCTTTTTTTTCCTCAAGCCAGGCCCCCCAACCTGTGACGCTCACCAAAATACTATGTAATGTTTTGAACAACCATTAATAAAAAGATTTAAAAAAAGAAAACTAAATTCAGTGAATGATGCACGCGAATCCTAATATTTCTACAGTAACTGACTCAGTTTAACATCAATGCAAGTCGATTCTTATGGGACATGATATGTATTTTGCCGTTCATTTGTATTCAACACTGGTACACTACTATTTCATCAGTTTATGCACATCATTGGATATATATTTCATCCACAATTTAGCAAATTTATAGGCATTTGTTTCACTTTCAATCACTTCCTGCTTCACAACTCATGTATTCCTCCATATTTCTTGACTGGTCTTTTCATGAGACTTCTTTCCAAACACATTATTTTCGATTTCCATAATCACTTTTGAAGCAAAACTCACACACACTTCATGATAAACAATAACCCTAAGATTACCATTAGATATATAACTGGTTGGAATGAATGATTGTATGTCAATATATGATATCTTATATATTTTCAGATATCAATTAAATCCATTATTTAAAGTGGAACCAGTTAGATTATTTATTCACAGTATATTCTATTCATCCATTATCTCTATATTCATTGACACAGGGTACACCACTTTGTACCCCCAATACTAATTTATATGTCTTCAAATATTGCTAACCGAAATGGTGAAAGAAATACTCATATCACATGATCCACAGATACATTTTATCACAATAATTTTCTGGGCAGAAAATGCAAAGGTCACACTTATGATTGTACCAAAGCCTAAATGGAAAGTGAACATGGATTACTAAAAACATTTATGTCCAGGTTGCCTAATGCTTTCAAATGTTATTCCTATTGGTAACTACATATTTTTTTTCTTCCTAAGATTATGCATTCAATCTTAACCATGTTGAAAATGTCTAATCCTATCACTCACATTATACTTGCCTGATTTTGTAATGTCTCTATTGATATCTTTTTTCCTATATTTTCTCCAGTTCATCATTGTGACTGAGTCTTCACATGTGCTTACATTTACATTCACTCTATAACCGAAACCCTATTGCTAAAGAACATTTGTTCCAAATTTTATACTCACTCTTCTTCCTAAACCTACAGACTATCTTCCTAATCCTACTGACTCTCCCAATTTGAGTAAATGTTCTCTTCTACAATCAATCATCCAAAGTACAAGGTCCTTTGCAATTGTATATCGCATTATCTGAGACATCTCTGCAGAATGTAATTCAAAGCTAAGTATCCAAATCGAGGGCCTAATGCCCTTCTGTGCTACAAATCTTACATAGATTTCTGTTTTTGTACTTATATTTCACCTCTATAATCTTATAAATATTGCAGGTTACCAATAGCAGTAATCATCCTGCAGAATGATTTATAACCCAAATCGAACAAGGTATTAACCCTAACCATACACTGATCCGTCAATCTAACTTTACAAAAGGGCAGGGACAGAGTTCATCTTAAAATACAGGAATGTAGGGGATCTTCCACCTGCTGAGAACCTCAAAGGTCCATGCAGATTTGATGCCAGGGAAAGATGCAGGCAGCTATGAAGTACCTGAGAGAGCAAAAGTCACCTTCCATGGGAAACAACCTGGTAAGGATGATGGGTAGCTTCTGAATAAGCCTCTCTCTTCTTAATGTAGAGAAGATGGACCAAACCAGTCCTGTGTGGTAAGCTGTTCCCGGATGCCTATGGTTGATATACCATTCTAACTTGTGAAAGTATCACAGGAAGTAGGGGCAACCTCCATCATAGGACCATTGGAAGGAACTGTTAGGACAAAGTGGTTGCCAAAGCAGTGACCTCATTAAGATATTGAAGGAAGTAACCTCACCTTACTTCTTTGGTGATGGAAGTCTCAGATCCAGGAAGCCAGGCACCAAGAGCCAGTCCCAGTCCCAGTCTCAGTGTTCTCACTTGTTTGGATTTACCAAGGACAGAGTCAGTCTTTCTTGGTACCTACTGATGTGAGGATGGCCAAATGTCAGGAAAGCTCTGAAGATGGGCCTTTCCTGAGAAACCAGGTAGTGGATCACCGCTGGCTCATGAAAACTTCACAGAGTTGGCCAAGGAGACCAGATCTGACACAGGACAGGCCATTTCAGCGGAACATAGTATGGCCCACCATTCAGAGGACACTCCCGATAGTTACAGACCTACTTGGGGGAAGGAGGTGCCTTTGTGGGTTTGGGTGTGGGTTTGAGGTTTTGTCTCATGTTCTAAGAATAGTTAGGAAAGGTGGTTTGTTTGGTTTGGAGTGAACTGTTTCTGGTAAGACGTTTCGCAAGGCGAGTGTTTCTTTTTCTGTGCATCCACTGTGTCCGTGGTTGTAGACATTAGAAAAGAGAATGCATCAATGGATGTGTCCTGTCTAGTAGAAAGCATTCCAGGATTTATCTTGTCCAGTGTATGAATGGACTGCGGCTTGACTTATGGATGGGCAACATCTACTATCTTCCTAAGTTCCTGTTTTCTTCCTGAAAACTGATCACTCTCAGAATAGGCTCACGATTTTGTTTCCATGATTTGTACCACCTCCAAGCTCTGTGCTTACCAATTGTTCTGTTGCCCTGAATGTGAGAAAGGTCTTTTCTTCAGGCCAAACCTTTGTGAAGCATGAAGAAAACAGTTTTCAAATGGAAATGAAAGGGCATCACCTGTGGCTCTTTACTTAATTTCTTTGGAAAGGCATGTGTCTGAATCAGATTTTTGGCCCTGTGTGAGGTTATGTCTTAGATTCTCAGCACCTGAAGGATCTAAAAAAAAGATCCAATGTGTGCATCTAAAACAAAAATTGCCAAAAGAGCAGTCATTGTGAATGAAGTCTCTTGCCTACCTCTGTAAGGTTCCTGACCTTCATCAAGTGAGACTAGTGATCATTTGGGTCAAATGAGTTCCTCAAAACCCTGCAGAGGCTAGCCCATAGGTGCTTGGTTTTTCTCATGACTCCAATTCACATAAAGAATCTAAACCCCACAGTCAATAGGCCTCAAATTGGAGAAGCAGTGCCGTATTAACGAGTATTAGGGATTAACGTATTAGGGATTCTTTGGGTCAAATGAGTTCTTCAAAGTCCCGCAGAGGTTCTTGTGTTTTCTCATGACTCCAAATCACATAAATAATCTATACCTAAAAGTCAGTAGGCCTCAAATTGGAGAAATAGATCAGTATTAACGGCAGGCTTATTTGATCACTCGTGGTTCACACGAAGGGTGTCCAGGCCACCTTGAATATTGGCAAATAAGGGGCAAGGGAGTTTATTTTGGACACTGTCTTTGGCTGTGCACCTCATGGAAAACTCCTGGCAAAGGTTACGATGAGTGACTATATGGAAGAAGATGAGGGCCATGTGGGAGAGTTTTGGTTTTAATTTTGGTCATTTGTGAGGCGGTTGGAAGAAATGACTGGGTCCACCAGGGCTTGAACTCTGGTGTGATTCCCCTTAGAGACTGGGTTTTGGAACTGACCTCAGAGAAGTATTGCCATGAATTTTGTTGGGATTTTAGGAGGCCACACATGAGAGTCGCCCTTGGAAACTGAGATCTAGGCCCAGGGTGGCTTTCCTCAGATCACTGGGAATCTCAGCCAGGATATCACATGATTTTATTCTGAAAGACTTCGGTACCATAGTTGAGAGTCAAAACACACACGTACCTCACATTGTAGACCTCAATGGGCCTGGCTTCATGTGTCCATTTGGCCACTCTTTGGGAAGACTTGCCTGTGAGAGTTCTCCAGAGCATTCACTGAAATGAGCTTCCTCAACATTTAATGTTTTCTGAATGAATTGAAACCAACAGTGCCTCCAACTTCATCCTTGAAAAATGGCTAGAAAAATACCATAAAATTTTGGAAATTCATTGGAGAAGCTTTGTATGTCCTGTTGCTGATCATGAGGGTACCAGACAGTGCCTTGAATTACTGGGTTTCATGAAAATGGTGTAGAACAGAGATTTCAGTATGTTGGAGCCTGCTGAGTAGTGGGCCTAGAGGAGTGGTGGGCAGGTGTGTGAAAGAACATCAGTGGTAGGGCCATGAGGATCTACCATTGGATTCCAAATGGCTTTTGACTGACATGGTGCAGCCAGCAGACCCTTATATGTAAAGGCATCTTGTTATATGGAGAGGTTTCAGGGCAATGTTCAGAATGAAGTTGATATGGACAAGGCGGCAATGGGACAAGATATGAGGGATAGAGCCTGGTTGGTGCATTCTCTCGCAGACTCTGACCCACCACTCGTGACAGAACTCCCTCCAGCACTGTGTCCCAGTTGAGCTCCTTGTATTTTGTGACGCAAATACCATACTCCCAGTACTGCAGCAAAAATACCACAAAAAGTTGAGGAGGAACAAATGGCTTCACAGTCCACACGGGGAGACACTTAGTCTCCAGTGGTCACAGTTGACCTACAAAGAGAGGATTCTGCACTGCTTCCTCATGTTTATTGGAAAAGAAGAAACCCTATTGCTAAAGAACTTTTGGTCCAAATCATATACTCAGTCTTCTTCCTAAACGTACCGACTATCTTTCAAATCCTAATGACTATCCTTTTTTGAGTGGATGTTCTCTTCTACATTCAATCTTCCAAGGTACAGGTCCTATGCCATTGTATATCAAATTTTCTGAGACATCTGTGCAGAACATAATTCAAAGCTAAGTATCCCAATCAAGGGCCCAATGCCCTTCTGGCCTTCAAATCATACCTAGATTTCTGTTTTCATTCTTATATTTCACCTCTATATTTTTGTAAATATCGCAGGTTCCCAATAACATAATTCATCACAGAGAATATTTCCTAACCCAAATTGAACCTGTTTTAACCCTAAATATACACTCTTCCCTCAATCTCATTTTACTGAAAAGCAGGGACAGAGTTGTTCTTAGAATACAGGAAAGTACGGGACCTTCCACCTGCTGAGAACCTCAAAGGTCCATACAGAAATGATACCCAGAGAAGTTGTAGGCAGGTACGAAGGACCTGAGAGATCAAAAGTCATATTCCATGGCAAGCAACCTGGTCAGGATGAAGCAATGTGTCTGAATCAGCTTTTCTCTTCTTATTGTAGAGAAGATGGATCAAACCAGCCTGTGTGGAGAGCTGTTCCTAGGTGCCTATGGATGATATATCATTCTAACTTGTGAAAGTGTCACAGAAAGTAGGGGAAGCCTCCATCTCATGGGACCCTTGGAAGCAACTCTTAGGACAATTTGTTTTCCAAGGCAGTGGCCTCATTCAGTTCCAAAGAAAGTGACATGCCTCATTTCCTTGGTGATTGAACTCTCTGAACTTGGTATCCAAGAAGCCAGGCACCAAGAGGCAGTCCAAATCCCAGTCCCAGTGGGCTCACTTGTTTGGATTTTCCAAGGACAGAGTCAGTCTTTCTCGGTAACTACTGCTGTGAGGATAGTAAAATGCCAGGAGAGTTCTGAAGAGGGAAATTTCCTGAGAAAGCAGGTAGTGGCTCAACACTTTGTTCCTGACAACTTCACAGAGTTAGCCAAAGAAACCAGATCAGAGAGGTGGTTTGTTTGGTTTGTAGTGAACTGTTTCTAGTAGATTCTTTTACAAGGTGAGTGTTTCTATGTCTGTGTATCCCACTGTGTCCCTGGTTGTAGACATTAGAAAAGAGAATGCAACAATGGATGTGTCCTGTCTAGTAGAAAGCTTCCCAGCATTCATCCTGCCCAATTTATGAATGCAGTGTGCCTTGCCTTATGGATGGGCAACACCTACTACCTTCATAAGTCCCTGTTTTCTTCCTGAATTCTGGCCACTCTCCAGAATACACTCATGGTTTTCTGTCCAAGGTATGTACCAACTCCAAGGTCTGTTACATGACCATGTACTGGATAGCTGAAGGGAATGGCCAGCATATCAGAAAACTCAGATATCCGTGTGACCAGGAAAATCTCAGTGTATAAACCTGCTTTGGGCCTTTTCCTTACCTATTGTTCTTTTGCCCTGAATGTCAGGAAAGTCTTTGCCTCAGGCCAGCCCTTTGTAAAGCCTGAAGAAAACAGTTTTGAAATGGAAATGAATGGGCATCACCTGTGGCTCTTTGCTTAATTGCTTTGGAAAGGGATGTGTCTGGATCAGGCTCTTGGCCCTGTGTGAGGCTGTGGCTTAGATTTTCAGCACCTGATGGATCTAAAGAAAGATCCCATGTGAGCATCCAAAACCAAAATGGCAAAAAGTTTATTCATTGTTAATGAATTCTATTGCCTACCCCTTTTAGGTTCCTAAAATCCATCAATTGAGAATAGGGATCCTTTGGGTCAAGTGAGTTCTTCAAATCTCTGCAGAGGACCTTGGTTTTCTCATGACTCCAATTCACATAAAGAATCTAAACCCCACAGTCAGAAGGCCTCAAATTGGAGAAATGGAACAGTATTAAGGGCAGGCCTATTTGATCACTTCTGGTTAACAGGAAGGGTGTCCAGGCCACCCTGAATTTAGGCAAATGAGGTGCAAGGGAGATTATTTTGGACATTGTCTTGGCCTGCGACCCTCATGGAAAACTCCAGCCAGAGGTTATGATGAGTGTCTATATGGGAGAAGATGAGGGCCATGTGGGAGTGTTTTAGTTTTAATTGTTTTTATTTAAGTCGTGGTTGGAAGAGTTGACTGGATCCACCTGGGCTTGAACACTGGTGTGATTCCCCTAGAGACTGAGTTCTGGAACTGACCTCCAAGAAGTATTGCTGTGTATTGTGTTGGGATTTTAGGAGGCCACGCATGAGATTCGCCCTTGGAAACTGAGATCTAGGCCCAGGGTGGCTTTCCACAGAGCACTGGGAATCTCAGGAATGATATTACATGATTTTATTCTTAAAGACGTGGCAGCCATTGTTGCAAGTCAAAACACACATGGACCTCACATTGTAGACCTCAATGGACCTGGCTTCATGTGACCTTTTGGCCTGTCTTTGGGAAGCCTTGCCTGTTAACGTTTTCTAGAGCTTTCATTGAAATGAGCTTTTTCTCCATTTAATGGTTCCTGAGTGAATTGAATCCCACAGTGCCTCCAATGTCATCGTTGAAAAATGGCTAGATAAATACCATTAAATTTTTGAATTCCCATGACTAGGTCGCACTGGAGAAACTTTGTATGTCCTATTGATGATCATGAGTGTATCAGAGAGTGCCTTGATTGACTGGTGTTCATGAAAATGGTGTAGAAGAGAGATGCCAGTAATTTGGAACCTGATGAGTAGTGGGCCTAGAGCAGTGGAGTGCAGGTATGTGTTAAAACATCTGTGGTGGGGTCATTTGGATTTGCATTGGCTTCCAAATGGTTTGTGACTGACATAGTGTAGCCTCTAGATCCTTGTATGTAAAGGCATCTTGTTATATGGAGAGGTTTCAGTGCAATGTTTAGAATCAGATTGCTATGGTCAAGGGGGCAAGCTATGTGGGATAGAAGCCTGGTTGGTGCATTCTCTTGCAGACCCTTACCCACCACACATGACAGAACTCCCTCGAGCACTGTGTCCCAGTTGAACTCCTTGCATTTCGCGAAGCAAATACCAAACTCCCAGTGCAGCTACAAGAAACACCACAAAAGTGGAGGATGATTAAATGTCTTCACAGTCCACACTGGGAGACACTTAGCCCCCATTGGCAACAGTTTACCTACAAAGAGAGAATTCAGCACTGCTGCCTCATATCCATTGGAAAATATGAAACCATGTCCTCCAGGTCACATAGATGCAGACCCAGATTTGATGGTCTCAATACAAAGGAAGCTAAAGCTCCTGAAAACAACATATATTTCAAGTGCCCAACCTCAGAAGCAGTTTCTCAAGAAATCTTTATGCCGGCAGAGTTCCATGTTTGTGGAGTTATTACCCTGTTCTTTGCTTTTGGAAACTCCTCTACCACCTTCAAGTTTGTGAACTCCTGAGCATTTTCCATTCCAGATGTGTATTCACAGATTTTCAAATCTTCTCTAATTGTGTCTTACTTGGGGTGAAGGTAATGTCAAGGCATTGTTCTGAATGAAAGTGGGAAGATTTTGGGGTAGCACATATTTGCATACACATTGCATTCTTTTTTCAGTTTTCCATTGGAAATACTGAATCCCTGACTGTCAGGGGTAGAAGGAATTCTTCTTCAAAGAATAGCCTGACACTTACAAGAAACAACACCCAGGGAGACATCATCTCTTGGAGACATCATTTAGCCATCTGTGTCCCTGAGACATCCTGTGGCCATCTGTCTTCCTGAAATATCCTGAGGTTATCTCACCTTGTGTAGACATCCAGGAACTGCCGATAAGAGAGCTTTCCCATCTCCAGCATATAAAATCCCCTGTTTGAACAATGTATTTTGAAGGTTGATCAGAACTCCTGTCTTCCTGTCATCTCTCGTGTCTCTTGTCCCTTCATTCCTCCCTATCTTGGTTCGCTGCCCACGTTGATGTGTCCTGCCAGCCGGGACATCTGGCGCTCACTGACAGGGGCTCGAGCCTTTGAGTCATAGGGAACCCCGTCCTCCTGGAAAACTTGGTCAAGCGGAGCTCACAATTGCCTCAGCAGACACCACCGAGAGACAGATCCAGGAGGAGAGTGGGGATGACCCATGGGGAGTGACCCACCATGGGTCAAGCAGTTTTGTCACATGATTTGTATTTGTCAGGCCTCAAGGATTCCTTCAAGACATGGGGGGCACATGTTAAGAAAAAGGACTTAAAATTTTTCTTTTCATACATAGGGGAATTGTGTCTATGATTTCACCTTGAAGGGACCATTAATGGTAAAAGATGGCTTAGAGTAGGAGACTGTTTAAAAGATTATTTTGAATCCTTTGGACAGAAAAATTGCCTGTTCCCACCTTTTCTTACTGGAAATTAATTAATGAATTTCTTAAAATTTCACCCTTTGACAATGGTACCTTAAAACTTTTCAGGATTAGGAAAGAGACTATGCAAAAGACCTCTCGTACCCCCTCGCATGCCCATCAGTTAGTATAGACATAGACCATTCTCAGTCTCCCCAGGACCCTGGAAACCTTCCTGGTCCCCCTCAAAATACCACCCTAATGAATAGGGCTCCATAGGTTACCAACCGCCTTTATCCAGTTTTAAATCCTGGAGACACATTGACCCCTGGGGAGAAGGCTAACTTGGAGAAGGAAGCAACTCCCTATGATACAGAAGACCTGCCACTGCTTAGGACCCAGCCACAGCCTATAGGACTTACACATCCACCTCCCTCCTATATCTCTCCTGCTTTTTGTGCTCTGGCCCTTCAGGGGCCAAATCCCCCCACCAGATATTTTTTCCCCAATTCCCTTGCCTAACCTGGCTCCCTTGGGAGAGTCTCTCCAACATAGACTGGAAGAGATCCAAGTTTAAAAAGAATTAAGATCCCTTGACTCTGAGCTTTATTCATTAGCCTTAGGCATGGAGTCAACACAAGCTGGCCCAAAGTGGTCTAATACAAAGGCTAAGCCGCTCCATTGGACTGTTCTCACTTTTCAGTCACCCTCAGTTAGATAGTTAAGCCTGCCCAGGTTGATGTCAAAGACTTAGACAAGGATCAAGAGGAGGAAGCGGGGGAAATGGATCAAGGAGATCAGGACTCAGAGGATGAGGACTTCATCCGTAGGCAGAAAGGAACCCAGTGTGTCTACAAAACATTAAGCCTGCGTTTTCTTGAAAAAACTTAAAAAGTCTTGTGCTCACTATGCACCCATTGCACCCTACACGTAGGCTTTATTAGAAAGCTACATGACACAATGTCTTACTCCCAATGATTGGAAATTTTTAGACCAAGCTACCCTCAATGCCGCAGACTTCCTCTTATGGAATGCAGATTTCAAAGAGCACTGTCAGGAAACTGCTCAGAAAAATTTAACTAAGCCCTCCTCTAATTCCTGGACTTATGTTAAGCTAGTGGGCAATGCGCCTTTTGACACTAAAACTTAACTGGCACGTTTCCCTGCTGGACTTTTGACACAGATTCAGATGGCTGGCTTACATGCTTGGAGACGCCTCCCTCAAAAGGCCTCTGCTACGACTTCCCTGGCAAAAATTCGACAAGGGCCCGACAAGCCTTATAGCGACTTTGTTCCCCGGCTTAACCTAGCTGCGGGATTCTTGCTTGGACCAAGCGAAAGCGAAAGCACCTTTGTAAAACATCTTGCCTTTGAAAATGCCAACCTGGCATGTCAGGATGTTCTTCGACCACATAAGAAAAAAGTGAAACTTTCTGACTTTATTGGACTCTGTGCAGGGTTGGGTGTAGCCCTTGCCATGGGTCTCACCCTCGGTGCCGCCTTTACCAAGGCCTTTCACAATCCTGGCTCACGTAGTTGCTTTACTTGTAAACAACCTGGCCATTTTGCACGTGAGTGTCTGACAGGCAAACAAAGCCTAAGAATAGTGTCTTTTCAAACTGAGGCTAAACTGCCCCCAGCTACCCTTTGCCCTAGATGAGGTAAAGGTCATCACTGGGCCAGTGAGTGTAGATCTAAGACAAATACCCTCAGCAGCCTATCTCAAAATCCTTCTCCACAATTGCCTCATTCCAATTAGCCACCCCAGGCAGCGCAGGATTGGACCTTTTTGCCGCCACCGATACAATATTAGACTCAATGCAAGGGCCCCAGATAATACCCACTGGAATTATGGGTCCCACTCCATCTCATATGTGTGCCCTTATTCTTGAAAGAGCCTCTACTACCTTACAAGGTGTTCAGGTCTTCCCTGGCATTAAAGATAATGATTTCACTGGAGAAATAAAAATACTGGCCACAGCTATTAATGGAGTTGCGGCCATCCCAGCAGGAACAAGACTTGCACAATTAATACTCCTTCCCTTGGATTCAGGAGGCACTTCCACCACTCAAACCTACCGAGGGGGACTACCTCCTTGGGCTCCTCTGATGTATATTGGGTTCAGCCCATTTCTCACAATAGACCCACCCTTATCTTACTTATTGAAAGAAAGGAATTCCAAGGAATTCTTGATACTGGAGCTGATGCCACAATTATTTCTCAAAAATATTGGCCAACAGGTTGGCCCCTCACCCCATCCTTGACAGACCTTAAAGGGATAGGACAGTCAAAAAATCCTCTGGTCAGCTCTATGGCTCTTAGCTGGACTGATAAAGAGGGTAATATGGGAACTGTCACTCCTTTCTTTGTTCCTGACCTTCATCTTAACCTATACGTCCGAGATATTTTGAGTCAAATGTAAGTTATTCTTTCCAGTCCCAATTCCATGGTGACTCATCAAATGCTTCATATGAATTTTGTCCCTGGTACAGGCATGGGGAGACTGAGACAAGGACTGGTTGAGCCTATACAACCCTTACAAAAAACAAATACATATAGACTTGGGTATTTGGATTTTTAGTTTTGGTCCCTGACCCTCCTGTACCCCATGCAGATAAAATTATTTGGGAGACTCAGACTCCTGTGTCGGTGGATCAGTGGCCCCTTACCCAAGAATAATTGGAGGCTGCCTCCATGTTAGTGCAGGAACAGCTGGCAGCTGTCTATGTAGAGCCATCAAGCTCACCATAGAATAATTCTATTTTTGTTATCAAGAAAAAATCAGGCAAGTGGCACCTTTTACAAGATTTGTGTGTCATTAATAAAGTTATATGCCTGATGGGAGCACTACAGCCAGGCATTCCCACACCAGTGGCTATTCCCAAAAACTATTGTAAAATGGTTGTTGACTTAAAAGATTGCTTTTTTACCATTGCTTTAAATCCTGAGGATAGACCCTATTTTGCCTTTGGTCTCCCTCACATTAATTTTCAGGGCCTTATGCAGAGATTTCAATGGAAGGTTCTTCCCCAAGGTATGGCCAACAGCCCTAGTCTTAGCCCAAAATACGTTTCTCAAGCAGTAGACCCTGTGAGAGAGCAATGTTCACAAATTCATATTTTACATTAATTGGATGATTTGTCAATTGCTGCACCTAATATCCATGACGTTAATAATTGTTACCTGGACCTTTACAAAACCCTCACTACCTTGGGACTACAGATAGCTTCTGATAAGGTTCAAACACAGGACTGTTATACCTATTTGGGCCTTAAACTTCAAGATAATCAGATTCAAATTCCTAAAATACAACTACGTGTGGACCATCTTCACACTCTTAATGATTTTCAAAAATTACTGGGGGATATTAAATGGCTAAGAACATATTTAAAATTACCCACTTGTGTACTTTTGTCCCTTAATTATATTTTGAGAGGTGATTCCCACCCCTCCTCCTCTCAAAAGCTTACACACGAGGCATTACAGGCATTAAACCAAGTCACAGAAGCCATTGCCCAACAGTTTGTTACACAAATTTCTTATAACCTTCCTCTGGTTCTGGTTATTTAACAAACTCCTCATACACCCACAGGAATAATTTGGCAGGGAGATCCACATTTTAAAAATAAAGGCTGCCCCTTGCTTTGGGTCCATTTACCCACCACATCCTCCAAGGTTATTACTGTTAATCTTGCTCAGGTAGCTTCTATTATTATTAAAGGTCATTTGATTCTCGACAACATTTTGGCAAAGAACCTCATAATAATTTAATTCCATATATGAAGGACCAAACCAAATTTTTAATACAGAAACGGGATGAATGAGGTATTGCCCTGTCAGGCTTTTGGGGAACAATTGATAACCACCTCCCCAATGACCCCCTTTTACATTTTGTCCAGTTACATCCATTTATTTTTCCCAAAATTACTCAAAAGGCTCCCATTCCTCAAGCCCTTAATGTCTTTACAGACGGTTCCAGTAATGGCTGAGCGCTCTTTGTTGTCAATAACCAGCCTACCATCTTTGATACTATCTATCAGTCAGCACAGGTTGTGGAATTGTTTACCATAACACAAGTTTTTATAATATTTTTTGATAATCCTGTTAATATTTATACAGACAGTGCCTACATTGCTCATTCTGTGCCCCTGCTGGACATTTCCCCCACCATTAAGGCTTCTTCCAATGTGGCCTTTCTTTTTCATCAGCTTCAGCAGCTAATTCAGGCCAGACAACACCCATTCTTCTTAGAACACATCAGGGCACACTCTGATCATCCCAGGCCTCTAACACAAGGTAACGCCCAAGCTGATTCAGCAACTCGTTCCATCTTTCCAATTTTTGTGGGCTCCATTCAAAAGGCCACAGAGTTACACAATCTTCACCATCTAAATTCCAAGAGCCTTCAATTACTTTGTAAAATTACCATGCAACAGGCACGAGAAATAGTAAAAGCATGGCCAGGTTGCACTGTCTCCCTCCCCATTCAACACATGAGAGTTAACCCCCGAGAATCACTGCCCAATCAGTTTTGGAAAATGGATGTTACTCATTTTCCTGAATTTGAAATTACCAAATATATACACGTTTCTATAGATACCTTCAGCGACTTTATTTTTGCATCACCACATTCAGGAGAGGCTACCAAATATGTTCTTTCTCCTCTTATTTCAGCCTTTTCCATAATGGGTAAACCAATACATATTAAAACAGATAATTATCCTGCATATACCTGTGCCAAGTTTAAATAGTTTTGTGCTACCTTGCAAATTCGTCATACTACTGGAATTCCATACAACCCTCAGGGCCAAGGCGTTGTGGAACGTGCCCACCTTACCTTATAGACTTGGATAACCCTCCATAAGGCTTCGGCCCTTGTATTTACCACTCCCAGGCATCGCCTTAACCATGCCTTACTTGCCCTTATTTTTCTTACCCTAGACAGTGAAGGCCATTCGGCCGCAGACAGAAACTGGCATCCCTTGTCCAATTCTGTTCGCCCACCTCTTATGTGGTGCAATTCCGTTACAAATAAATGGAAAGGTCCAGATCCTGTTCTCATCTGGGGACGAGGCTCAGCTTGTCTTTTGGACCAAGAGCAATCAGCCCCAAGATGGTTACCAGAATGCCTGGTTAAACAGGTTAATGACTTACCTCAACACAGGGATGGAGGGCCTCCCCCTGAGGACAAATTTTGTTCTTTTTCAGATGCAGCCAACAATCTGTGTGGGGATCCTGATTTAGGCACTTCTGCTTAACAGGTTTGTACATGGAGGCCTTGGCCCTCCACGTTCCAACATCATGGTGTAAGTTTTTGGGCCCCCCTGTGAATGCAAGTGATGATCTTGGACTCAGGCTCCCACTAGTTGGACCGAGACTGCTGACTGCGTGACTAAGGTGGCTTACCTCCATGCCGAGGTTGACCATAAACTTGGAGGAGTTCATCAGCCTAAATGGGTATGTGTTAACAAGCCAAAGTTTATTCCCCCTAGTACAAGTAAAGCTCTCCAAAATTCTTCTGCAACCTGTTCGCATACCCAGGCGAGGCATGACTCTTGTTATGTGTCGCCCTCAATTTGTGTTAACAAGCAGGGAGAACAATTTTTTGAAGCCTCCCAAAATAAAACTCATGCAGCAGGGGGGACCACTATTCATTATACCTCCGTTCTATTTGACCAGGGAGTAGAAGGCAAATACACCAAGCTACAGTCAGCTGGTTGCCAAGGCCCTGTCGGTAAACCCTCCTGCTGGCCCATTAAGGCCCCTACAGGGGTCACTGATGGTGGAAGAACCACTGATGCTGTCAAACATCCTCACATAATCAAACTTTTGAAACCCCAAATCCCTGAGCTCACATATCATCCCTTAATGTTGCCTAAATCTCAGCTCCCAGGTTTAGATACCAATACATTAGATATTTTGGAAACTACCTTCTACTTGCTTAATAATTCCAACCACACCCTTGCTGGTGATTGCTGGCTCTGCATGACAACAGGGGCAATTATGACTATGGCAGTTCCTATTAATTCTATCATAGACAATGATAATACATGCCAACCCGGATTTCCTTTTTAAGTACAACTTATAGGCACTATTACATTATGTCTTTTAGGCGCGATGCAGAATAACACCTATGATATTGATGTTGGAGTTACTTTCTTTGAAAATTGCTCAACATACAAAATTATTCCTCACCCACCCCAACTCTTTGTCCTCCCAATGGCAGAGTTTTAATGGGTGGAGGAAACTTGGCCTTCCCCAGGCTTCCAGTGAATTGGACCGGTGGCTCTGTTCTTGCCTTATTACTCCCTGATATAACTATAGTCCCAGGAGACGAACCTCTACCCATTCCTAGCCTAGACACCTTAGTCAAAAGACACAGGCGGGCAATACAGGCCTTACCACTCATTGCCAGCTTTGGAATAACAGCTGCTGTGGGCACAGATACACTGGCTTAGGCACAGCTATACACTCTTACCATCGCCTGTCTCAACAACTTATAAATGATGTACAAACTCTATCAGGAACCATTAAAGATCTGCAGGACCAAATAGACTCCCAGGCAGAAGTGTTCCTTCAAAAAGACGAGGCTTAGATTTGCTGACAGATAACCAGGGAGGTATTTGCTTGGGCTTAGGGGAACGATGCTGCTTTTATGCCAATAAATCAGGCATAGTATGCACTAAAATTAAGCACCTTCAATAAGATCTAGAAAGAGATGACGCGAACTATTTGAAAATCCCCTCTGGACTGGGCTTTATGGATTTCTACCCTACCTTCTTCCCCTATTAGGCCCTTTGTTGGGTTTACTTATAATTGGGTCCATAGGACCCTGCATTATAAACAGGCTGGTACAATTTATTAAAGAACAGATTAATATTTTGGCCTCTAATCCCATACAGGTCCATCATCGTCTGGAGATGGAAGACCGTGCTGCCAACATTTAAAAGGAGGTTCTACCCTTCTCACAGGCTTATTTCTTAAGTTTACATCCCCACAGATCTCTCTTTCTTATATAAAAGTATGAGTAACAGCTCTGACCAACTATCTTCTGCCCTTGCCATAAGGGTTCGTCCCCCATGGGCCCCTCCACTTGGCGGAGGATGCACCCATGGAGTGAGGATGTTATCCCAGTTCGTTATTGTGATTGACTCTTCACATGTGCTGACATTTATATTCAATCTCTACGCAAAAGCCTATTGCTAAAGAAATTTTGGTCCCACTCCTATACTCACTCTTGTTTCTAAACCTACCAACTATCATCCTAATCCTACTTACTATCCCTTTTCGACTGGATGTTCTCTTCAACATTCAATCATCGAAGATACAAGGTCCTATGCCATTGTATATCGATTCATCTGAGACGTCTGTGCAGAATATAATTCAAAACTAAGTATCCCACTCGAGCGCCTAATGCCTTACTGGGCTTCAAATCTTACCTAGATTTCTGTTGGTTCCAATACCATTATTCATCTCGCAGAAGGATTCCTAACCCAAATCGAACCTGTTATTAACCCTAACCATACACTGTTCGCTCAATCTCACTTTACAGAAGAGCAGGTACAGAGTTGGTCTTACAATACAAGAACGTAGGGGATCTTCCACCTGCTGAGAACCTCAAAGGTCCATGCAGAAATGATCCCTGGATAAGATGTAGGCAGCTATGGAGGACCTAAGAGAGCAAAAATCATCTTCCATGGCAAAAACCCTGGTCAGGACGAAGGGATGTGTCTGAAACAGCCGCTTTCTTCTTAATATAGAGAAGATGGACCAAACCAGGCCTGTGTGGAGAGCTGTTCCCAGGTGCCTATGGTTGAAATACCATTCTTACTTTTGAAAGTGTCACAGGAAGTAGGGGCAGCCTCCATTTCATGGGACCCTATGAAACAACTGTTAGCACAAAGTGGTTGTCAAGGCAGTGACCTCTTTCAGTTTCTGAAGGAATTGACCTACCTAACTTCCTTGGTGTTTGAAATCTCTGAACTTGGGATCCAGGAAGCAAGGCATCCAGAGCCAGTCCCAGTCTCAGTCACATTGGGCTCACTTGTTTGGATTTACCAAAGATAGGGTCAGTCTTTCTGGGTACCTACTGATGTGAGGATGGCCAAATGCCAGGAGAGCTCTGAAGAGGGGCCTTTCCAGGGAAAGCAGATAGTTGCTCACCAATGGCTCCTGGCAACTTCACAGAGTTGGAAAAGGAGACAAGATCTGAGACCTTACAGTGCATTTCGGTGGAACAGAGTATGGCCCACCAGTCAGAGGACACTCCATATATTCACACACCTACTTGGGAGAAGGAGGTGCCGTTTGAGTATGGGTGTGAGTATGCGGTTTTGTCTCATGTTCTGAGAATAGATAGGAAAGTCGGTTTGTTTGGTTTGGAGTGGACTGTTTCTTGTATGTCATTTGACAAGGCAAGTGTTTCTATATCTGTGTATCCTACTGTGTCCGTGGTTGTAGACATTAGAAAAGACAATGCATCAATGGATGTGTCCTGTCTAATAGAAAGCTCCCATCACTCATCCGGCCCAATTTATGAATGGACTGCAGCTTGCCTTATAGATGGGCAAAACCTATTATCTTCCCAAGTTCCAGTTGTCTTCCTGAATTCTGGAAACTCTCCAGAATAGGCTCATGGTTTTGTGTCCAAGATATAAACCACTTCCACACTCTGTGAAATGGCCATGTACTGAATAGCTGAAGGGAATGGGGGCATCTCAGAAAACTCAGATATCAGTGTGACCAGGAAAGTCTCAGAGGAGAAACCCTGCTTTGGGGCTTTTGCTTGCCTATTGTAGTGTTGCCCTTAATGTCAGGATGGTTTTTGCCTCAGGCCACACTTTGTGAAGCGTGAAGAAATTAATTTTCATATGGAAAAGAATGGGCATCACCTGTGGCTCTTTGCTTAATTGCTTTGGAAAGGGATGCGTCTGAATCAGCATCTTGGCCCTGTATGAGGCTGTGGCTTAAATTCTCAGCACCAGATGGATCTAAAGAAAGATCCCATGTGTGCATCCAAAAAAAATGGCAAAAAGTTCAGTTTTTGTGGATGAAGTTTCTTGCCTTTCTCTCTTAGTTTCATGACCTTTATCAAGTGAGAATAGGGATCCTTTGGGTCAAATGAGTTCTTGAAAGCCATGCAGAGGTGCTTGGGTTTCCTCATGACTCCAAATCACATGAAGAGTCTATACCTGACAGGCAGTAGGCCTCAAATTGGAGAAGCAGAGCAGTATTACGAGCTGGCCTACTTGATCACTCCTGGTTCACAGGAAGGGTGTCCAGGCCACAATGACTTTAGGCAAATGAGGGGCAAGGGAGCTTTTTTTGAACATTGTCTTTGGATGTGCCCCTCATGGAAATATCCAGCCACAGTTTATGATGAGTGTATATATGGAAGAATATGAGGGCTATGTGGGAGTGTTTTGGTTTTAATTTTGGTCATTTGTGTGGCGGTTGGGAGATGACTGGGTCCACCGGGGTTTAAACTCTGGTGTGATTCCCCTTAGAGACTGTGTTGTGGAACTGACCTCAGAGAATTATTGCCATGAAATGTGTTGAGATTTTTGGAGGCCACACATGGGAGTCACCCTTGGAAACTGAGATCTAGACCAAGGGTGGCTTTCCACACAGCACAGGGAATCTCAGCAATGATATCATGTGATTTTATTCTGAAAGACTTGGCAGCCATAGTTGAGAGTCAAAACAAACATGGACCTCACATTGTAGACTTCTATGGGCCTGGCTTCATGTAACTTTTTGGCCACTCTTTGGGAAACCTTGCCTGTGAGAGTTCTCTAGAGCATTCATTGAAATGAGCTTCCTCACCATTTAACGGTACCTGAATGAATTGAAACCCAGAGTGCCTCCAAATTCATCCTTGAAAAATGGCTACATAAATACCATGACATTTTTGAAATTCCCATGACCAGGTGGCACTGGACAACCATGAATGTCCTGTTGCTGATTTGAGTGTACCAGACACTGCCTTGATTGACAGGGTTTCATGATAATGATGTAGAACAGAGATGTCAGTAAGTTGGAGCCTGCTGATTAGTGGTCGTAGAGAAGTGTTGTGCACGTGTGTGTTAAAAAATCTGTGGTGCAGTCATGTGGATCTGCCATTGGCTTTCAAATAGGTTGTGACTGACATGGAGCAGCCAGCAGAACCTTGTATGTAGAGGCATCTTGTTATATGGAGTAGTTTCAGGGCAATGTTCAGAATCAGGTTGCTATGGTCAAGGGGGCAAGCTATGTGGGATAGAAGCCAGATTGGTGTATTCTCCTGTAGACCCTGACCCACGACACGTGACAGAACTCCCTCCAGCAGTTTGTCCTAGTTGAACTTTTTGAATTTCGTGAAGCAAATACCAAACTCCCAGTGCAGCGGCAAGAAACACCACAAAAAGTGGAAGGTGACCAAATAGCTTCACACTCCACATGGGGAGACACTTAGCCCCCAGTGGCCACAATTATCTACAAAGAGAGAATTCAGCACTGCTGCCTAATGTTCATTGGAATATAAGAGACCATGTCCTCCAGGTCACATAGATGCAGACCCACCTTTGATGGTCTCACTACAAAGGAAGCTAAAGCTCCTGACAACAACATATATTTCAAGTGCCCAACCTCAGAGGCAGTTTCTGAAGAAGTCTTTAGGCCAGCAGAGCTCCATGATTGTGGAGTTTACACTGTCCCTTACTTTTGGAAACTGGTCTACCACCTTCAAAGTTCTAAACTCCTGAGCAATTTTCATTCCAGATATATATTCACAGATTTTATAACTCTTCTCCGCAAATTGTGTCTTACTTGGAGCGAAGGAAATGTCAAGGAATTGTTCTGGATGAGAGTGGAAGGATTTTTGTGTAGCACATGTTTGCATACACATTGGATTCATTTTCCAATTTTCCAATTGAAATACTGAATCCCTGACACTACCCCATACCCTACTAGACTCTGTGTACTAATCCTAATATGATGGAGAAAAATAACCCCCCAAAAATTGAAATACAAGCATTTCAAAAGAGGCCTGGTGTATATTTGGACTTGCCTTATGCACTGTATAGGGTAGGAGTTATAAATCTAGTCAATTTTTTGTTGAAATAGTTCTCCAGTTGTTTTTAAAGTTAACCAATATGTGAATTCCTGTCTCCCTTTCGCTGTAGCCTATTCAGCATATGTATTTTTATAAGCACATATACAATCCTACCTGGTACCACACGTACACTATTTTGTGGTTGCTGACTTGGCAGATACAAATTGTGAGAAGAGATCACTCCTCCTAAATGCTGATGGAACTGAAAATTCAACCTATGGGTGAGTTTCCTAGCAGAACAACATTATATATAAATCCATGTTCAGTAAAATGAATATTTTTGATCTGTGAATGATATATATTTCATGGTGAATTTCAATTGGCATATAGTGCTAATTTTTAATATCTGTGTATATATATATATATACATATATATATATATATATATATATATATATATATATACTATCCAGATTTTTCAAAATATGAAATATATCTGTCTTATTATACATTTCCTAAATTCATTCATATTCATGTATGTGGATTTATAATTATCTTTTCACAAGATTATTCCCAGAAATATTCATCCACCTGAAATACATATTTGTTTCCTACTACTGAAAACTAACTTCAGTGAATGGTGTATACAAATCCTAATATTTCTTCAGTAACTGACCAAGTTTAACATCAATGCAAGTAGACTCCTATGGAACATGATGTGTATTTTGATGTTAATTTTTTTCAACACTGGTGCATTACAATTTCTTTAGTTTATGCACATCATTGGATATAGATTTCATCCACAAGTTTGCAAATTTATAGGCATTTGTTTCACTTTCAGTCACTTTCTACTTCAGAACACATATATTTCTTCATGTTTCTTGACTGGTCTTTTCATGAGACTTCTTTCCAAACACATTATTTTTGATATCCATAAGTACTTTTGAAGCAAATCTCACACACCCTACATGATGAACCATAACCCTAATATTACGATTAGATGTATAACTGGTTAGAATGAATGATTGTATATCAATATATGATTTCTTATATATTTTCAGATATCAATTCAATCCATTATTTAAAGTGGAACCAGTTATATTATTTATACACAATATTGTCTATTCATGCATTATCTCTATATTCATAGACACAGGGTACACCTCTTTATACCCCCAATACTAATTTACATGTCTTCAAAATATTCCTCCTTGAAATGGTGGAAGAAATACTCATGTCACCTGACCTATGTATACATTTTATCACAGTAATATTCTGGACACAAAAAGCAAAGGTCACACTTATGATTGTACCAATGTAAAGGTTGGTCGAGCGTTGGAGTAAGAGACCACCAAGAGACTGTCACATGCAACAGCAAAGTGTTTATTGGGGGTCCAGCAAGCTGTGGCTCAGAGCTCACTTGAATTTAGCAGAGAGCCCTGAGAACAGCTTAAGCAGAGCTTATATACTTTCCTTAGAGAGGGCAGGGAGTGAAATTTATTGATGGGTCATGGCAAGTGGGCGGTTTGTTTGCAAATGTGTGAGGGAGTACATTCTGCAGTTTGGCAATTGGGGACAGTACATTTGGGGAACAAGATAAGCAAACAGTTCTCAAGATTTCAACAGTGTTTTGTTAAGCATACAGAAAAACAGAAATTGACAAGTACCTATTTTATTATCCTTTCATTCCCCACTTCTTGTTCTGGTTACTTTTAATCATAAAAGTGATCATTGGGGGGTGTCACAATTCATGTCTGCTAGTCGGAAACATTGTTGTCTGATTACCATAAGTTTAACTTGTCCAATTTGAGCTTGGAGAAAAGAAACTACACGGTTGAGCATACAGGGCCCTACAGTTAGCAATAATATGAAGATTATTAAAGGACCGGCCAAGGCTGATAAAAGTGTAGTTACCCACGGGGACTGTGTGTACCAAGACTCAAACCACCCTTTTTGGGCCTCTGTCTCTCATTGACACTCTTCAAGGCGTTTTTTTTAATTTACTCATAGATTCTTTTACAACTCCAGTATCGTCAGCATAAAAACAATATTCTTCCCTCAATGCAGCACAAAGGCCCCTTCTCTCATGAAGAGAAGGTCCAAATGTCGCCTGTTCTGTAAAACTACTTCAGAGAGCGAGGTTAAAGATTCCTGTAAAGCTGTGATGGAGGTTTTTAATATCTTTAAGTTTTGGTCTATTGGTACTTGTCATTGGGTTATTTGTTGTGTCCCATGGACTAGGGCAGTGGTTCCTGTGCCCACCCCTGCAGCAACTCCTATTCCGAATAGGATGGCTAAAGTGAGGAATACAGCTTCCCAGCGGAACCGAGTTTTTTGCCCCCCTATTTGATTTTTAAATGAGCCTGTTTAATGATAGAGCACTCTGGGAATCATCTGCAGCATTACATAATTAATCACATCTGTTGACCATTTTATGAACCCATTAACAATGTTTAAGTATATAGAATTACACTTTTGTAGGGACAGACAAGGCAAGGCACCTAAGATAGCACCGAAGCTAGGGAAACAATCCTATTTGGTTGCAAACGGATTTAGAGGGCATTGCTTCTGTTGTAATCAATTAATCCGCTGAACCCCAAGTTTAGGTAGTTTCAGAATTTTGTACCCAACATGTAGGTAAAGTGGCTCAGAAGTTCACAGTCTGCAGAAGTTCACAAAAAGCTGTTTTTGTTTCTGTTTTATTTCCTCTGTTCTATGCAAGTTTAGTTTTTAAGGACACTTGGGAGGGGGAGAGATTTTGTCTTCTCTTTTTTTTTCTCCCTGCCAGCTATTACCATGGAGCCCAGTTGGTAACTTCTTTATCTTAGAAATGTAGCCATCTCTGTGAAGCCCCAGCTCAAGGCCAGAGGCCTTGTTCACATATTTTGTGAAAAACTAGTAAATGGGTGTCTAGCATAGCAGAGCTGATTTTTCCAGCCCATGGTACGTAGAACAGGGCAACAAGAAAAGAGGAAGTTTATCTACATTGAACTCCTTCATTGGGACTCTTTTGCTAAAAGTCCTAAATTCAGCCATGGTGAAGACTTCTGGAGAAGGTCAGTTAATAATTTTCTGTGGTCCTGGTACAGAGGGGGAAGACGTGAAAGGCGGGTGGTGAGAGCAGCTCCGTGGATCTGAGAATGAGGAAGAAGAGATGTAAAAGAATAATGGGAAAGGGCTTTGGGATTTTCCTAGCATCAAAAAGTTGAGCAGTAGAACAGATAGACCAGAGGGGAAGATGGGAGTGAGTATCTCCAAAAGCCTGTGAGGGACTTCAAATTCTTAGTAACCTGTTTTCAGTGTTGACAAAGCAACTTTAAAGGCCATTTTCATTACATCTTGGATAGGGGTCTGAGGGCTCTCCTCAGCCTGTTTGAGCTTTGGGTTAGCTGGTAAAAGGACCTGTTGGGACCCGGTGCGGACACTGACAGGAGAAGAGAGGAGTGAGTGGGAAGAGGGGTATCTCAGTACCTGCTACCTCAGCAAGGGGGCAATTGTCTGAGAACCAGCGGTGGTTTGGGTATTTGATCTAGTAATTGGAGAGGAGAAATCAGGTTGCTGAGGTGGGATTGAGAGCAGAGCATCTGGAGTAGATGGCAGAGGGTGAGGATCTATTGGAGATGTATAGTTCAGGATTTGAGTGAAGGAGGAAAAAGGCCTCCACATAGGGGAATTTCCTTCCACGCTATTGAGCACTTGCCGCAGTTAAACAGGTCACACAGAATTTGAGGTTATAGAGACCCCCCTGGGGGCCATCGGTTTTGGTTGTTAATTGGTAATATGGCCAATGCTGTGTACTGAATTTGATGAAAAGTTTGGGTTCCTCTAGGCAGCCCCTATATGCTCACATCCCTATGACTCACAGAAGAAGTCGGCTTTTTCCTCACACAGCCTTGGCTTTTGTGGCTTTGATAACTGCCGGGTAAACATAGTAATCTAGGCTAGCCAACCTGCATCTGGCTCGCGTTTTCCTTCACCCACAATAGCAAAACTCACACACTCTTCCTGATAAACAATAACCCTAATATTACCATTAGATGTTTAACACGTTGGAATGAATGTATGTATATCAATATAAGATTTCCTGTATATTTTCAGATATCAATTAAATCCATTATTTAAAATTGGAACTAGTTATATTATTTATTCACATTATGATTTATTAATGCATTATCTCTGTATTCATAGATACAGGGTAAACTTATTTGTATCCCGAATACTAATTTATAAGTCTTCAAAATATTGCTCTGAGAACTGGTGGAAGAAATACTCATGTCACCTTATCTACAAATATATTTTATCACAGTAATATTCTGGACACAAAAACCAAAGGTCACACTTATGCTTCTACCAAAATCTAAATGGAAAGTGAGCAGGGATTACTAAAAACATCCACATTCAGTTTGCCTAATGCTCTCTAATGTCAATCCTATTGGTAATTACATATTTGTTTCTTCCTAAGATTATATATTCTCTCAAGCATGTTGAAATTGTCTAATCCAATCACTCACTTTATACTTTGCCTGATTTCCTAATGTCTCTATTGATATCTGCTTTCCTACATATTTTCACCAGTTCATCATTGTGACTGACTCTTCACATGTGCTGACATTTACAGTCATTCTCTACAAGAAACCCTATTTCTAAAGAACTTTTGGTACAAATCCTATACTCACTCTTCTTTCAAAATATACCGATTACCTTCCTAATCCTGCCGACTCTTCCTCTTTCAGTACATTCAATCATCCAAGGTAAATGGTCCTATACCATTGTATGTCGATTTATCTGAGACAACTGTGCAGAAAGTAATTCAAACCTAAGTATCCCCATCAAGGGCCCAATGCCCTTCTGGGCTTCAAATCGTACCTAGATTTCTGTTTTCATACGTATATTTCTCCTCTATATTCTTATAAATATCGCAGGTTCCCTATACCATTATTAATCCAGCAGAATGATTCCTAATCCAAATTGAACATGTTATTAATACTAACCATACACTGTTTCCTCAATCTAACTTTACAAAAGAGCAGGGACAGAGTTGGTCTTAAAATACAGAAATGTAGGGGATCTTCCACCTGCTGAGAACCTCATAGGTTCATGCAGAAATGATCCCTGGAGAAGATGTATTCAGCTATGAAGGACCTGAGAGGGCAAAAGTCATCATCCATGGCAAACAACTTGATGTGGATTGTCTGAATGAGGCACTCTCTTCTCAATGTAGAGAAGGTGGACCAATCCAGGCCTGTGTTGAGAGCTCTTACAGGGTGCCTATGGTTGATATACCATTCTAACTTGTAAAAGTGTCACAGGAAATAGGGGCAGCCTCCATCGCATGGGACTCTTGGAAGCAACTGTTAGGACATATGGTTACCAAAGCAGTGATCTCATTCAGTTCCTGAAAGAAGTGACCTCACCTCATTTTCTTGTTGATTTAACTCTCTGAACATGGGATCCAGGAAGCCAGGCATCCAGAGCCAGTCCCAGTCCCAGTTTCAGTGTGCTCACTTGATTGGAATTAACAAGGATAGGGTCAGTCATTCTTGGTACCTTCTAATGTGAGGATCGGCAAATGCCATGAAAGCTCTGAAGAGGGGCCTGTCCTGAAAAAGATGGTAGTGGCTCAGCACTGGCTACTGACAACTTCGGAGACTTGCCCAAAAAACCAGATCTGAGACAGGACAGGACATTTCAGGGAAAGTCTGTCAGTCAGAGGACACTCCAGTTAGTCACATACCTACTTGCTGGAAGGAGGTGCCTTTGTGGGTGTGGGTGTGTGTTTGTGGTTATGTCTCATGGTCTGAGAATAGGTAGGAAAGGCAGTTTGTTTGGTTTGGACTAGACTGCTTCTAGAATGTCATTTGACAAGGGGAGTGTTTCTATATCTGTGTATCACACTGTGTCTGTGGATGCAGACATTAAAAAAGAGAATGCATCAATGATTGTTTTCTGTCTAGTAGACAGCTTTCCAGCGTTCATCCTGCCCAATTTATGAATAGAGTGTGGCTAGCCTTATTGATGTGCATCACCTGCTACCTTCCTAAGTTCCTGTTTTCTTCCTGAATTCTGGCCACTCTGCTTTAGGCCTTTTGCTTACCTAATGTTCTGTTGCCCTGAATGTCAGGAAGGTCTTTGCCTCAGGCCACCCTTTTTTGAATCCTGAAGAAAACAGTTTTCAAATGGAAATGAATAGGCATCACCTGTGTTTCTTTGATTAAATGCTTTGGAAAAGGATGTGTCTCAATCAGCCTCTTCACCCTGTGTGAGGCTGTGGCTTAGATTCTCAGCACCTAATTTACCTAAAGAAAGATCCCATATGTGCATCCAAAACCACAATGGCAAAAAGATCAGTCATTGTGGATGAAGTCTCTTGCCTTCCTCTGTTAGGTTCCTGACCTCTATCAAGTGAGAATAGGGATCCTTTGGGTCAAATGAGTTCTTCAAAGCCATGCAGAAGTTCTTGGGTTTTCTCATTACTCCAAATCGCATAAAGAATTTATACCTGACAGTCAGTAGGCCTCAAATTGGACAAGCAGAGCAGTATTAATGGCAGGCCTATTTGATCACTCCTGGTTCACCGGAAGTGTGTCCAGGCCACTCTGACTTTAGGCAAATGAGTGGCAAGGGAGCATATTTTTGACACTGTCTTGAGCTCTGTCCCTCATGGAAACCACCAACCGGAGTTTATGATGAGTGCCTATATGGAAGAAGATGAGGGCCATGTGGGAGTGTTTTGGTTTTAATTTTGGTTATTTGTGTGACAGTTGGAAGAGATGACTGGGTCCACCTTGGCTTGAACTCTGGTGTGATTCCCCTTAGATACTGAGTTCAGGAAATGACATCAGAGAAATATTGCCATGAACTGTTTTGGGATTTTCGGAGGCCACAGATAAGAGTTGCCCTTGGAAACTGATCTAGGGCCAGGTTTGCTTTCCACAGAGCACTAGGAAATTCAGCTAGGATATCACATGATTTTATTCTGAAAAACTTGACAGCCAGAGTTGAGAGGTAAAACACACATGGACCTCACATTGTAAACCTCAATGGGCATGGCTTCATGTGACATTTTGGCCACTCTTTGGGAAGTCTTGCCTGTGATAATTCTCCACAGCTTTCTATGAAATGAGCTTCCTCACCATTTAATGTTTCCTGATAAATACCATGAAATTTTTGAAATTCCCATGAACAGGTGGCACTGGAGAATCTTTGGATGTCCTGTTTCTGATCATGAGTGTACCACACAGTGCCTTGATTGACTGGGTTCCATGAAAATGGTGTAGAACAGAGATGCCAGTAACTTGGTGCCTTCTGAGTAGTGGGCCTAGAGGAGTGGTGGGCAGGAGTGTGATAAAATATCTGCGGTGGGGCCATGTGGATCTGCCATTGTCTTCAAAATGGCTTGTGACTGACATGGTGCAGCCAACAGACCCTTATAAGTAAAGGCATTTTGTTATATGGAGAGGTTTCAGGGCAATGTTCAGAATCAGGTTGCTATAGTCAAGGGGGCAAGCTATATAGGATAGAAGCCTAGTTGGTGCATTCTCTTGCTGACCCTGTTTCACCACACGTGACAGAACTCCCTCCAGCACTGTGTCCCAGTTGAATTCCTTGTATTTCGTGAAGCAAATACCAAACTCCCAGTGCAGCTGCAAGAAACACCAGGAAAAATGGAGGATGACCAAATGACTTCACGGTCCACAGGGGGGGAGACACATAGTCCCCAATGGCCACAGTTGACCTAAAAAGATAGAATTCAGCACTGCTGCCTCATGGTCATTGGAAAATAAGAAACCACTTCCTCCAGGTCACATAGATGCAGACCCAGCTTTGATGGTCTCACTACAAAGGAAGCTAAAGCTCCTGACAACAACATATATTTCATGTGTCCAAACTCAGAGGCTGTTTCTCAATAAGTCTTTATTCCACCAGAGCTCCATGTTTGTGGCGTGTTTACCCTGTCCCTTACTTTTGGAATCTCCTCTACCACCTCCAAGTTTGTAAACTCCTGAGCATGTTCCATTCCAGATATATAATCACGGATTTTCAAACTCTTCTCTTCTAATTGTGTCATACTTGGGGTAATGGTTATGTCAAGGCTTTGTTCTGGATGAGTGTGGAGGATTTTTTGTAGCACATATTTGCCTACTCATTGAATTATTTTTCTAATTTTCCTTTGGAAGTACTTTATCCCTGACACTACCCCAAACCCTACTAGACTCTGACTACTAATCCTAATATGATGGAGAAAAATAACCCAAACAGATTGGAAATGCAAGCAGTTCAGAAGAGGCATGGTGTACAGTTGGAATTGCCTTTTGCATGATAAAGTGTAGCTGTTGTAAAACTTGTCAATTTTTTGTTGAAATAGTTCTCCATGTGTTTTTAATTTAACAAATAAAAAAATTCCTGTCTCCCTTTCTCTGTAGCCTATTCAGCACATGTAATTTCATCTGCACATATAGATTCCTACCTGGTATCACATGTACATTCTTTTGAGATGGCTGATTTGGCAGATACAAATTGTTAGCAGAGATCACTCCTACTAAACGCTGTTGGAACTGAAAATTCAAACCATTCGTGAATTTCCTAGTTGAACAACATTATACATAAATCATGTTGAGTAAAATAAATATATTTGGACCTGTGGATGATATATATTTCACAACAAATTTCGATTGTCATATATATTGCTACTTTTTAATGTCTGTGTGTTATATGTATATCCAAATATATGTGGATGATATATATTTCACAACAAATTTTGATTGTCATATGGATTGCTACTTTTTAATGTCTCTGTGTTATATATATATACACACACACACACACACTCCAGATTTTTCAAAATATGAAATATATGTGTCTTACTGTACACTCTATAAATTCATTGATGCTCATGTATGTGGATTTATAATCAATATTTCACAAGATTATTCTCAAAAATATTCATCAACCCGAAATACATATTGTTTCCTAGTACTGACAACTAACTTCAGTGAATGGTGCATACAAATCCTAATATTTCTACAGTAACTCATCCTGTTTAACATCAATGCAAGTAGATTCCTATGGGATATGATGTGACTTTTGACATTCATTTTTATTTAACACTGGTACTTTACAATTTCTTCAGTTTATGCACATCATAGGATATATATTTCATCCACAAGTTCGCAAATTATAGGCATTTGTTTCACTTTCAATCACTTCCTGTTTTAGAACACATGTATTCCTCCAGGTTTCTTGATGGGTCTTTCATTGAGACTTCTTTCCAAACACTTTATTTTCGATTTCCATAATCACTTTTGAAGCAAAACTCACACACCCTTCATGATAATCCATAACCCTAATGTTAACATTAGATGTACAACTGGTTGAAATGAATGAATGTATATCAATATAAGATTTCGTATATATTTTCAGATATTAATTCAATCCATTATTTAAAGTGGAATCAGTTATATTATTTATTCACAGTATCGTCTATTCATGCATTATCTCTATATTCATAGACACAGGATACACCTCATTGAACTCCAGTACTAATTAATACATCTTCAACATATTGCTCCCAGAAATGGTGGAAGAAATACCCATGTCACCTGATCTACATATACATTTTATCACAGTAATATTCAGGACACAAAAAACACAAACGTCACACTTATGATTGTACCAAACCTAAACAGAAATTGAACATGGATTACTAAAAACATCCATGTCCAGGTTGCCTAATGTGCTCAAATGAAAATCCTATTGGTGACTACATATTTGTTTCTTCCAAAGATTATATAATCAAACTCAACCCTTTTGAAAAAGTCTAAACCTGTCACTCACTTTATACTTTGCCTGATTTTGTAATGTCTCAATTGATATCTTCTTTCCTAGATATTTTCCCCAGTTCATCATTGTGACTGAATCTTGACATGTGGTGACACTTACATTCACCCTCTAACCGAAACCCTATTGCTAAAGAACATTTGTTCCAAATCTATTATTCCCTCCTTCCTAAACCTACCGAATATCTTCCTAATCCTAACTTCTATCACTTTTTGACTGGATGTTCTCTTCTACATTCCATCATCCCAGGTACAAGATACTATGCCATTGTATATCGATTTATCTGAGACATCTGTGCAGAAAGTAATTCAAAGCTAAGTATACCAATCAAGGGCCCAATGACCTTCTGGGCTTCAAATCTTACTTAGATTTCTGTTTTCATAATTATATTTCACCTATATATTGTTGTAAATATTGCAGGATCCCAATACCTTTATTCATCCTGTAGAATGATTCCTAACTGAAATTGAATCTGTTATTAACCCTAAGCATACACTGTTCCCTCAATCTTACATTACAGAAGAGCAGGGACAGAGTTGGTCTTAAAATACAGGAATGTAGGGGATCTTTAACCTGCTAATAACCACAAAGGTCCTTGCAGAAATGATCCCTGGAGAAGATATAGGCAGCTATGAAGGACCTGAGAGAGCAAAAGTCATCTACCATGGAAAGCAACCTGGTCAGGATGAAGGGTTGTGTCTGAATCATCCTCTCTGATCTTAATGTAGAGAAGATGGACCAAAGCAGGCAATTATGGAGAGCTGTTCCTGGGTGCCTATGTTTGATTTATCATTCTAACTTGTGAAAGTGTCACAGAGAGTAGGGGAAGCCTCCATCTCATGGGACCCTTGGAAGCAACTGTTAGGACAAACTGGTTGCCAAGGCAGTGACCTCATTCAGTTCAGGAAGGAAGTGACCTCACCTCACTTCCTTGGTCATGGAATTCTCTGAACTTGGGATTCGGGAAGCCAGGCACCCAAAAGCAGTCCCAATCCAAGTCCCATTGGTCTCACTTGTTTGGATTTACCGAGGACAGGGTCAGTCTTTTTTGGTACCTACTGATGTGAGGATGGCCAAATGCCAGGAAAGCTCTGAAGAGGGTCCTTTTCTGAGAAAGCAGGTAGTGGCTCAGCGCTCGCTTCTGACAATTTCAGAGAGGTGGCCAAAGAGACCAGATCTGAGATAGGACAGGCCATTTCTGGTGAACATAGCATGGTCCACCACTCAGAGGAAACTCCGGATAGTCACAGACCTACTTGGGGGAAGGAGGTGTCTTTGTGGGTGTGGGTGTGGGTTTGTGGTTTTGTCTCATATTCTGAGAATAGGTAGGAAAGGCGGTTTACTTGGTTTGGAGTGAACAGCTTTTACTAAGTCATTTGACAAGGCGAGTGTTTCTATGTCTGTGTAACCCACTGTGTCCGTGGTTGTAGATATTAGAAAAGAGGATGCATCATTGGATGTGTCCTGTCTAGTAGAAAGCTTCCCAGCATTCATCCTGCCCAATTTATGAATGTACTGCAGCTTGCCTTATCGATGGGCAACACCTGCTATCTTCCTAAGTTCCTGTTTTCTTTCTGAATTCTGGCCACTCTGTAGAATAGGCTCATGGTTTTGTGTCCAAGGTATGTACCACCTCCAATCTCTGTGACATGGCCATGTACTGAATAGCTGAAAGGAATGGCGACCATGTCAGAAAACTCAGATATCAGTGTGACCATGAAAGTCTCAGTGGAGAAACCCTGCTTTGGGCCTTTAGATTACCTATTGTTCAGCTGCCCTGAAAGTTGAGAGAAACAAAAACCATGAGTACTGAATAAATGTTGCAGCAGTTGGAACATGTCGCTGTATTGAGGTTCCCTCACCAGACTTTAGTTTCCCCAGTTATCTGGACTGTCAACGTAACCTTTTAATTTTAGTGTTACAGTTGTCCTTCCCCATTAGATACAGTGTAATAATTTCATGTCATCTGATCTTGCAAAATCCTTTTACTAGTATGACCTTTGTGTCTAATAGAGAAATCTTCACTTCTGTTACTCAGGGCTGGATAATCGTACTAGCAGACACGAAGACTACCTGTTTAGGTTAGGAATATAAGTAGGTCTTAACCTAAAAAATCTGCCTCTGGCAGCTCCTCTTGATAGTCTCTTTTTATAGTTATCAGGCATTCCTGTCTGAGAATCCTTCTTTTAGTTTCCAGTCTTACTTATTTTGGGAGGCTAACATAAATTGTATACCTTAAATTTTATTATTATTATTATTATTATTATTATTATTATTATTATTATTAATTAAAATGCCCAGGAATGGCTGTATTTTCGTTTTAACTGTCTTTGCTAACTGTTTAAGATGAAACAGTCAAACTGACTTCTGTTTCTATCTATTTTTCACAGTCAGCTGAGCTTTTATGGGAGTCAATTCTGGGGAAACTTGAGAGCAGCTTCTCAGTTCTGATAGTGCCATTTTAGTTAGGTGGGTCCAGGTCTTGCTTGACCATGTGGTTTCCCTCAGAAGCATAAGAATGTCTCCCTTCTCTGATAACTCTCCTCTTCATGGCAAATGCACTCATTGGCTTTATGTTCTCCAGTGGTCTCATTATTTTTCCTGATCTGGAGGTTATTTGGCCCAGAGTTGCAAAGCTCTTTAGAGAAGTCCCCTGTTCCCTGGATTCAGACTGACTCAGAGGGCAAGAGCCAAATATTGGTTTTCTTGGCCCTTTTCATTTAACTTTAATTAAATCCTAATCTGAAACATCCAGCAAATAAATTTTAACAGCCTTATATTACAAGTACTGGGATTTAATGTCTATAACTTTATAATTATTTATCTTTTAATTAATTGGGATCTGTATTATTCTGTCTTATAGGTGATGACTTATTATCTTAAATTAACCCATGTTGTGTTCTTAAAGCAACACTTCTGTAAAACACTAACAGAGAATCTTTAGATCACTTATAAGGAAATTACAAAATAAAAATTTTTAACAAGAGTAAAAATACTTAGTTCGTGTAACAGCTACCCTAAATTTTTTGGCTGAGTTATACACTATATCCCCTGTTTAAATCCTAGTAATCTTGACACAAATCAAAAACCAAAGAAACCTTTGAACATAACTTTAAATGAAATAAAATCTGACCTACTGCTTTCGTAGTCATTCTCACATGTTGTAAGATGGGACACACAGCCTTATTTCAGTTAAGGCAGGGCTCTATATGAATCTTTAGTGTTTTAGATCTAAAGGTGATCTTTGTTTTTTTAAATATCATTTTACAAAGTTTACATAAATTGTGTCAGGTCCCATGAACATTTGCTAACACCGTATGATATCAGATTTAAAACATGAATTAAAGAAAGGCTGAAAGTTTTTAACCTTTACATAGATTAGGCTCTCAATAACTTAAAAATACATTTAAATGGTTCCCCAATGTAAAAAGTAACATAAAACTTTACATATCTTATTGATAACAGGTAAATAAATCCCCAATATATTTTTTTACCATATAACTTTAGAACAACAGATTGATATAATGCTCTTTTCAAGTTTCTACCTTACAGACTTGTATACCTGGAAGATATGAGCACATTGACAGCAACACAATTACATTGATGTTTCTACATTAACCAAGTTTAGCTTTTAAAGAAATGGCAGTACAGTTCTCTAAAATAACAGTTCTTATTTATTCAGTTGTTTAATTTTTATGGTTGTTTGCTCTAGAAAAAAATAAAACTTAATAACACAGTTTTATGGGTAAACTTATGTTTTCAGAAATTTTTGTCTCTTTAACACATGACTGAATTTTACAATCTTATACACACTTTAGTACAAACTTATACAGACCTTAGTAAATCAATCACATATCAAACAAAACTACTCATGAATGAGTAATCCCATATGAAATTTACTTTACTTATTTATTAAAATATTAGACAATTGTATTGAAAATTGTAAAGCATTTTTTTGTTGTTGAAGGAAACGTCCTTGAACAAAGGCATATTAGACCTTTTGTAGACATTAATATTTTATTAGATTTTTGAACACCTAGAAAACCTTGTGAGCTTAAATTTAAAGAGCAATTCCCTACAGAACAGAACAGAGGACAGAACCATTCTCATTACTGTCCCGGAGAGGGGTATATGTTAGCCTACCCAGGCCACCTCCCTGTCATCAGAAGTACTCTCCCTTAACTGGATAGCAGATGTTATAAAGGTGTCACTTACCTATGGAGGCCTCCTCTACCAGGAGCTTGCTAATAGTTTTAGTGCTTTGGTTCTCTGCAGTGCTCCACGGACTGAAGGCTCAATCCAAGGCCTTGGAACGTCTTAAGTTGCACACCCCCTAGAGTGGCTCTCCAGTGTGGAGCCCTAGAGGGCAGGCCAGGTTCAGAATTTCCACAGTCTGGTCTTGTGATCTGGTCGGGCAGGGTTATCTCACTTTGGAACTCCAAAATGTAAGACCAGAATGCAAGAAAAGACCACTGACTCCAATTAAAATCAAATTAAGGCAAGCTTATTATTTCAACCGGCCAGGCTGCCTCTCCCTCCCAAAATGGCGGGAACAAGACAGCAACCCAACTTTCCTACAGCCCAGATATGTAGCCCAGAAAGATACACAAAAGGGGGGTTACAGATAAGAGAACTTTGACAAGCATCACACTAATGGTATATTACATTTTTTTTTTTTGCTGGCCCTAACATCAGAATTTATGAGGACCATTAGAGCCTCAGAGACACGTTGTCTGGCCAGGGAAAGAAAAGTATTTATGAGGTATCATTAAAGTTTTAGAGAGCGCTGCTATCTGGTCAGAGATCCAGACATGGGTGAGTTCAAGGCACTGGTAGGCATTCCAAGCAGGTTCAGAATTTGCGCTAATTTATAGTAAAGCCAAAATTATCTTTTCATGGCTTTGTGGCAAGATGGCCCCCAATTTTAATGAAAGATCAGGTTGGATCTATCAACCCTGTCCCTTACTTTTGGAAACTCCCCTACCACCTCCAAGGTTGTGAACTCCTGAGGATTTTGCATTCCTGATAGGTATTCACAGATTTTCTAACTGTTCTACTCTAATTGTGTCTTACTTGGGGCCGAAGTAATATGAAGGCATTATTCTGTATGAGAGTGGAAAAATTTTGTGTAGCACATATTTGCATATACATTGGATTCATTATCTAATTTTCCATTCGAAATACTGAATCCCTGACACTAACCAATAGCTGACTAGACTCTGACTACTAAACCATTATGATGGAGAAAAATAACCCAAACAGAATAGAAATACAAGCAGTTCAGAGGAGGAATGGTGTACAGTTGGACTGGTCTTTTGGATGATAAAGGGTTGGTGTTATAAATCCAGTAAATTTTTTGTTTAAATAGTTCTCAATGTGTTTTAAAGTAAACAAATATGTGAATTCCTGTCTCCCTTTCTCTGTAGCCTATTCAGCACATGTAATTTTATATGCACATATAGAATCCTACCTGGTATCACACATACATACTTTTGAGGTTACAGTTACTAGGAAGATACAAATTTTGAGAAGAGATCACTCCTCCAAAACGATTTTGGAACTGAAAATTCAAACTATGGGTGAGCTTCCTAGTTGAAAAACATTATACATAAATCCATGTTTACTAAAATAAATACTTTTGCATCTGTTGATGATATATATTTAATGATGAAATTCGATAGGCATAAATATTGCTACATTTTAATGTCTGTGTATATATATATATACACACTCTCCAGATTTTTCAAAATATGAAATATATGTGTCTTACATTAACTCCCTGAATTCATTCATGTTCATGTATGTGGATTTATAATCAACTTTTTACAAGATTATTCTCAGAAATATTCATCCACCTGAAATACATATTTGTTTTCTAGTACTGAAAACTAACTTCAGTTAATGTTGCATACAAATCCTAATATTTCTACAGTAACTGACCCACTTAAACATCATTGCCTGTAGATTTGTATGGGACATAATGTGTATTTTGACGTTCATTTTTTTACAACACTGGTACATTATTATTTCTTCAGTTTATGCACATCATAGGATATATATTTCATCCACAAATTCACAAATTTATAGGCATTTGTTTCACTTTCAATCACTTACTGCTTCAAAACACATGTATTCCTCCAGGTTTCTTAACTGGTCTTTTCATGAGACTTCTTTCCAAACACATTATATTTGATTTCCATAATCAATTTTGAAACAAAGCCCACACACTCTTCATGATAAACCATAAACCTAATATTAAAATTAGATGTATAACCGGTTGGAATGAATGATTGTTTATCAATATAAGATTTCCTATATATTTTCAGATATTAATTCAATCCATTATTTAAAGTGGAATCAGTTATATTATTTATTCACAATATCGTCTATTCATGCATTATCTCTATATTCATAGACACAGGATACACCTCATTGAACTCCAGTACTAATTAATACATCTTCAACATATTGCTCCCAGAAATGGTGGAAGAAATACCCATGTCACCTGATCTACATATACATTTTATCACAGTAATATTCAGGACACAAAAAACACAAACGTCACACTTATGATTGTACCAAACCTAAACGGAAATTGAACATGGATTACTAAAAACATCCATGTCCAGGTTGCCTAATGTGCTCAAATGAAAATCCTATTGGTGATTACATATTTGTTTTTTCCTAAGATTATATATTCAAACTCAAGCCTGTTGAAAATGTCTAATCCTATTACTCACTTTATACTTTGTCTCATTTCGTAATGTCTCTATTGATATCTGTTTTTCTACATATTTTCCCCAGCTCATTATTGTAACTCATTCTTTACATGTGCTTACATTGACATTCACTTTCTAACCAAAACCCTATTGCTAAAAATATTTTGGTCCGAATCCTATACTCACGCTTTTTTCTAAACCTACTGACTATCTTCTTAATCCTACCTACTGTCCCTTTTTGACTGGATGTTCTCTTCGACATTCAATCATCCAAGAAAAAATGTCCTATGCCATTTTATATCGATTCAGCTGAGGCATGTGTGCAGAACATAATGCAAAACTAAGTCTCCCAATCAAGGGCACAATGCCCTTCTGAGCTTCAAATCTTACCAGGATTCCTGTTTTCATACTTATATTTCACCTATATATTCTTGTAAATATCGCAGGTTTCCAATACCATTAATCATCCTGCAGAATTATTCCTAACACAAATCGAACATGTTTTTAACCCTAACCATACACTGTTCCCTCAATCTAACATTGCAGAAGAGCAGGGAAAGTGTTGGTCTTACAATACAGGAATGTAGGGGATCTTCCACCTGCTGAGAACCTCAAAGATACATGCAGAAATAATCCCTGGAGAAGATGTATGCAGCTATGAAGGACTTTTGAAAGTGAAAGTCATCTTCCATAGCAAACAACCTGGTCAGGATACAGGTTTGTGTCTGAATCAGCCTCTCTCTTTTTAATGTAGAGAAGATGGACCAAACCAGGCCTTTGTGGAGAGCTCTTCCCAGGTGCCTATGGTTTATATACCATTCTAACTTGTGAAAGTGTCACATTAAGTAGGGGCAGCCTCCATCTCAAGGGACCATAAGAAGAAACTGTTAGCACAAAGTGGTTGCCAAGTCAGTGACCTCATTCATTTCAGGAGGAAGTGACCTCACCTCACTTCCTTGTTTTTGGAAGTCTCTGAACTCGGAATCCAGGAAGGCAGGCACCCAGAGCCAGTCCCAGTCCCACTCCCAGTGGTCTCACTTGTTTGGATTTACCAAGGTGAGAATCGGTCTTTCTTGGTGCCTACTAATGTGAAGATGGCCAAATGCCAGAAGAGCTCAGAAGAGGGGCCTTTCCTGAGAAAGCCGGTAATGGCTCACTGCTGGCTCCTGTCAGCTTCACACAGTTGGCCAAGGATACTAGATCTGAGACAAGATAGTCCAATTCCGTGAAACATAGAATGGCCCACCAGTCAGAGAACACTCTGTATAGTCACAGACCTCCTTGGGGGAAGGAGGTGCCTTTCTGGGTGTGGGTGTGTGTTTGTGGTTTTGTCTCATGTTCTGAGAATAGGTAGGAAAGGCAGTTTGTTTGGTTTGGTGTGAACTGTTTCTGGTAAGTCATTTGACAAGGCGATTGTTTCTATTTCTGTGTATCCCACTGTGTCTGTGGTTGTAGAAATTAGAAAAGAGAATGCATCAATGGATGTTTCCTGTCTAGGAGAAAGCTTCCCAGGATTCATCTTGCCCCAGATATGTACAACCTCCAAGATCTTTGACAAGGCCATGTACTGGACAGCTGAATGGAATGGGAGCATCTCAGAAAACTCAGATATCAGTGTTACCAGGAAAGTCTCAGTGGAGAAACCCTGCAATGGGCCTTTTGCTTGCCTATTGTTATGTTGGCCTGAATGTCAGGAAGGTCTTTGCCTCAGGCCACCCCTTTGTGAAGCCTGAAGAAAACAGTTTTCAAATGGAAATGAGTGGACATCACCTGTGATTCTTTCCTTAATTGCTTTGGAAAGGGATGTGTCTGAATCAGCATTTTGGCCCTGTGTAAGCCTGTGGCTTAGATTCTCAGCACCTGATGGATCTAAAGAAAGATCCCTTGTGTGCATCCAAAACCAACATCTCCAAAAGAGCACTCATTGTGGATGAAGTCTAACCAACTCCACTAACCAACTCACAGTTATAGTAAATAACTTTTGAAGTTGAAGGGACCCCAGTAAACTTTGAAGTAGATACAGGGGCATTATACTCAGCCTTTAAGGCCCCATTGGGCCCTCTATCAAATAAAAGGTCTCTAGTTCAAGGGGCTAATGGCAGTAAATATCGGGCTTGGACAACTAAGAGGTACATGGACCTGTGGAAAGGAAAAATCCATCACTCCTTCCTAGTAATCCCAGAGTTCCCGGCCCCATTGATGGGTGGAGATCTGCTCACCAAACTCTGGGCCATAATGACTTTTAACCCTGAAGGCCCCCAAGTGGAATTTCTAAATCCTTCAGTAAAAACTCCTATAGTCATGGCTTTAACAATGTCAGTAGAAAATGTACATCAACTCACTCACCTTGGTTCAAAGAAATTGCAGGCATTCCTGAAAGATCAAGAACAGAGTTTTCTACTAACCGACTCACAGTGAAAGGAAATAACTGAATGGGTATCAAAAGCGTCTCAGGTCCATCAATTGGTTAATGCTTACCCTTTTAAGCTTCCTGCAGGAAAACACCTTCGAAGAACCAGACCAGAAAAATTTTCAGAAGTGAACTTTACTGAAATTAAGCCAGCAAGGTATGGACTTAAATATCTCCTAGTCTTTGTAGATACATTTTCAGGATGGATTGAAACCTTCCCCCCCCCAAAAAAAAAAAAAAAAACAATGGCTCAAATCGTGGTCAAGATGATACTGAAGGATATTTTTCCAAGATACGGCCTGCCTAAGGTAATAGGGTCTGACAATGCACTGGTGTTCATGGCCCAGGTAAGTCATGGGTTAACCTGTACCCTGGTGATTAATTGGTAGTTACATTATGCTTATAGATCCCAGAGCTCAGGACAGGTAGAAAAAATAAATAGAACCATTAAAGAGACCTTAATGAAATTAAGCTTAGAAACCAGCTAAAAGATTGGACTATACTCCTGCCTTATGCACTGTATCATCTAAAAAATACTCCCTCTGTTTCTTTGTGTAACCTCTCCCCCTGTGAAATTCTCTATGTTGCCCCTCCTCCAGTAAGGGACCTAACCCCAACTCTAAGACCTAAGGATCCCTTCCACACCCCCTTGCTTGACACACTTAAAGCTCTTGAAAGAACTCAGCGATACCTGTTAAAACAGCTGGCCACGGCCTACCAACCTGGGGACAAGGAGACTCCACATCGATATCAAGTAAGAGACTTCATCTACATAAGATGACATCAGGTGTCATCCCTGGAACCCCGCTGGAAAGGAAATACCACGTGCTACTTATAACACCTACAGCAGTAAATGTAGACGAAATCCTTTCCTGTATCCATGCCTTCCATCTCAAGCCTGTGCCCTGTCCAGACTCTGGCTGGAAACTGGAAATGACTGGTAACCCTTTCAAATTGTGTATTTAGCATGTGTATAAGGCTATAGACTCTCCCCTTGGCCACCACTAGTCCTAACCCTCATCAGCGAATTCAGCAGCAATGGCTGATCACAAATCCTCATAGACCAGAAGAATGGTCTATCTCGCTTACAGCCCACATAGGGAACTGTTGGTCATCTCAACATTTGTCAGCTGCCTATAGGTTTTTCCTATTGGGATATCCCTGATAAAGCAGATCCCACTAAAATTTCATTAAATCCCTTTCGTATCATAGATAATGAAAACAAATATTATGGATGTAGGGACACGTGAGGCAGATGCAGGTTGGCTAGCCTAGATTACTATGTTTGCGTGGAAGACTATCAAAGCCACAAACAGCCACGGCTGTGTGGGGGGAAAGCCGACTTCTTCTGTAAGTCATGGGGATGTTAGCATACAGGGACTGCCTGGTGGAACTCAAACTGCTCATCAAATTCAATACACAGAATTGGCCATATTACCAATTAGACAACCAAAACCTGTGACCCCCAGAGGGGTCTCCAGATCCTCACATTCTGCATGACCTTTTTAACTTCTGCAAGTGCTCAAAAGGGTTAAAGGAGATTCCCCTATGTGGAGGCTTTTTCCCTCCTTTCCTCACATCCTGAACTATACTTCTCCAATAGTTCCTCAAACTCAGCCTTCTGCTCCAGACTCTCTGCTGGCACTGTCACCTCAGCAACCTGATTTCTCCCTTCCAATTACTAGATCAAAAATCAAAACCTCTGCCGGTTCTCAGACAATTGCCCCCTTGCTGAGGTATCCGGTACTGAGGTACCCCTCCACACACTCACTCCTCTCTTCTCCTGTCAGTGCCCGCACTGGGTCCCATAAGGTCCTCTTACCAGCTAACCCAAAGCTCAAACCAGCTGAGGAGATCCCTCAGACCTCTATCCAGGATGTAATTAAAATGGCCTTTAAAGTTGCTTTGTCATCACTGTAAACAGGTGACTAAGAATTTAAAATACCTCACATGCTTTTTGGGATACTCACTCCCGTCGTCCCCTCTGCTCTACATGTTCTACTGCTCAAGTTTTTGTTGCTAGGAAAATCCCAAACCCCTTTTCCAATATTCTTTTACATTTCTACTTCCTCATTCTCAGATCCATGAAACTGCTCTCAGCCTTGCCTTCCACGTCTTCCCCCTCTCTACCAGGCCCACAGAAAATTCTTAAATGACCTTCTCCAGAAGTCTTCACCATGGCTGACTTTAGGACTTTCAGCAAAAGAGTTCCTTTAAAAGAGTTCACTGTAGATAAACTTCTTCTTTTCGTGTTGCCCTGGTCTACTTGGCAACTGGCGAAAAAAAATCAGCACTCCTGAGCTAGACACACCCATACTAGTTTTTCACAAAATATGTGAACAAGGCCTCTGGCCTTGAGTGGGGGCTTCACAGAGATGGCTACATTTCTAAGATAAAGAAGTTACCAACTAGGCTCCATGGTAACAGCTGGCAGGGCGAAAAAAAAAGAGAAAAAAATCTCTCCCCCTTTCAGGTGTCCTTGAAAAGTTAACTTGCCCAGAACAGAGGATAAAATAACAGATAGAAAAACAGCTTTTTGTGAACTTCTGCCGACTTTGAACTTCTGAGCCCCTTCCCTTACATGTTGGGTACAAATTATGAAACTACCTAAACTTGGGGTTCAGGGGATTAATTGATTACAACAGAAGCAATGCCCTCTAAATCCGTTTGCAACCAAATAGGACTGTTTCCCTGTCTTCAGTGCTATCTTAGGTGCTTTGCCTCGTCCGTCCCTATAACAGAAAGATTCTATATACTTAAACATTGTTTATGTTTTCATGAAATAGTCAACAGATGTGATTAATTATGTAATGGTGCAGATGTTTCCCAGAGTGCTCTATGATGACGCAGGTCCATTTAAAGATGAAATAGGAGGGCATGCAACTCAGTTCCGCTGGGAACCTGTATCTCTCACTTTAGCCATCCTATTAGGAATAGGAGTTGCTGCATGAGTGGGCACAGGAATCAATGCCCTAGTCCAAAGGACACAACCAATGCCCTAATTAGAAGCAGCAATAGACCAAAACTTAAAGATAATAAAACCTCCATCAGAGCTTTACAGGAATGTTTAACCTCTGTCTATGAATCTGTTTTACAGAACAGGCGAGCGATAAAACCTCCTCTTCATGAGAGAAGGGGGACTTTGTAGTGCATTGAGGGAAGAATGTTGTTTTTGTGCCGGCCACACTGGAGTTGAAAAGAATCTATGAGTAAATAAAGAAAACGCATTGAAGAGCGTCAACGAGAAAGAGAGGCCCAAAAAGGGTGGTTTGAGTCTTGGTTCACACAGTCCATCTGGTTAACTATGCTTTCATCAGCCCTGGCTGGTCCATTAATAATCCTCATATTATTGCGAACTGTAGGACCCTGTTGGCTAAACCATGGAGTTTCCTTTCTCCAAGCTCAAATTGGACAAGTTAAACTTATGGTAATCAGACAACAATATACCACACTAGAAGACATAAAATGTAACACCCATCAGTGATGACTTTTATGATTAAAAGTAACCAGAAGAAGAAGTGGGGAATGAAAGGTTAATGAAATAGGTACTTGTCACTTCCTGTTTTTCTGTACGCTTAACAAAACACTGTTGAAATCTTGAGAACTGTTTGCTAATCTTGTTCCCAGAATGTGCTGTCCCCAACTGCCAAACTGCAGAATGTGCTCAGTGACGCAGTTGAAAGCAAACGGCCTACTCGCCCTGACCCATCAATAAACTTCCATCCCTGCCTTCTCCAAGAAAAGTACATAAGCTCTGCTTAAGCTGTTCTCAGGGCTCTCTGCTCTATTCAACTGAGCTCTGAGCCCCAGCATGCTGGACCCACAATGAACCCTTTGTAGTTGCATGAGACAGTCTCTTGGTCATCTCTTCCTCCTATACTCGCCTGAACATTACAATATTTCACCTCTATATTCTTAAAAATATCTCAGGTTCCCAACACCATTATTCATCCAGCAGAATGATTCCTAACACAAATCAAACATGTTATTAATCCTAACCATACCATCTACCCTCAATCTAACTTTACAGAAGAGCAGGCACAGAGTTGGTCTTACAATACAGGAATATAGGGGATCTTTCACCTCCTGAGAAATTCAAAGGTCTATGCAGAAATGATCCCTGGATAAGATGTAGGCACCTATGAAGGACCTGAGAGAGCAGAAGTCATCTTCCATGGCAAACAACCTGGTCAGGATGAAGGGTTGTGTCTGAATCAGCCTCTCTCTTCTTAATGTAGAGAAGATGGACCAAACCAGGCCTGTGTGGAGAGTTGTTTCCTGGTGCCTATGGTTGATATACTATTCTAACTTGTGAAACTGTCACAGGTAGTAGGAGCAGCCTGCATCTGAAGGGACCCTTGGAAGCAACTGTTAGGACAAAGTGGTTGCCAAGGCAGTGACCTCATTCAGTTCCTGAAGGAAGTGACCTCACCTCACTTCCTTGTTGATGGAACTCTCTGAACTTGGGATCCAGGAAGCTAGGCACACAGAGCCAGTCCCAGTCCCAGTCCCAGTGTTCTCACTTGTTTGGATGTACCAAGGACAGAATCAGTCTTTCTTGGTACCTACTGATGTGAGGAAGGCCAAATGCCAAGAGAGTTCTGAAGACGGGCCTTTCCTGGGAAAAAAGATAGTTGCTCACAGCTTGCTCTTGACAACTTCACAGAGTTGGATAAGAAGAGCAGATCTGAGACAGGACATGCCATTTTGAGGGAACATAATATGCCCCACCAGTCAGAGGACACTCCTGATAGTCTCAGAATTACTTGGGGTAAGGAGGTGCCTCTGTGGGTGTGGTTGTAGGTTTGTGATTTTCCCTTGTTCTGAAAATACGTAGGAAAAGTGGTTTGTTTGGATTTAGTGAACATTTTCTAGAAAGTCCCTTGACAAGGCGAGTGTTTCTGTGTCTGTGTATCCCACTGTGTCCATAGTTGTAGACATTAGAAAAGAGAATGCATAAATGGATGTGTCCTGTCTAGTAGAAAGCTTCACAGCATTCATTTTGCCCAATTTATGAATGGACTGCGGCTTGCCTGATCGATGGGCTACACCTGATATCTTCCTAAGTTCCTGTTTTCTTCCTGAATTCTGGAGACTCTCCAGAATAGGCTCATGGTTTTTTGTCCAAGTTATGTACCACCTCCAAGTTCTTTGACATGGCCATGTACTGGATAGCTGAAGGGAATGGCGAGCATCTCAGAAAACTCAGAAATCACTGGGACCAGGAAAGTCTCAGTGGAGAAACCCTGCTTTGGGCCTTATGCTTACCTATTGTTCTGTTGCCCTGAATTTCAGGAAGGCCTTTGCCTCAGGCCACACCTTTTTGAAGCCTGAAAAGAAGAGTTTTGCAATGGAAATAAATGGGCATTACCTGTGGCTCTTTGCTTAATTTCTTTGAAAAGAATGTGTCTTATTCAGACTCTTGAGCCTGTGTGAGGTGGTGGCTTAGAGTCTCAGCACCTGATGGATCTAAAGAAAGATTCCATGTGTACATCCAAAACCAAAATGGCCAAAGAGCAGTCCTTGTGGATGAAGTCTCTCACCTTGCTCTGTAACTTTCCTGACCTCCATCAAGTGAGAATAGGGATTCTTTGGGTCAAATAAGTTCCTCAAACCCTGCAGAGGCTAGCCCATAGGTGCTTAGATTTTCTCATGACTCCAATTCACATAAAGAATCTAAAACCCACAGTCAGTAGGCCTCAAATTTGAGAAGCAGAGCAGTATTAATGGCAGGCCTTTTTGATCATTCCTGGTTCACAGGAAGGGTGTACAGGCCACCCTGACTTTAGGCAAATGAGATGCAAGGGAGATTTTTTGGACACTGTCTTGGGGTGAACACCTCATGGAAACCTCCAGCCAGAAGGTATGATGAGTGCCAAAATGGAAGAAGATGAGGTCATGTGGGATTGTTTTGGTTTGAATCGTGGTCATTTGTGTGGCGGTTGGAAGAGACGACTGGGTCCACCTTGGCTTGAACTCTGGTGTGATTACCCTGAGAGACTGCATTCTGGAACTGACGTCATCGAAGTATTTCCATGAATTGTGTTGGAATTTTAGGAGGCCACGCATGAGATTTGCCCTTGGAAACTGAGATCTAGGCCCAGGGTTGCTTTCCGCAGAGCACTGGGAACCTCAGCCAAGATATCACATGATTTTATTCTGAACGACTTGGCAGCCATAGTTGAGAGTCAAAACACACATGGACCTCACGTTGTAGACCTCAATGCACCTTGCTTCATGTGACCTTTTGGCTACTCTTTGGGAAGACTTGCCTCTGAGAGTTCTCCAAAGCTTTTATGGAAATGAGCATCCTCAACATTTAATTGTTCCTGAATGAATTGAAACCCACATTGCCTCCAACTTCATGCTTGAAAAATGGCTCGATAAATACCATGAAATTTTTTTTTAAATTTTCATGAACAGGTGGCACTGGAGGACCTTTGGATATCCTGTTGATGATTATGAGTATACCAGACAGTGCCTTGATTGACTGGGTTTCAAGAAAATGGTGTAGAACAGAGATGCCAGTAAGTTGGAGTCTGCTGACTAGTGGGCTTATAGCCGTGGTGGGCAGGTGTGTGATGGAATATCTGTGGTGGGGCCATGTGGATCTGCCATTGTCTTCCAAATGGCTTGTGGCTGACATGGTGCAGCCAACAGACCCTTACAAGTAAAGGGACCTTGTTATATGGAGAGGTTTCAGGGGAATGTTCAGAATCAGGTTGCTATGGTCAAGGGGCAAGCTATGAGGGATAGAACCTTGGTTGGTGCATTCTCCTACAGACCCTGACCCACCACATATGACAGAACTCCCTTCAGCACTGTTTTTCAGTTGAACTCCTTGTATTTCGTGAAGCAAATACTAAACACCCAGTGCAGCAGCAATAAACACCACAAAATGTGGAGGATGACCCAATGACTTCACAGTCCACAAGGGGAGACACTTAGCCCCCAGTGGCCCCAGTTTACCGACTAGGATTGAATTCAGCACTGCTACCGCATGTTCATTGGAAAATATTAAACCATGTCCTCCAGGTAACATAGATGCAGACCCAGCTGTAATGGTCTCACTACAAGGAAGGTAAAGCTCCTGACAACAACATATATTTCAAGTGCTCAAACTCAGAGGCAGTTTCTCAAGAAGTCTTTATGCCAGCACAGCTCCATGTTTGTGGAGTGTTTACCCTGTCCCTTACTTTTGAAAACTACTCTACCACCTGCCAGGTTGTAAACTTTTGAGCATATTCCATTCCAGATATTTATTCCCAGATTTTCTAACTCTTGACTTTTAATGATGTATTACTTGGGACGAGGGTAATGTCAAGGCATTGTTCTGGATGAGAGTGGGAAAATTTTTGTGTAGCATATATTTGCATACACATTTGGTCCATTTTCCAATTTTCCATTCGAAATACTGAATACCGGACACTGACACCTAATCTACTAGACTCTGACTACTAATCCTAATAAGATGGAGAAAAACAACCCAAACAGAATAGAATTACAAGCATTTCAGAGGAGGCATGGTGTATAGTTGGACTTGCATTTTGCATTATATAAGGTAGGAGTTATACATCTAGTCAATTTTGTGTTGAAATAGTTCCCCATGTGTTTTTCTTTCGATTATTTTATTTTATTTTATTTTATTTTATTAGTTGGTTGTTCAAAACATAACAAAGCTCTTGACATATCGTATTTTATACATTAGATTCAAGTGGGTTATGAACTCCCATTTTTACCCCAAATATGGATTGCAGAATCACATCGGTTACACATCCACATTTTACATAATGCCCTATTAGTAACTTGTATTCTGGTACCTTTCCTATCCTCTACTATCCCTGCTCCCCTCCACTCCCATCTTCTCTCTCTACCGAATCTACTGTAATTCATTTCTCTCTTTGTTTATTTTCCCATTCCCCTCACAACCTCTTATATGTAATTTTGTGTAACAATGAGGGTCTCCCTCCATTACCATGAAATTTACCTTTTCTCTACCTCCCCCCCAACTCACGTCTCTGTTTAATGTTAATCTTTTCTTCCTGCTCTTCCTCCCTGCTCTGTTCTTAGTTGCTCTCATTATATCAAATAAGACATTTGGTATTTGTTTTCTATGATTGGCTAGCTTCACTAAGCATTATCTGCTCTAGTGCCATCCATTTCCCTGCAAATTCCATGATTTTGTCTTTTTTTAGTGCTGCATATTACTCCATGGTGTATAAATGCCACATTTTTTTAATCCATTCATCTATTGTAGGGCATCTGGGTTGGTTCCACAGTCTAGCAATTGTGAATTGTGCTGCTATGAACATCGATGTGGCAGTATCACTGTAATACGCTCTTTTAAGATTCAGGGAATAGTCCGAGAAGGGCAATAGCTTGGTCAAATGGTGGTTCCATTCCCAGCTTTCCCAGGATTCTCCATACTGCTTTCCAAATTGGCCGCACTAGTTTGCAGTCCCACCAGCAATGTACAAGAGTACCCTTTTCCCCACATCCTCAGCAGCACTTGTTGTTGTTTGACTTCCTAAAGGCTGTCAATCTTACTGGAGTGAGATGGTATCTTAGGGTGGTTTTGATTTGCATTTCTCTGACTGCTAGAGATGGTGAGCATTTTTTCATGTACTTATTGATTGATTGTATGTCCTCCTTTGTGAAGTGTCTTTTCAGGTCCTTGGCCCATTTGTTGATTGGGTTATTTGTTATCTTATTGTCTAATTGTTTGAGTTTTTTGTATACTCTGGATATTAGGGCTCTATCTGAAGTGTGATGAGTAAAAATTTGTTCCCATGATGTAGGCTTCCTATTTACCTCTCTTATTGTTTCTTTTGCTGAGAAAAAACTTTTTAATTTAAGTAAGTCCCATTTGTTGATTCTTGTTATTAACTCTTGTGCTATGGGTGTCCTATTAAGGAATTTGGAGCCCGACCCCACAATATGTAGACCAGAGCCAACTTTTTCTTCTAACACATGCAGAGTCTCTGATTTGATATCTAGCTCCATGATCCACTTTGAGTTAACTCTCTTGTGCATGGCGAGAGGAGGGGATTAAGTTCCATTTTGTTGCATATGGATTTTCAGTTTACCCAACACCATTTGTTGAAGATGCTATCCTTCCTCCATTGCATGCTTTTAGCTCCTTTATCAAATATAACATAGTTGTAGCTTTGTGGATTAGTCTCTTGTGTCCTGTATACCGTACCACTGGTCTACCCGCCTGTTTTGGTACCAGTACCATGCTGTTTTTGTTACTATTGCTCTGTAATATAGTTTGAAATCTGGTATCACTATACCGCCTGATTCACACTTCCTGCTTAGAATTGCTTTTGTATTTCTGGGTCTTATATTTTTCCATATGAATTTCATGATTGCTTTCTCTATTTCTACAAGAAATGCCATTGGGATTTTGATTGGCATTGCATTAAACCTATAGATAACTTTTGGTAATATCGCCATTTTGATGATGTTAGTTCTGCCTATCCATGAACAGGGTATATTTTTGTATCTTCTAATATCTTCTTCTACTTCTTTTTTTAGGGTTCTATTGATTTATTGTATAAATCTTTCACCTCTTTTGTTAGGTTGATTCCCATGTATTTAATTTTTTTGAGGATGTTTTGAATGAACTGCTTTTCCTCATTTCCGTTTCAGAAGATTTGTTGCTGATATACAGAAAGGCCTTCGATTTATGCGTGTTGATTTTAGATCCTGCTACTTTGCTGAATTCATTTATTAGTTCTAGTAGTTTTTTTTGTAGACCCTTTTGGGTCTTCTATGATTCTATAGAATCATGTCACCAGCACATAGTGATAATTTACGTTCTTCTTTTCCTATTTTTATGGCTTTGATTTCTTTCGTCTAATTTCTCTGGCCAGTGTTTTGAGAACTATATTGAATTGAAGTGTGGATAGAGGGCATCCTTGTCTTGTTCCAGATTTTAGAGTGAATGCCTTCAATTTTTCTCCATTCAGAATGATCCTAGCCTGAGGCTTAGCATAGATAGCTTTTACAATGTCGAGGTAAGTTCCTGTTATCCCTAGTTTTTCTAATGTTTTGAACATAAAGCGATGCTGTACTTTGTCAACTGCTCTTTCTGCATCTATCAAGATGATCATATGGTTCTTATCTTTAAGTCAATTGATGTGGTGAATAATATTTATTGATTTCCATATATTAAAACATCCTTGCATTCCAGGGATGAATCCTACTTGATCGTGGTGCACAATTATTTTTTATGTGCCTTTCAATACGATTCTCCAGAATTTTACTGAGGATTCTTGCATCTAGCTTCATCAGAGATATTGGTCTGTACTTTTCTTTCTTTGAGGTGTCTTTGTCTTGTTTCAGAATAAGGGTGATGTTGGCCTCATAGAATGAATTTGGCAGAGCTCCCTCTTTATCTGTTTCTCGAAATAACTTGAAAAGTATTGGTATTAATTCTTCTTTAAAGGTTTTGTAAAATTCCGCTGTATACCCATCTGGTCCTGGGCTTTTCTTGGTTGGTAGTCTTTTGATTGCTTCCTCTAAATCATCCATTGATATTGGTATGTTTAAATTGTGTGTATCCTCCTGACTCAGTCTGGGCAAATCATGTAACTTAAGAAATTTACCGATGTCTTCATATTTTCTATTTTATTGGAATATAGGTTTTCAAAATAATTTCTAATTGTCTTCTGTATTTCTGTAGCATCTGTTGTGATATTGCCTTTTTCATCCTGTGTGTTTGTAATTTGAGTTCTCTCTCTTCTTCTCTTCATTAGCATGGCTAAGAGTCTGTTGATCTTATTTATTTTTTCGAAGAACCAACTTTTATTTTTGTTAGTTTTTTCAATAGTTTCTTTTGTTTCAATTTCATTGGTTTCCACTCTGATTTTAATTATTTCTTGCCTTCTGCTACATTTGCTGTTGTTTTGCTCTTCCTTTTCTAGGGCTTTTAGATGAAGTGTGAGCTCATTTATTTGTTGGTTTTTGCTTTTTTTGATGAATGACCTCCAGGTGATGAATTTCCCTCTTAAAATTGCTTTCATTGTGTCCCATAGATTCCGATATATTGTGTCTGTATTTTCATTTATCTCTAAGAATTTTTTGATTCCCTCCTTTATGTCTTCTGTAACCCATGGATTATTCAGTAACATATTGTTTATTTTCCTAGTGATGTAGGATTTTTCCTTCCTTCTTTTATCATTGATTTACAGTTTCATTCCATTATGATCAGATAAAATGCATGGTATTATCTCCACCTCTTTATATTTACTGAGTGTTGCCCTATTGCATAATATATGCTCTATTTTTGAGAGGGATCCATGTGCTGCTGAAAAAAAAGTATATCCACTTGATGATGGTTGATATATTCTATATATGTCAGTTAAGTCTAGGATATTGATTGTGATATTGAGTTCTATATTTTCTTTATTCAACTTTTGTTTGGAGGATCTGTCTAATGGTGAGAGAGGTGTGTTGAAGTCACCCATAATTATTAGGTTGTGGTCTATTTGATTCTTGAACTTGAGAAGAATTTGTTTTATGAACATTGCAACACCATTATTTGGTGCATAAATATTGATAATTGTTATGTCTTGTTGGTGAATGGTTTCTTTTAACAGTATATAATGTCCTTCTTATCCCTTTTGATTAACTTAGTCTTGACTTCGATTTTATTCTATATGAGGATGGCCACCCCTGCTTGCTTACGAGGACCGTGTGCATGGTATAAATTTTCCCAACTTTTCACCTTCAGCCTGTGTATGTCTTTTCCATTCAGATGTGTCTCCTGGAGGCAACATATTGTTAGATTTGTTTTATTAATCCAAGTTACCAGCCTATGTTGCTTTATTGGAGATTTTAAGCCATAAACGTTTAGAGCTACTATTGATGTATGGTTTGTACTTCCAGCCATGTTTAATTATTTATCTTTGTTTTTAATTTACTTTGTTTCTCCATGATTAGCTTTCCCCCTGCACTCTGTCATTACCCAGTCACTTCCCACTGATGGTTTTGGTTGTTGTTTTTCATTTCTTCCTCATGTAGTGTTTTTCTCAAGATGCTTTGCAATGCTGGTTTTCTGGCTGCAAATTCTTTTAGCTTTTGTTAATCATGAAAGATTTTTATTTCATTTTCGTACCTGAAGGTTAATTTTGCTGGATCCAGAATTCTTTCTTGGTTGGCATCCATTGTCTTTCAGTGTTTAAAATACGTTGTTCCAAGATCTTCTCGCTTTCATCAACTGTGATGAAACATCCTTTGTTAACCTTATTGATTTACCCCTGAATGTAGTCTGCCTCCTTTTTCTTGTAGCTTTTAATATTTTCTCTTTGTTCTGTATATTAGATATGTTTATAACAAATGTCTTGGTGTTGGTCTACTGTGATTTTTTGTGCTCAGTGTCCTCTATGAATCTACAATTTGTATATCCGTTTCTTTTTTTATTTCTGGAAAGTTTTCTGTAATTATTTCATTCAGTAGGTTACTCATTCCCGTGGTTTGAATCTCTGGACCTTCCTCTATCCAGATGACTCATAAATTTGGTTTTTATATGTTATCCCATATCTCTTGGATGATTTTCTCGTGATTTTTTACCAGCCTTTCTGAGTTGGCTAGACTCTTTTCAAGATGATATATTTTGTCTTCATTATGTGACATTCTGTCTTCTACTTGCTCCACTCTTTTAGTAATTCTCTCAATTGAGTTTTTAATTTGGTTTATCGTTTCCTTCATTTCTAGAATTATTGTATGACTTTTTTTATTATCTCTATCTCCGTATAAAGATGCTTAACTTCTTTTTTTTAATCTGTTCATGTAATTCATTTTCAATGTGTTCTTTCACTGTTTGGATTTGCTGTCTCATATCTTTTTTAAGGTTCCATTCCATCTGTCTAAGGTATTCCTTGAGTTCTTTATATGATCATTTTTCTGATGACTCTAGGTCCTCCTGAGTATTTAGGCTGTCCTTCATTGTTTGTACTCTTTTTCTTTCTTGCTTTCTTATGCTGCTCATGTTACTTCTTGTTCTGTTTGAGTGCTGAGTTACTGATTAGTCTTATAAATTTATTTCATGCTTGGGAGGAAAGATATTAGAAGGGAAGGGAAGAAGTCAATAAGAGAATGAGAGTACGCAGGTAGAATTCAAGGAAGGGGGAAAAAGAAAATTGAAAAGAAATGAAAAGACAAAAGAAAAAAACAGAAAATAAAGAATGAAAGAAAAATTAAAAAAATAATAATGATAATAAAAAAATGAAAATTACAATTTAATAATAATAATAATAATTAATAATAAAATAAAGAAATTTAAAAACTTAAAAACATTAAAAAAGTTAAAGAAAAACAACAACAACAAGAATGAAAATGAAAGAAAAAGAAAAAAAAAACAAAAAACCCCCAAATTTAAAAAATAAATAAATAATGATAATAATAAATGCAGTCATAGAGTTTGATTAACTTCTCTTCCAATAGGTGGTGCTGTGCCCACTGGGCCGAGGTTCTCCTCTCAGTAGGTGGGAACCAATCACTATGCAGCTGCTCTTCCTTCCAGACTGGGCGGGTGTCCAATCCTGACACCCTAGGGCCTTCTCTTGTGTTTCCTCAAGCCATGCCCTGCTCACCTGCGACGCTCACCACAATACTGGCAACACGCCAGGTCTGCTGCTCCTGGGAGACCTGTTTTTATGAATACCTGGGCACACTCTCCCGGTTTGCTTCCCTCAGACCCTAAGTTTGTAGAGCTTGGGGCTGAGATCCCCAAGCGAATTTGTTTGCCCTCCGGGAGCCACGCCCCAGTAGCTGGTGCAAGAGACCTCAGTTGTCAGCACTGGTGGGAGCGGTAGCCTGGAGTTCTGTGCCACAAGTCCCGCGCCACTCCTGATTTTCTCGGTCTGGCTATCGCGCTCATGGTAGAGCTGAGAGGGACCCTTACGGGAGAGCTGGGAGGGGCCCTTAAGGATTCCCTGCTGTGTGGAGAGAGATGGCTAGGGAATTACAAACCTGTCGCGCTGGTTTCAATGAAGTTATCTCCTCCATCCTTGACGTCAGTTCTATGCCATGGTGGTATCCCATGCAAATGGTGATCATTCGTTCCCTTTGCTGGGTGACCGATGCAACTGGTGGGTCCTGACTGTCTCTCCCATGCCCCGTTTCAATCCTTTGGCCACTGCCTATGAAGGCTAGGTTGGCTTCTACCTCTGTAAGTTCAGAAGGGCAGACCAGTTATTTCAGCTGGATCGTTAGTGCTGAGTCACGAAACGCAGGCAAACCAGAGGTTGAATGCAACCGATCCGGGCTCGGTGTGTGTTCTGCGGGGCCCAGACTGTTCACCCCAGAATCATGTCAGTGCATCATTGCCTAGTGATGCTGAGCAAACAGTATTTAGACAGTTTATGACTCCCTATTCCAGCGCAGCTGAAGAGGTCAGAGACTTGATCTCTCCATACCCGCCGCCATTTTGGATATCTCTCCATGTGTTTTAAAGTTAACAAATATGTGAATTCCTGTCTCCCTTTCTCTGTAGCCTATTCAGCAGATGTGTTTTGATATGCACATATAGAATCCTAACTTGTATCACATGTACATTCTTGTGAGGTGGCTGACTTGGCAGACACAAATTGTGAGAAGAGATCACTATCCTAAACACTGCTGGAACTAAAAATTCAACCAATGGGTGAGCTTCCTAGTTGAACAACATTATACATAAATCCATGTTCAGTAAATTGAATATTTTTGGATCTGTGGATGATATATATATCTCGATCAATTACGATTGGCATATCTATTGCTACTTTTGAATGTCTGTGTGTGTGTTTTGTTATATATATCTATATATCTATATCTATATCTATATCTATATATATATATATATATATATATATATATATATATATATATATATATACAATCTCCAGATTTTTAAAATATGAAATATATGTGTCTTATATACACTCCCTAAATTCATTCATGTTCACGTATGTGGATTTATAATCAACTTTTCACAATATTATTCTCAGAAATATTCATCCACCTGAAATACATATTTGTTTTCTAGTACTGAAAACTAACTTCAGTGAATGGTACATACATATCCTAATATTTCTAGAGTAACTGTCCCAGTTTAACATCAATGCAAGTAGATTGCTATGGTACATGATTTGTATTTTTACGTTCATTTTTATTCAAAACTGGTACATTACTATTTCTTAAGTTTATGCACATCATAGGATATATATTTTATCCACAAGTTCGCAAATTTATACAAATTTGTTTCACTTTCAATCACTTCCTGCTTCAGGACACATGTATTCTTCCATCTTTCTTGACTGGTCTCTTCCTGAGACCTCTTTCAAAACACATTATTTTCGATTTCCATAATCACTTTTGAAGCAAAACTCAAATCCCCTTCATGATAAATTATAACTCTGATATTTCCAATGGATGTATAACTGGTTGGAATGAATGATTGTATACCAATATCAGATTTCTTATATATTTTCAGATATCAATTCAATCCATTATTTAGAGTTAAACCAGTTATATTATTTATTCACAGTATGGTCTATGCATGCTTTTTCTTTCTATTCATAGACACAGTGTACACCTCTTTGTACCCCCAATACTAATTTATATGTCTTCAAAATATTGCTCCCAGAAATAGTGGAAGAAATACGCATGTCACCTGATCTACATATACATTTTATCACAGAAATATTCTGGACACAAAATGCAAAGATCACACTTATGATTGTACCAAAGCCTAAATGGAAAGAAAATATGGATTACTAAAATCATCCATGTCCAAGTTGCCTAATGCTCTCAAATGTCAATCTTATTGGTGACTACATATTTGTTTCCTCTTAAGATTATATATTCAAACTCAACCCGATTGAAAATGTTTAATCCTATCCCTCACTTTATACATTGCCTGATTTCATAATGTCTCTATTGCCATCTGCTTTCTTACATATTTTCCACAGTTCACCACTGTGACTGAACCTTCACATGTGCTGACATTTGCTTTCACACTCTAATTGATAACTTATTGCTGAAGAACTTTTTTTCCAAATCCTATACTCACTCTTCTTCCTAAACCTACTGACTATCTTCCTAATCCTACTGACTATCCCTTTTTGACTGGATATTCTCTTCTACATTCAATCATCCAACGTACAAGGTCTTATGCCATTGTATATCGATTTATCTGAGACATCTGTGAGAACGTAATTCAATGGTAAGTATCCCAATCAAGGGCCCAATGATTTTCTGAGCTTCAAATATTACTTAGATTTATTTTTTCATACATGTATTTCACCTCTATATTCTTATAAATATCGCATGTTCCCAATACCATTAATCATCCAGCAGAATGATTCCTAAGCCAAATGGAAAATGTTATTCACCCTAACCATACACTGTTCCCTCAATCTCATTTTACAGAAGAGTAGGGACAGTGTTGGTCTTAAAATACAGAAATGTAGTGGATCTTCCATCTGCTGAGAACCTCCAAGCCTCATGCAGAAATGATCCCTGGAGAAGATGTAGGCATCTATGAAAGACCTGAGAGAGCAAAAATCATCTTCCATGGCAAACAACCTGGTCACGATGAAGGGTTGCATCAGAATCAGCCAATCTCTCCTTAATGTAGAGAAGATGGACAAAACCATGCCTGTGTGGAGAGCTGTTACCATTTGCCTACAGGTGATATACCATTCTACCATGTGAAAGTGTGACAGGAAGTAGGGGCAGCCTCCATCTCATGGTACCTTTGGAAGCAATTGTTATGATAAAGTGGTTGCTAAGGCAGTGATCTCATTCAGTTCCTGAAGAAAGTGATCTCATCTCACTTCCTGGTGATGGAATTCTCTGAACTTGGGATACAGAAAGCCAGGCACCCAGAGCCAGTCCCAGTCCTAGTCCCAGTGGTCTCACTTTTTTGGATTAACCAAGGACAGAGTCAGTCTTTCTTGGTACCTACTGATGTAGGATGGCCAAATGCCAGGAAAGCTCGGAAGAGGGGCTCTTCCTGAGAAAGCAGGTAGTGGCTCAATCCTGGCTCCTGACAACTTCACAGAGTTGGCCAAGAAGACCAGATCTGAGACAGGACAGGCCATTTTGGGGGATCATAGTATGACCCATCAGTCAGAGCACACACCGGACAGTCACAGACCTATTTGAGGGAAGGAGGTGCCATTGTGGGTGTGGGTGTGGGTTTGTGGTTTTGTCTCATGTTCTGAGATTAGGTAGGAAAGGCGGTTTGTTTGATTTGGAGTGAACAGTTTCTAGTAAGTCGTTTGACAGCGCAAGTGTTTCTATGTCTGTGTATCCCACTGTGTTTGTACTTGTACACATTAGAAAAGAGAATGCATTAATGGATGTGTCTTGTCTCGTAGAAAGCTTCCCAGCATTCATCCAGCCCAATTTATGAATTGACTATGGCTTGCCTTATTGATGGGCAATACCTGCTACCTTCCTAAGTTGCTGTTTTCTTCCTGAATTATGGCCACTTTCCAGAATAGGCTCATGGTTTTGTGTCCAAGATATGTACTACCTCTAAGCTCGGTGACATGGCCATGTACTGGATAGCTGAAGGGAATGGCGAGCATCTCAGAAAACTCAGATATCAGTGTGACCAGTAAAGTCTCAGTGGAGAATCCCTGCTTTGGGCCATTTGCTTACCTATTGTTCTGTTGCCCTGAGAGTCAGGAAGGTTTTTGTCTCAGGCCACAGCTTTTTGAATCCTGAAGAAAAGATTTTTCAAATGGAAATTAATAGGATTCACCTTTGGCTCTTTTCTTAATTGATTTGGAAAGAGGTGTGTCTGAATCAGCCTCTTGGCCCAGTGTGATTCTTTGACTTAGATACTCAGCACCTGATGGATCTAAAGAAAGATCATGTGTGCATCCAAATCCAAAATGGCAAAAAAGAGCAGTCATTGTGGATGAAGTCTTTTGCCTTCCTCTGTAAGGTTTCTGAATTCCATCAAGTGAGAATAGGGATCATTTGGGTCAAATGATTTCTTCAAATTAATACAGAAGCTTTCCAATAGGTGCTTGGGTTTTCTCATCTCTCCAATTTACATAAAGAATGTGTACCCGACACTCAGTAGGCCTCAAATTGGTGAAGCAGAGCAATATTAAGGTCAGGCCTATTTGATCACTCCTGGTACACAGGAAGGATGTACAGGCCACCGGGAATTTAGGCAAATGAGGGCAACGGAGCTTATTTTGGACACTGTCTTGGGCTATGCTAATGCTCTCAAATGTCAATCCTATTGTTGACTTCATCTTTGTTTCTTCCTAAGCTCATACATTCAACCTCAACCCTGTAGAAAATATCTAATCCCATAACTCACTTTATTCTTTTCCTGATTTCCTAATGTCTCTATTGATATCTGCTGTTCTACATATTTTCCCCTGTTCATCATTGTGACTGACTCTTCACTTGTGTTGATATTTACATTGACTCTCTAACCAAAACCCTATTGGCAAAGAACTTTTGTTCCAAATCCTATACTCACTTTTCTTCCTAAACCTACCAACTATCTTCCTAATCCTACTGACTATAACTTTTTGAATAGATGTTTTCTTCTACATTCAATCATCCAAGTAAAGTTTGGGCGAGTGCCGGAGAAAGAGACCACCAAGAGACTATCTCATGCAACAGCAAAGGTTTTATTGGGGGTCCAGCATGCTGGGGCTCAGAGCTCACTTGAATAGAGCAGAGAGACCTGACAACAGCTTAAGCAGAGCTTATATACTTTCCTTGCAGAGGGCAGGGATGGAAGTTCATTGATGGGTCAGGGAGAGTGGATGGTTTGTATTCAACTGGGTGAGGGAGTACATTCTGCAGTTTGGTAATTTTGGACAGCATATTCTGGGAACAAGATTAGCAAACAGTTCTCAAGATTTCAACAGTGTTTTGTTACGCATACAGAAAAACAGGAAGTGACAAGTACATATTTTATTAACCTTTCATTCCCCACTTCTTCTTCTGGCTACTTTTAATCATAAAAGTGATCATTGTGGGGTGTCACATTCTATGTCTGCTAGTGGGGTATTACCATAAGTTTAATTTGTTCAATTTGAGCTTGGAGAAAAGAAATTACACGGTTGAGAAAACAGGGTTTTATAGTTAGCAATAATATGAGGATTATTATTGGACTGGCTAGGGTTGATAAAAACGTAGTTAACCAGGGGGACTGTGTAAAAAAAGACGCAAACTACCATTCTTGGGCCTCTCTCTCTCTCGTTGTCACTCTTCAAGACATCTTTTTAATTTACTCATAGATTTTTTTTACAACTCCAGTATTGTTGACATAAAAACAACATTCTTCCCTCAATGAAGCACAAAGGCCCCCTTCTCTCATGAAAAGGAGGTCCAACCCTCGACTGTTCTGTAAAACAACTTCAGAGAGAGAGGTTAAAGATTCGTTCAAAGCTGTGATGGAGGTTTCTAATATCTTTAATTTTTGATCTATTGCTGCTTTGGGTCATTTGTTGTGTCCCATGGGCCAGAGCAATGGTTCCCGTGCCCTACCCTGCAGTAACTACTATTCGTAATAGAATGGCTAAGGTGAGGGACATATGTTTTCAGTGGAACCGTGTTCTATGCCCCCCTCTTTGATCTTCAAATGAACCTGCATCATGATAGAGCACTCTGGGAAACATCTGCACCATTACACAATTAATCACATCTGTTGACCATTTCATGAAAACATAAACAGTGTTTAAGTATATAGAATTATACTGTTGTAGGGACGGACAAGGCAAGGCACCTAAGATAGCACCAAAGACAGGAAAACAGTCTTTTTTGGTTGCAACCAGATTCAGGGGGCATTGCTTCTGTTGTAATCAATTAATCCCCTGAAACCCAAGTTTAGGTAGTTTCAGAATTTTGTACACAACACGTAAGGAAAGGGGCTCAGAAGTTCACAGTCTGCAGAAGTTCACAAAAAGCAGTTTTCGTTTCTGTTTTTTCCTCAGTTTGGGGCAAGTTAACTTTTCAAGGACACCTATGTGGGGGAGAGCTTTTTCTTCCCTTTCTTTTTTTTCAACCTGCCAGCTGTTTCCATGCAGCCCAATTTGTAACTTCATTATCTTAGAAATGTAGCCATCTCTGTGAAGCCCCAGCTCAAGGCCAGAGGCCTTTTTTTCACATATTTTGTGAAAAACTATTAAGGGTGTGTCTAGATTAGGAGTGCTGGTTTTTTTTAGCCAGTTTCCAAGGAGACCAGGGCAACACGAAAATAGGAAGTTTATCTACAGTGATCTCTTTTATAGGGACTCTTTTGCTGAAAGTCGTAAATCAGCCATGGTGAAGACTTCTGGAGAAGGTTAATTAAGACTTTTCTGTGGACCTGGTACAGAGGGGGACGACTTGGAAGGCAGGGATGAGAGCAACTTCCGTGGATCTGAGAATGAGGAAGGAGAGATGTAAAAGAATATTGGGAGAGGGCTTTGGGATCTTAATAGCAAGAAAAATTTGAGCAGTAGAACAGATAGAACAGAGAGGGAAACGGGAGTGAGTATCCAAAAAAGCCTGTGAGGGACTTTAAATTTTTAGTAACCTGTTTTCAGTGATGACAAAGCAACATTAAAGGCCATTTTCATTACATTTTGGATAAGGGTCTGAGGGTTCTCCTCAGTGGGTTTGAGCTTTGCATTAGCTGGTAAGAGGACCTGGAGGGACCCAGTGTGGACACTGACAGGAGAAGAGAGTAGTGAGTGAGTGGAGTGGTACCTCAGTACCTGCTACCTCAGCAAGGGGGCAATGGTCTGAGAACTGGTGGAGATTTGGGTTTTTGATCTAGATATTGGAGGGCAGAAATCAAGTTGCTGAGGTGGGAGTGACAGCAGAGAGTCTGGAGCAGAAGGCTGAGGGTAAGCATCTATTGGAGAAGCATAGTTCAGGATGTGAGCAAAGGAGGGAGAAGGCCTCCACATAGGGGAATCTCCTTTTACCCTTTTGAGCACTTTCAGAAGTTTAAAATGTCACGCAGAATTTGAGGATATAGAGACCCCTCTTGGGGCCATCGGTTTTGGTTATCTAATTGGTAATATGGCCAATGCTGTTTACAGAATTTGATGAGGATTTTGGGTTCCATCTGGCAGTCCCTGTATGCTCACAGCCCCATGACTTACAGAAGAAGTCTGCTCTCCCCCCCGCACAGCCGTGACTGTTTGTGGCTTTGATACTCCGCCGGGCAAACATAGTAATCTAGGCTAGCCAACCTGCATCTGGCTCACGTGTCCCTACATCCATAATGTTTGTTTCCATTTTCTATGGTACCGAAGGGATTTAATGGAATTTTAGTGGGATCCTCTTCATCAGGGATATCTCAATAGGAAAGACCTATAGCCAGCTGACAAATGTCTGGGTGGAGAGATGGCCACCAGGTCCATAAGGGGGCTGTATGTGAGATAGACCATACTTCTTTTCCAGTAGGATTTGTGATCAGCCATCGCTGCTTAAGGGGCCGATGAGGGTTAAGACTACTGGTCGTCAAGGGGAGAATAAATGTCTTCCAGGATCTTCTTGACAACCATTTGCTCTGTTTCTTTTTTTTTCTTTTTTCTTTCTTTTTTTTGTGGGGAAGGCTTCAATCCATCCTGAAAATGTATCTTCAAAGACTAGAAGATATTTAAGTCCATACCTTGCTGGCTTAATTTCAGTAAAGTCCACTTCCCAGAATTTTCCTGGTATGGTTCCTCGTAGGTGCTTTCCTGCAGGAAGCTTGGAAGGGTAAGTATTAACCAATTGATGGACCTGACAGGCTTTTGTTACCCATTCAGTTATTTTCTTTCACTGTGAGTCGGTTAGTGGAAAACTCTGTTCTTGATCTTTCAGGAATGAATGCAGTTTCTTTGAACAAAGATGAGTGAGTTGATGAACATTTGCTACTGACATAGTTAGAGCCATGATTATAGGAGTATTTACTGAAGGATTTAGAAATTCCACTTGGGGGCCTTCAGGGTTAAAAGTTATTTTGGCCCAGAGCTTAGTGAGCAGATCTCTGCCCATCAATGGGGCCGGGCATTCTGGGATTACTAGGAAGGAGTGATGGATTTATCCTTTCCCCTGGTCCATGGTCCCCTTAGTTGTCAAAGTCTGATATTTACTGAATTTAGACCCTGGAATTAGAGACCTTTTATTTGATAGAGGGCCCAATGGGGCCTTAAGGGCTGAGTATATTGCCCCTGTATCTACTTCAAAGTTTACTGGGGTCCCCTCCACTTCAAAAGTTACCCTGAGGTCGGGGAGAGGATCTGAGCCCCGACTTTCTTAGTCATCCTCCAGAGTCAGAATGTCTGGCTGGCGTGGCTGTCTCTTTCTAGGGCAATCTTTGGCCCAGTGTCCTTTTTCTTTAGAGTAGGCACATTGATCTGAGGCCAGGGGTGGCCTCTAGTGTGGGCCCAGGTATCCCTTTCTGTCTCTCTGTTTCTTAATTTCTGGCCTGTTTGTTGTTGTGACCAGGACCTTAGTCAATGCCTTAGTCTGTCTTTTGCTTCTCTCATCCTCCCTTTGCTCCCTTCTCTTCCTCAGTTTCACTCTTATAGTATACCTTGTTGGCTTCTCTAACTAAATCTCTCAAAATCATATCTTGTAATCCATCTAAGCATTGTAACTTTCTTTTAATATCTAGGGCAGCTTGCCCAATAAAGGCCATTGTGACAGATGCCTTTTGATCCTCTGCCTGAGGATCGAAAGTAGTATATCTCCTATATGCCTCCATAGTTCTCTCTAGGAACATAGAGGTAGATTCACCAGGCCCTTGAATAATCTCTCTTACCTTGGCCAAATTAGTTGGTTGCCTAGCGGCCACTAAGATACCCACTATTAGAGCCCGGTGATAAGTGGACAGATGCTCCCTACCTTCAAATGTGTTGGGGTCCCACTTGGGTCGTTTCAAGAGAAAGCCGGCTTTGATTATGTTGGGAAGTTGTGTTGGTCACCCATCTAGTCCGAGGATATTGTTTTCTAGCATCCAGGAGGATTCTCTTTTGTTCCTCTGTCATGAAGAGAGTCCCTATGAGTTGTTGGCAGTCATCCCAAGTAGGCTGGTGTGAAAACATCAATGACTCAACCAGACCTGAGAGCCAGGTTGGGTCCTCGGTAAAAGGAGGATTGTTATTTTTCCATTTATATAGGTCTGAAGAGGAGAAGGCCAATACTGGTAGGCTTGCATTTTTCCTCCATGGCCGTTGTCAATCATTGGCCCATAGGAATGGAGGGGGAGCAACACGGGAGTTTCAGGGTTTTAAATCATTTGACGCCGTCGAGTTCCTTTAGCCAGGCCAGCTTCCTCCAGGGGAGGAGGGGCTGTGTGTGCTGCAGGGGAGTTATCTGGAGTGCGCTGGGCTGTCTTATCTTTCTCCAATGGTGGAGAGGCTGAGTCAGCAGCAGGGGAATCACTTAGAGGGTGTTGGGGGTTGTGGGATGAGGGTAGAAGATAAGGAGGGGGATGAGAGTCCAGTAGAGTCAAATCTTGTGACTCAGGGAGAATAGAGGGTGGAGGAGGAGGATGAGCAGAGGGTTTGAGAGATCGTGGGGAAAAGAGTAGGAGCGGGGACATGGCAAGGAAAGGCTTCACCCATGGAGGAGGAGATTTGCAGAGGTCCTGCCAAGTTAAGATATATGGCTGTTGATCGGGATGGCTATGTGGCCCTGGCTGTAAGACAATATCTCTGACTTATTAAATTAGTGCGAAGTAGAAAGATCCTTCTAGGGGCCATCCGAATGCAAAGGTGGGCCATTCTGAGGCACAGAGATTCTGCCAGGTCCAGCGTTTTACTGAAAAAGAAAGATTCTGAGCCCTTAAGCGGACTTTGGTCCAGTGATCAAGGTCAGAGACAGAGGCATTGAAGTGACCTGTCCCATAATGAAAGATACACAAACAGTAAAAGCAACTCTCACAACACAGACAAGACAAGATAATAAAGACAGGCAATGAACGTCCAACACTGAGACCAAGACTGAGCAGCCGGCAAAACCCGATGGGCTGGCAATACCGAATCTGAAACAAAACATCACTGAGTCGAGGAGACTATTGTTCCTTGATTCCCGATTCCTCTGTGGCGTCCCCCAGAGCCTGTGGCTCTGTGACACATCTGCCAGCCACCGTCAAAGAGAGCTCATGCAACTTCATCAACAGCCATTTTGCCAAGCCCTAACCTGAAACCTGAAACCAGAAAGAGGCGCCTTACTTTCCCTGAGAGTAGCCCATTGAGGTCTCTCTTCCACCACTGCCGGATCTCGAAGGAACCTCCATATATAAAGGTCGGGAGAGCGTTGGGGGAAGAGACCACCAAGAGACTCCCTCATGCAAAAGCAAAGGGTTTATTGGGGGTCCAGCATGCTGGGGCTCAGAGCTAATTTGAATAGAGCAGAGCTCATATACTTTCCTTGAAGTGGGCAGGGAGGGAAGTTTATTGATGAGTCTGGGCGAGTGAGCAGTTTGCGTGCAACTGGGTGAGGGAGTACATTCTGCAGTTTGGCAGTTGGGGACAGCACATTCTGGGAAAAAGATTAGAAAACAGTTCTCAAGATTTCAACAGTGTTTTATTAAGCATACAGAAAAACAGGAAGTGACAAGTACCTATTTTATTAACATTTCACAACCAACTATACTTTGCCAGATTTCCTAAAGTCTCTATTGATATCTGCATTCCTACATATTTTCCCCAGTTCTGCATTGTGACTGATTCTTCACATGTTCTGACATTTACATTCACTGTATACCCGAAACCCTATAGCTAAAGAACTTTTGGTCCAAATCCTATACTCACTCTCCTATATAAACCTACCGACTATCTTCCTAATACTACCGGTTACTCCTTTTTGACTGGAAGTTCTCTTTTACAATCAATCATCCAAGTTACAAGGTCCTATGCAATTATATATCAATTTATCTGAGACATCTTTGCAGAACATAATTCAAAGCAAAGTATCCCATCTGTGCAGAAAATAAATCAAAGCTTAATACCGAAATCAAGGGCTCAATGCTTTTCTGGACTTCAAATCTTACCTAGATTTCTGTTTTCATACTCATATATTTCACCTATATATTCTTGTAAATATTGCAGGTTTCCAATACCATTATTCATCCAGCAGAATGATTTCTATTCCAAATCGAACCTGTTATTAACCCTAACCATACACTGTTCCCTCAATCTAACATAAGAGAAGAGCAAGGACAGAGTTGGTCTTAAAATACAGGAATGAAGGAAATCTTCCAACTGCTGAGAAACTAAAAGGTCCATGCACAAATGATCTCTAGAGAAGATGTAGGTAGCTATGAAGGAACTGAGAGAGCAAAAGTCATCTTCCTTTGCAAACAACATGGTCAGCATGAAGTGATGTGTCTGAATCAGCCTCTCTCTTCTTTATGTAGAGAAGAAGGACCAAACCAGGCCTGTGTGGAGAGCTGTTCCCAGTTACCAATGGTTGATATACCATCCTAACTTGTGAAAGTGTCATATAAAGTAGGGGAAGCCTCCATTTCATGGGACCTTTGGAAGTAAATGTTAAGACAATGTGGTTGCCAAGGCAGTGACCTCATTCAGTTCCTGAAAGAAGTGACCTCACCTCACATCCTTGGTGATGGAACTCTCTGAACTTGGGATCTAGGAAGCCAGGCACACAAATCTAGTCCCAGTCCCAGTCCCAGTGGTCTCACTTCTTTTGATTTACCAAGGACAGAGTCAGTCTTTCTTGCTACCTACTGATGTGAGGATAGCCAAATGACAGGAAAGATCTTAAGAGTGGCCTTTCCTGAGAAAGCAGGAAGTGGCTCACCGCTGTCTCCTGACAACTTCACAGAGTTGGCCAAGGAAACCAGATCTGAGACAAGACAGGCCATTTGATGGGAACATAGTATGGCCCAGCAGTCAGAGGACACACACGATAGTCAAGAGACCTACTTTGAGGAAAGAGGTGCCTTTGTGGGTGTGGGTGTGTGTTTGTGATTTTGTCTAATGTTCTGAGAATAGGTAGGAAAGGCGGTTTGTTTGGTTTGGAGTGGACGGTTTCTAATAAGGGATTTGACAAGTCGAAGGTTTCTATGTCTGTGTATCCCACTGTGTCCATGGTTGTAGACATTAGAAAAAAGAATGCAGCAATTGATGTGTCCAGTCTAGTAGAAAGCTTACCAGCATTCTTCCTGCCCAATTTATGAATGGAATGCGGCTTGCCGTATGGATGGGTAACACCTGCTATCTTCCTAAGTTCCTGATTTCTTCCTGAATTCAGGCCACTCTCCAGAATTGGCTCATGGTTTTGTGTCCAAGATATGTACCACCTCCAAGCTCTGTGACATGGCCATGTACAGGATAGCTGAAGGGAATGGCGAGCATCTCAGAAAACACAGATATCAGTGTGACCAGGAAAGTCTCAGTGGAGAAACCCTGCTTTTGGCCTATTGCTAACCTATTGTTCTGTTGCCCTGAATGTCAGGAAGGTCTTTGCCTCATGCCACCCCTTTGTGAAGACTGAAGAAAAAGTTTTCAAATGGAAATGAATGGGCATCTCCTGTGGCTCTTTGCTTAATTGCTTTGGAAAGGGATGTGTCTGAATCAGCCTCTTGGCCCTATGTGAGGTTGTGGCTCAGATTTTCAGCACCTGATGGATGTAAAGAGAGATCCCATGTGTGCATCCAAAACCAAATTGGTCAAAAGAGCAGTCATTGTGGATGAAGTCTCTCGCCTTTATCTTTAAAGTTCTTGAACTCGATCAAGTGAGAATAGGGATCCTTTGGGTCAAATGAGTTCTTCAAAGACCTGCAGAGGTGCTTGTGTTTTCTCATGACGGCAAATCACATAAAACTATATACCTGATACTCAGTTTTCCACAAATTGGAGAAGCATAGAAGTATTAACGTCTAGCATATTTGATCAATCCTGGTTCACATGAAGGGTGTCCAGACCACCCTGATGTTACACCAATGAGGGCAAGGGAGTTATTTTGGCCAGTCTCCTGGACTCCGTCACTCATGGAAACCTACAGCCAGAGGTTATGATTAGTGTCTATATGGAAGAAGATGAGGGCCATATGGGAGTGTTTTGGTTTTAATTTTGGTCATTTGTGTCCGGTTGAAAGACATGACTGAGAAAACCTGGGCTTGAACTCTGGTGTGATTCCCCTTATAGACTGAGTTCTGGAACTGACTTCAGAGAAGTATTGCCATGAATTTTGTTGGGATTTTAGGAGGCCACCTATGAGAATCACCCTTGGAAACAGAGATCTAGGCCCAGGGTGGCTATCCAAAGAGCCCGGGAAATCTCAGCCAGGATATCACATGATTTTATTCTGAAAGACTTGGCATCCATAGTAGAGAGTCACAACACCCATGGACGTCACATTGTAGACCTCAATGGGCCTGGCTTCATGTGACCTTTTGGCCACTCTTTGGGAAGCCTTGCCTGTGAGAGTTCTCCAGAGCATTCATTGAAATGAGCTTCCTCACCATTTAATGGTTCCTGAATGAATTGAAACCCACAGTGCCTCCAACGTCATCTTTGAAAAATGCCTTGATAAATACCATGAAATTTTTGAAATTTCCATGACCAGGTGGCACTGGAGAACCTTTGGATGTTGCTGATCATGAGTGTACCAGACAGTGCCTTGATTGACTCGGCTTCATGAAAATGGTGTAGAACAGAGATGCCAGTAAGTTGGAACCTGCTGAGTAATGTGCCTAGAGCAGTGGTGGGAAGGTGTGTGATAAAAAATTTGTTTTTGGGCCATGTGGATCTGCCATTGGCTTCCAAATGGCTTGTGACTGACATGGTGCAGCCAGCAGACCCTTACATGAAAAGGCATCTTGTTATATGGAGATGTTTCCGGGCAATGTTCAGAATCAGGTTGCTATGGACATGGGGCCAAGCTATGTGCGTTAGAAGCCTGGTTGGTGCATTCTCCTGCAGACGCTGACTCACCACACATGACAGATTTGCCTCCAGAACTGTGTCCCAGTTGAACTCCTTTAATTTCATGAAGCAATTGCCAAAGTCCCAGTGCAGCAGCAAGAAACACCACGAAAATAGAAGATGACCAAATGGCTTCACAGTCCACATGAAAAGACACTTATCCCCCAATGGTCACCGTTTACTTACAAAGAGAGAATTCAGCACTGCTGCCTCATGTTTCTTTGGAAAATAAGAAACCATTTCCTCCAGGTCACATAGATGCAGACACAGATTTGATGGTCTCACTAGAAAGCAGCTAAAGCTCCTGACAACAACATATATTTCAAGTGCCCAACCTCAGAGGCAGTTTCTCAAGAAGTATTTAGGCCAGCAGAGCTCCATGTTTATGGAGTTTTTACCCTGTCCCATACTTTTGGAAACTCCTCTACCACTGCCAAGGTTGTAAACCCCTGAGCATATTCCATTCCATATATATATTCACAGATTTTCTAACTCTTCTCCTCTAATTGTGTCTTACTTTGGGCGAAGGTAATGTCAAGGAATTGTTCTGGATGAGAGTGGGAAGATTTTGTTTAGCACATATTTGTATACACATTGGATTCCTTTTTCTATTTTACATTTGAAATACTGAATCCCTGACACTAACACATACCCTAATAGATTCTGAGTACTAATCATAATATGATGGAGAAAAATAACCGAAACAGAATAGAAATACAAGCAGTTCAGAGGAGGCATGTTGTATTTTTGGACTTGCGTTTTGCATTATATAGGGTAGGAGTTATAAATCTAGTCCATTTTTAATTGAAATAGTTCTCCATGTTCTTTTAATGTTAACAAATATGTGAATTCCTGTCTCCCTTTCTCTGTAGTCTATTCAGCACATGTATTTTTATATGCACATATAGAATCCTACCTGGTATCACACGCAAATTTTCATGAGTTACATGACTTGGCAGATACAAACTGTGAGAAGAGATCACTCCTCCTAAACGATGTAGGAACTGAAAATTCAACCTATGGGGGAGCTTCCTAGTTAAAAAAAGTTATACATAAATCCATATCGACTAAAATGAATATTTTTGGATGTGTGGATGATATATATTTCACTGTGTAATTAGATTGGCATATATATATATATATATATATATATATATATATATATATATATATATATATACTCTCCAGATATTTCATAATATTTAACATATGTGTCTTATTATACACTCCCTAAATTTATTCTTGTTCATATATGTGGATTTATAATCAAATTTTCACAAGATTATTCTCAGAAATATTCATTCACCTGAAATACATATTTGTTTCCTAGTATTGAAAACTAACTTCAGTGAATAGTGCATATAAATCCTAATATTTCTACAGTAACTAACCCAGTTTAATATCAATGCAAGTAGATTCCTATGGGACATGACATTTATTTTGAAGTTCATTTTTATTCAACACTGGTACATTTCTATTTCTTGAGTTTATGCACATTATAGCATATATATTTCATCCACACGTTCACAAATTTATAGGCATTTATTTCACTTTCAATCACTTTCTGCTTCAGAAACATGTGTTCCTCCATGTGTCTGACTGGTCTTTTCATGAGACTTCTTTCCAAACACATTATTTTCGGTTTCCATAATCACTTTTGAAGCAAAACTCACACACTCTTCATGATAATCCATAACACTAAGATTACAATTAGACGTATAACTAGTTGTTATGAATGATTCTATATCAATATATGATTTCTTATATATTTTCAGATATCAATTCAATCCATTATTTAAAGTGGAACCAATTATATTATTTATTAACTGTATGATCTATTCATGCATTATCTCTATATTTATAGACACAGGGTACACCTCGTTGTACCCCAATACTAATTTATACATATTTTAAATATTGCTGCCAGAAATGGTCGAAGAAATACTCGTGTCATCTGATCTACATATACATTTTATCACAGTAATATTCTGGACCAAAAAAGCAAAGGTCACTCTTAAGATTGTACCAAAGCCTAAATGAAAAGTGAGCATGGATTACTAAAACCTTCCATGTCCAGGTTTCCTAATGCTCTGAAATGTCAATCGTATTGGTGACTACATATTTGTTTCTTCCTAAGATTATATATTCAACCTCAAGCCTGTTGAAAATGTCTAATCCTATCACTCACTTTATACTTTGCCTGATTTAGTAATGTCTCTATTTATGTCTGTATTCCTACATATTTTCCCCTGTTCATCATTGTGACTGACTCTTCACATATGCTGACTTTTACATTCACTGTCTACCTGAAACCCTAATGCTTAAGATCTTTTGCTCTAAATCCTATACTCACTCTTCTTTCTAAACCTACCGACTATCTTCCTAATCCTACCGACTATCTCTTTTTGAGTGGATGTTCTCTTCGTCATTCAATCATCCAAGGTACAAACTCCTATGCCATTGTATATAGATTTATCTGAGACATTTTTGCAGAACATCATTCAAAGCTATGTGTACCAATTAAGGGCCCAATGCCCTTCTGGGCTACATATCTTCCCTAGATTTCTATTTTTATACTTATATTTCACCTATATATTCTTGTAAATATCATAGTTTCCCAATACCATTATTTGTCATGCAGAAATATTCCTAACCCAAATTGAACATGTTATTAACCCAAACCATACACTGTTCTCTCAATCAAACTTTACAGAAGAGCAGGGACAGGGTTAGTTTTACAATACAGGAATGTAGGGCATCTTCCACCTGTTGAGAACATCAAAGGTCCATGCAGAAATGATCTTTTGAGAAGATGTAGGCAGCTATGAAAGACTGAGAGAGAAAAGTCATCTTCTATGGCAAACAACCTCGTCAGCATGAAGGGATGTGTATGAATCAGCCTCTCTCTTCTTAATGTAGAGAAGATGGACCAAACCAGTCCTAGGTGGAGAGCGGTTCCCAAGTGCCCATGGTTTATATACCATTCTAACTTATGAAAATGTCACAGGAAGTAGGGGCAGCCTCCATCTCATGGGACCCTTGAAAGCAACTGTTCGTATAAAGTGGTTGTCAAGGCAGTGACCTCATTCAGTTCCTGAAGAAGTGATCTACCTCACTTTCTTGGTGATGGAACTCTCTGAACTTCGGATCCAGGAAGCCAGGCACCTGGAGCCAGTCCAGTCCAATACCCATTGGCTCATTTTTTTGGATTTACCAAGGAGAGTGTCAGTCTTTCTTGGTACCTACAGATGTGAGGATGGCCAAATACCAGGAGAGCTCTGAATAGGGTCCTTTCCTGAGAAAGCAGGTGGTGGTTCACTGCTGGCTCCTGACAAATTCACAGAGTTGGCCAAGGAGACCAGATCTGAGATAGGACAGGCCATTTTGGGGGAACATAGTTTGGCCCACCACTCAAAGGACACTCCGGATAGTCACAGAGTTACATGGGGGAAGGATGTGCCTTTGTGGGTGTGATTCAGGTTTTGTTTCATGATCTGAGAATAGGTAGGAAAGGTGGTTTGTTTGATTTGGAGTGGACTTCTTCTAGTAAGTAGTTTGACAAGGCGAGGGTTTCTATGTCTGTGTATCCACTGTGTCCGTGGTTGTAGATATTAGAAAAGAGAATGCAACAATTGATGTGTCCTGTATAGTAGAAAGATTCCCAGCATTCATCTTGCCCAACTTATGAATGAACTGAGGCTTGCCTTATCCATGGGCAACACCTGCTATCTTCCTAAGTTTCTGTTTCCTTCCGGAATTCTAGCCACTCTCCAGAATAGGCTCATGGTTTTGTGTCCAAGATATGTACCACCTCCAAGATCTGTGACATGGCCATGTACTGGATAGCTGAAGTGAATGGCGAGCATCTCAGAGAACTCAGATATCAGTGTGACCAAGAAAGTCTCAGTGGAGAAACCCTGCTTTGGGCCTTTTGCTTATCAATTGTTCTGTTGCCCTGAATGTCAGGAAGGTCTTTGCCTAAGGCCACCCCATTGTGAAGCCTGAAGAAAACAGTTTTCAAATGCAAATGAATGGGCATCACCTGTTGCTCTTTGCTTAATTGCTTTGGAAAGGAATGTGTCTGAATAAACCTCGTGGCCCTGTGTGAGGTTGTGGCTTAGATTCTCAGCACCTGATTTATGTAAAGAGATATGCCATGAGTGCACCCAAAACCACAATGGCCAAAAGAGCAGTTATTGTGAATGAAGTTTCTCACATTCATTTGTAAGTTTCCTGACCCCCATCAAGTGTTAATAGGGATCCTTTGGGTCAAATTATTTATTCAAAGCCCTGCAGAGGCTAGCCCATAGGTTTTTGGGTTTTCTCATGACTCCAAATCATATAAAGAATCTATACCGGACAGTCAGTAGGCCTCAAATTGGAGATGCAGAGCAGTATTAACACCTGGCCTATTTGATAACTCCTGGTTCACAGGATGGGTGTCCAGGCCACCGTGAATTTAGGCAAATGAGGGGCAAGAGAGCTTATTTTTGAGACTGTCTTGGGCTGCACCCCTCATGGAAAACTCCAGCCAGAGTTTATGATTAGTGTCTATATGGAAGAAGATGATGGCCATGTGGGAGTGTTTTGGTTTTAATTGTGGTCATTTGTGTAGCGGTTGAAAGAGATGACTGGATCCACCTGGGCTTGAACTCTGGTGTGATTCCTCTTAGAGACTGAGTTCTGAAACTGACCTCAGAGAAGTATTGCCATGAAATGTGTTGGGATTTTAGGAGGCCACGCATGAGAATCGCCCTTGGAAACTGAGATCGAGGGCAGGGTGGCTTTCCAGATTGCACTGGGAATCTCAGCCAGGATATCACATGATTTTATTCTGAAAGACTTGGCAGCCATAGTTGAGAGTCTCAACACACATGGAACTCACATTGTAGACCTCAATGATCCTGGCTTCATGTGACCTTTTGGCCACTCTTTGGGAAGGCTTGCCTGTGAGTGTTCTCCAGAGATTTCATTGAAATGAGCTTCCTTACCATATAATGGTTCATGCATGAATTGAAACCCACAGTGCCTCCAACATCATCCTTCAAAAATGGCTAAATAAATACCAACAAATTTCTGAAATTTCCATGACCAGGTGGCACTGGAGAACCTTTGGATGTCATGTTGCTGATCATGAGTGAAATAATTCCCCACGCAAAGACACTTCAAAGGGAGAATTCCAATTTTATTGCAAAAAAGCTGTGTGATTATATAGAACTAAGGAGGAGATGGTAGGGCTTAGATAAATGGCAGCAACCCGTTTATTGAAAGCAAGTTCTTTCAGATATCATCTCCAGAACCCAGGAATTAGTTCTCATTGGGGCTAAGGTTCTCCACCAGTGAGATTTGAAATTGGCACTGGTGGGAGAGTTCACAAGGGCGGGAACTTTTCGCACCACTGCAGAAATGAAGAAGGTAGGAAGAAGAAGTCCTTAGGCACCATGTTGGGGTTTTTCTCTGGGGTATGGCTGCCATTTATACTTTTCCCAACATTCCTCCCTTTTTGTTTTCTTAGGAAGTGGGGCGTCGTTTTTAGATCCGGCTGCTTCCTGCTGTATGGGGGTGCTGTGAGGCCTAGAAAGGGAAGGGGACGAATGCTCGGGGAGCAGGTCTGGGAATATCATGGCAGCAAGAAATAAAACCCAGTGGCTATAGACAGCTACTTCCGTAGGGGTGAAGTCAATGAAAGTTCCCTGAAGCCACAAGTTGTCGATGGCATGGAACCAGTCCTGGATGGAGGAGATTGTTGGTATCAGCCACTGGTCCTGTAACAGAGACTCTAGAAAATACTGGAAGCGTTGCCTGGACAAGGTGCCACAGGACCTGAAGAAGATCAGAGTGAATAAAAACAGAATGAAGATAAAAATTAAAGCAAAGTTCAATTTTTGGCAGAAGTTCCATGTTGGGGTAGTGACATAGAAGAGGCCAAGGGCCATGAGGAAGCTTAGAAGGTCATAAAGATTCAAGAATCCAGGATGGCAGATTAAGAGGTTTTCCGAGCTTGTTGTCTCCCACTGTCTGATGTCCATTGCATTCCATCGTGCCTGGTAGTGAGCTTCATCACGGAGTGAACTGTTCTCTTGGAGATGTTGGGGGTTCGTCGGTCATCAGAGGCTGGTAGTGCCTAAGCAAAAGCTGGTTGAAAGTTTGATTACGAATTTTTTGCAGTTGGGTTTGAAGGAACTTCATTATGCAGGGCAAGAGAGCACAAAAAAGGAGCATCCCAATAAGGGGCCCAGAGAGAGGTAGTAAGTACATGGCAAGATAGGATTGGAAGAACCTTGTTATGGGATTGGAGGAGGTAGGTTTGAGCAATTGGGTCGATAATTCCTGCAATTTAACAACTTTTTTTTTATTAGCCCAGATTCATTAACATAATAGCAACATTCTCTCTGAGGAATAGGCATGTATCCCCTTTTTCTGCAGTGAGAAGATCAATTGCCCTTCGGTTCTGTAAAGCCACTTGTGCCAATGAAGTAACCTGCCACTGCAAGGAGCCAAGAGACTCAGCAGTGGTATCGAGTGCTTCCTGCAGTTTTTGTTGCACGTCATTGGATGCCCATAGAGCATGACCTATAGCTCCACCAGAGAGACCGAGACTCGCCACTGAGGTTGTTAAAGTGAGGACTACCAGAACTGGCAGAAAGACTGCCCTACGGGTGCGGGAAGGTAGGGCCAACTGTCGGAATTCAGTGGGAGTATACAAAGAAAGCAGAGGAACTACAGTAACCAAGATACAGGTGCCAGAGACATTGATCGTTGAGGTACTTAAAGACCAATTACACCAGATGAAATGTCCAGGTTGCATAAACCCAGGGCTCTATGGGGTGCTATAGCTCAAGGAACAAATGGGTAAAGGATTCATTATTGGCAGGTGGATACAGATTAAAGGAAATAAAGTATTGTTGGAATAACTTTCCCACAGTGGGATATGTGTCACATGTAGGGGTTGTCCTTACTTAGAGAAATTGTAGGTTTTTGCTGAAATATTTCCTGCCGCTAATGGGACCGCTGCTAGAAGTGGACGACTAAGTGAAGCACAGAGAAAGCACTGAGAAGTAGGCACCAAAAGAATGGAGGAGTTTAATAATCGAAGAGTTTGGTGTAGCAAATTGAGCCATGTGGAAGGGGGACCTTAGGGGGTTGAAGGCTCTGAATCCTCTTTGGATGAGCTATGGATAAGATCTCGAAGTTTTGATTCTGACTCCTTAATGTGTTCGACTACCTGGATGGTTGCCTTAGGTGGCGTAATCAGGGTGCGGCCAACAGTCATCCACCCTGTGGGTCTGGCTGAGTTTGTCCGAGCATAGACAGCAAACTCAACATAGCCCCAACGTTTGGCCTTGGGGTCAGGTGTATCTGAAGTATATGATCCATTGTTATCGGATGAAGAGCCTTTATGCCACTTTAGGTAACAAGAAGTCCACCCTTCAGGGTAGCCAAGTGAGTGGTAAGAACAGCTACCACGTTCATCATGGAACCTGCATGACCAATAGGGACACCCATTATATATCTCAGGCCACCAATGACAATAGTCTTTGGTTTGATTAAAAAGGAAGCAAATGAAAGGCCAGTTCCAGCTACCAGGGACGAAGGTCCTTGAAGGTGACAATTTTAGGGGAATAGAGGTGCAGTTGTGGATGAAGCAAGTAGTTGCATCCACTGCGCGGACCTTCTGCATGCCATGTTCTGAGTATCGTTCCCGAAGAGTGAATAAATACATGGTAGGTTAGGAGGGTAAAGACAAGTCCCAACAGAGCACAGAAAAGAAGCAGAGCACAAAAAAACAAGCAGTTAGAGAAGACTAGGGTGTTGGGAGAGCTTATTGTGCCTTCTTTAAGAGGAATTGGGCTGCAGGGAACACCGTGTGAGCCGCAACTTAAATGGGTGAGATGGGTGTGGAAAGCAGGAGTAAAGGGGAGGTTCAGGAGGTGATTCTTGGAGTTACTCTGGGGTGGTCCTGTCGTCAGCAGGTGGGGCCTCCTGGTGATATGGCTTCAACCTAGAAATGGGAATCCAGGGAGTGAGATGGTTGTCTGATAAGGAGAGTTTGGCGGTGGTGGGGTTACAGAGAATGACAGGATAGGGGCCTTCCCATTTTGGTGCAAGAGTCCCTTTCTCCTCTGGGGCATTATAATAGACTAGACTCCCAGGTGTTAAGGGAGGAGTGTTTGGAGAGGAGACTGGGTCTGGAAGAAGCCAGTTCTGATATTTCCAGTGTTCGGAGCCGAGATGAAACAAGAGAGGCAAAGACAAATCTCGGGTGAGAGGTCCTTGTGAAATGACCAACCCAGGGGGTATAAGAGGTCTTCCATACATTATCTCAAAGGGAGACAGTAAAGATGGTTTCTTAGGGAGAGCTCTGATTCGAAGCAAAGCCAAGGGAAGGATTTTGACCCAGTCTAAGTTTAATTCCATTGTCAATTTGGTAAGGACTTCCTTCAGAGTACGATTTACCCTTTCCACTTTCCCTGAAGCCTGGGGGTAATATGGACAGTGGAAATGCCACTTGAAAGAGAGGGCTTGAGAGACCTTTTTTGTGATCCTAGAAATAATCTCAGGGCCATTGTCATATTGTAGGGAAGTCGGCATACAAAACCTGGGGATGATGTCTGTCAGTTAGATTGAAGCTACAGTGGAAGCCTTTTTATTGGAAGTGGGTAATGCCTCAACCCAAACAGAGAAAGTGTCCACAAAGACAAGGAGGTATTTAGTGTGCCATACTGTGGGCATGTTGGTGAAGTCTACTTGCCAGTCAGCAGCGGGAATGTGTCTCCGGGCTTGGTGGAAAGGGAAAGGTTTGGGCCTTAAAGGAGTATGAGGGTTGGTCCGCTAACAGATCTGACAATTAGAGGCTATATTCTCTAGCATGGCTATGTCAGAAGGGTTGAGGGAGAAGAAGCTCTGTAAAAAAAGTGTCAAAGACTGAGAATTGGAATGGTGTAGAGTATGAAGGAACTTGAAAAGATTTTTGTTCTTACTGGAAGAAGTAGGGGCTTCAGATGAGCTGTCTAAAGTGGCCATAATATGTCCCCCATGGGGGCCATAATTGGAAGTGGTAGCAGCCATTCGTGCCGCCTGGTCAGCTTTGGCATTGCCCTCAGTGATAAGAGAGCCGTCCTTCTGATGTGACCTACAATGGACAACTCCCAACTGGGTGGGTAAGTGGGAGGCCTCTATCAGATTGGTTAAAAGAGCCGAATTAGTGATCGCATTACCTTTGGTGGTAAGTAGGCCTCGCTCCTTTCATATTGAAGCATGGGATAATAAGATCTGGAAGACATATTTTGAATCAGTATAGAGGGTGAGGGATTTGCCTTGTGCTAGTAGGCAGGCACGAGTGGCTCCTATAAGTTCAATCTGCTGGTTGGTAGTTCCTGAAGGCATAGCTTTGGCCTCTATAATCTCAGTGGCTGAAACTACAGCGTATCCAGAGTAATGAGTGCCGTTCTGCCTAAAGGAACTGCTGTCAGTAAACCAGATAAGGTCAGGCTTGGTGAGTGGTTCCTCAGAAATGGAACAATGACAGCGGAGGAAATCATCTAAGGTTTCCAAGCAATTATGAGTTGGTGTGTTAGACGTGGGAGTCATTGGGAGCAGTGAGGCAGGGTTCAGTGCAGAGCATGGGAGGAAAGTAATATTAGGGTTTTCCTGAAAGAAAGTGAGGAGCGACAGAACTCTGGATGGAGGAAGGGTTTGAAGGCCCTTATAAGCTGAAAGATCTTTCAAGTGATGTGGGGAGTGGATAGTTCAAGGTGCCCCAAAAGTCAGCTTAGAGGCTTCTTTGTGTAAAATTTGTCCAGCAACCAGAGCTCTTAAGCAAGGGGCCCACCCACGAATGGTAGAGTCTATTTTTTTGGAAAATATGCCACAGGTGCAAATGTAGGCCTATAGTTTTGACCTAAGACCCTAAGTGCTTGCCCCCCTTTTTCATGGACATATAGATGAAATGGTCTTGAAAGATCAGGAAGGTGAAGGGCAGGTGCCTTTAAGAGGAGTTGCTGAAGCCTGCGGAAGTGGTAGATGGGGGAGAAGACAAGAGATTCACTAGGGGGTCCATTTGCTAGGTCATACAGGGGTTTGGATAGAAGAGAATAATTTGGGATCCAGGCCCTAAAATAACCTGCTACTTCTAGGAATGATAGTATTTTGGCTTTCATATGGGGCACTGGAAGATCAGAGAGGAGTTGCCTCCTATCCAGTGTTATTTCCTTTTTCCCGGGTGTAAGGCAAAAACCAAGAGAGGTGACAGAAGACTGGGAAACCTGTGCCTTGTGGGGAGACTCCCTATATCCCTTGTCTGCTAGGAAATTAAGAAGCTGAACGGTGTGGGATTGAGAGTGTTCCCAGAGGGACTACATAGAAGAAGGTCATTGACATATTGAAGGAGAATAGAGTCAGGACAGGTCGGGTGAAAGGATGTGAGGTCCTGGGCAAGAACTTGGCAAAAGAGATGGGGGCTGAATCCCCGTGGGAGGACAGTCCAGGAAAGCTGATGAGAATGGTGGATGTGAGAGTCAGTCCACGTAAAAGCAAAGATATTCTGAGATTCTGAGAACAAGGGAATAGAAAAGAATGCATCTTTTAAATCTAGGACCGAGAAGTGGGTAGTAGTGGCAGGAATCTGAGAGAGGAGGGTGTAAGGGTTGGGCACTAGCGGGTGGATGGGGACCACAGAGGAGTTGACAAGGAGAAGGTCTTGAACCAGCCTGTAGGACACGTTAGGTTTCTTAAGTGCCAGAATGGGGGTGTTGAAAGGAGAGTGTGTAGGCCTAAGATACCCCTTTCGTAATAAATCTTGGATGATGGGTTCTAATTCGAGGAGGGCTGTGGTTGTGAGTGGATATTTTGGTTGACTAATATATCTTGAAGGGTCCCGTAAGACAATATGAATAGGACTGCATTTAGCCATAAAGGGTGTAGTTGTGTCCCAAACCTCAGGCTTAACTAGTTTAGAGAGTCATGGAGGAGTGCATGAAGGAGGTGTATCTGCCCCTAGGAACATCATGAAGAAATGAGAGGTAGGAGAGGTGTGGGGTGATATGTGAATGGTGACTTTTCATAGTGAGAGTATGTCCCTTCCCAGAAGGGGAATGGGGCAATGGCTCATAACGAAAAAGAAGTGAGTGAAGGACAAAAGGGATCCCTGCATATAACATGATGGGGGGGTTTGAGGGAAAATCTTTTTAACTCCTACCCTGACAATAGGAGTTTTTGAGGGTATGGTAGAACCCCAATACTCCCTTAAGACTGATAAAGAGGCACCAGTATCCAAGAGGAAGGTAATGAAGCATCCATCCACCAGGAAGGTAACCCTAGGCTCTTGATTCTTGATGGTAATAGTCTGGAGGGAAAGCCCAGGACTCCGTCAATCCTCCTCTGCCAAGCCCAAGAGAGGCTGTGGTTGCCGGGCGGCTGACCAATCTCCCTTTTGGGTTGTTGGGCAGTCTGCCCCCCAGTGTCCCCTTTGATGGCATTTTGGGCAGGGGTTGTACGGTGTCCTCAGTGAAGGACAATCCCTGGCCCAATGTCTCTCCTTACCACATTTGAAGCAAGCTCCCGGGGGTGTCATATTGGGATGGCGTGGTGACGGCCTTCTCTGAATGACCTGGGCCAACATTTGGAATTTGGCATTTTCAGCCCTCTGCCTACGGCATTCACTTTCATCCTCTCTATCATAAAAAACCTTGAAAATGAAGATTTTGGTCTAAGGAGTAGCAGGGCCCTGTTCAAGCTTTTTAAGCTTGGCTTTAATGTCAGGGTAGCTTTGGGCCAGAACATATGTCATTAAGACATGACGGCCATCAGGGGTTTCTGGGTTGAGGTTTGTGTACTGTTGAAGGGCCTTGGTTAGTCTATCCAGGAATTCTGAAGGTGTTTCCTCCTTCCTTTGAATGACCTCCTGCACCTTTTTAAAGTTAACAGCCTTACGGATGGCCTTTTTCAGGCCCGCCAAGAGGCAGGATGTAAAAAGGTCACGAGACTGTAAGCCTTCAGGGGTGTTGTAATCCCATAGAGAATCCTGCTCTGGGACAGCATGAGGGCCTGTGGGGTGGTTAGGATTGGTCCTATGATTTTCATCAGCATGGGCTTGGGCTAGCTCCCAGACCCATTGCCTTTCCTCAGGGAGAAGTTTATTGGCCAAGAGCATGTAGATGTCATGTTGAGTGAGGCTATATGCTTGCAGGACCCATTGAAACTCCCGAATGTAAGTGGTGGGGTCAGTGGTGAATGAGCCTAACTTCCTCTCTAGCTGAGTAATGTCCGACATGGAGAAGGGCACGTGGACTCTGATGACACCCTCGGGACCAGCTACCTCACGAAGGGGTGCGATGGTCTTGGGGGTGGGAAGGAGTCCCTTAGACCTGGTAACAGGAGGACTGAAAGAGGCAGGAGGCGGACAGGAAGGAGAGGGAGGGGAAGGGAGTGTCTCTTTGGAAGAGGAGGAGGTGGAGCACGCAGAAGAGGGCGGAGGGGAGGAGGATGAAATGGAAGGCTGAGGATCCTTGGAATCAGGCAGAGGAAGAGGAGGGTATAGCGGGAGAGAAGGGGCAGATAGGACTGGGGGATAAGGTGGGGGTTAATCTGCTGGGCTGAATGAGGAAGAATCTGTGAAGTCAGGAGTAGAAGTAGGGGAAGAGAAGGGTTTGCAAACAAGGAGGACCTGAGAGGGAGGGCAGGAGGAGCAGCGACAGGGTGCTGTGTGAGAAGGCTAAAACCTTAAATGCAGGGAATCTCACTCTACTTTTTCAGATGCTGGCAGTAGTTAAAAAGATCCCAGAGAAGGTTTGGATGTAAAGAGCCTTCTTTAGGCCAATGATTTCCATTATCCAGTGGATATGTAGGCCAATCTTGGGTACAGAATTTGATTAGAAGTTTGGGCTTGATGTCTGGTGTGAGGGAGAGTTTGGCCAGATTTTTTATTAAACATTTGAGAGGTGAGGCTTCAGGTACAGATGAAGAGGTGCCCATTGTCACAGGGAGAGAAGGAAGAGAGAGAGAGAGAGAGAGAGAGAGAGAGAGAGAGAGAGACAGAGAGAGAGAGAGAGAGAGAGAAAATAAGAGTAAGCGAGAGAGACAAAGAGAAAACCTGGGCTGGAAAGGCTTCCAGGAAGCTCAGGGCGAACGGTGGTCAGGTGGGCGTCCCCAAAATGACCAGCCGTCATGAGGAAATACAGAGGGCACTGCCTGGTCGTCACCAGTGAAGTGCGATCTGTGAGTCCCAATGGGTTCGGAGCCACGGGCAACCTGACGTCAGGAAAGTTTTCGAACGCAGCAGAAAAAGTCAGTAATGAAAACAGAACTCTGGTTCCGGCAGAATGCAGTTCCAGGATGGGAGTTCAGTTTTCCCCGAGCAGAGAGGCAGCTTCAGCCAGACACAGCAGCCCTGCAGCAAACAGCAACTCTAGCCAGCAGCGGCAGCGGCAGCAGAGAAAAAAAACCAAAGAGCCTCTCATGTAAACTCAGAAGCCTCACGCCCCAAAGGAAAACGGATCACCAGAGGGTCCACTGCTACCAGTAAAGGTCTTAGTGGCAGGAATTTCCTGCCCCCTACAGGGCGTCTAGAGTGTGCCAGATGATCAAGGTCACAAAACCAGCGGTAGCCTGAAGGGAGTTGGAGAGCCAGGGTCAGGGGAGGCTTACATATATCAGATCTGTTGTGAGTGCAGGAATCCGGCATCTGAAAAGAGTGGACCAGGGCGGAGTGTCTTGGCGGGGCAGGGGACGGGGCTCTTGTTAGAAACAGCTCACCCATATTCTCACACGGGGCAACAGAATGAAAGAACTTCCCACGCAAAGGCACTTTGCTGGGAGAATTCCAATTTTATTGCAAAAAGCTGTGTGCTTATATAGAACTAAGGGGAAGATGGAAGGGCTTAGATAAATGGCAGGCAAAACGTTTATTGGTAAGTTCTTTCAGATATCAGCTCTGGAGCCCAGGAATTAGTTCTTATTGGGGCTAAGGTTTCCCACCAGCGAGATTTCAAATTGGCGCCAGCAAGAGAGTTCACACGGGTGGAAACATTTCGCACCACTGCAGAAAAAAGAAGGTAGGAAGAAGAAGTCCTTAGGCACCATGTTGGGTTTTTTTTCCGGGGTATGGCTGCCGTTTATACTTTTCCCAACAATGAGTATACCAGACAGTGCCTTGATTGACTGGTTTTCATGAAAATGGTGTTTAACAGAGATGCCAGAAAGTTGGGTCCTGCTGAGTAGTGGGCCTAGAGCAATGGTGGGCAGGTGTGTGATAAAACATCTGTGGTGGGGCCATGTAGATCTGTCATTGGATTCCAAATGGCTTGTGACTGACATGGTGAAGCCAGCAGACCCTTATATGTAAAGGCACCTTGTTACATAGAAAGGTTTCAGGACATTGTTCAGAATCAGGTTGCTATGGTCAAGGGGGCAAGCTCTGTGGGATAGAAGCCTGGTTCTTGTATTCTTCTGCAGACCCTGACCCACCACACGTGACAGAAATCCCTCCCGCACTGTGTCCCCGTTGAACTCCTTGTATTTCGTGAAGCAAATACCCAACTCCCAGTACAGCAGCAAGAAACACCACGAAAATAGAGGATGACCATATGGATTCAATGTCCACACAGGGAGACATTTAGCCCCCAGGGGCCACAGTTTACCTACAATGGAAAATTCAGCACTGCTGTCTCATGTTCATTGGAAAATAAGAAACCATGTCCTCCAGGTCACATTGATGCAGACCCAGCTTTTATGGTCTCACTATAAAGGAAGCTAAAGCTCCTGACAACAACATATATTTCAAGTGCCCAACCTCACAGGCAGTTTCTCAAGAAGTCTCTAGGCCAGCAGACCTTCATGTTTGTGGAGGGTTTACCCTGTCCCTTACTTTTGGAAACTCCTCTACCACTTCCAAGGTTGTGAACTCCTGATCATATTCCATTCTATATATGTATTCACGGATTTTCTAACTCTTCTCCTCTGATTGTGTCATACTTGGGCTGTAGGTGTTGTCAAGGCATTGTTCTAAATGAGAGTGGGAAGATTTTTGTGTAGCACATATTTACATACACATTGGATTCATTTTTCAATTTTCCATTCAAAATACTGAATCCCTGACACTAACACATACCCTACTAGACTCTGACTACTAATCCTAATATGATGGAGAAATATAACCCAAACAGAATAGAAATACAAGCAGTTGAGAGGAGGCATGGCGTATAGTTGGTCTTGCATTTTGCATGATATAGGGTAGGAGTTATAAATCTTGTTAATTTTTTGTTGAAATAGTCCTCCATGTGTTTTTAAAGTTAACACATATGTGAATTTCTGTCTCCCTTTTTCTGTAGCCAATTTAGCACATGTATTTTTATATGCACATATAAAATCCTACCTGGTAACACACGTACATTTTTGTGAGGTGGCTAACTTGGGAGATACAAAGTATGAGAAGAGATCACTCCTCCTAAATATTTTTGGAACTGAAAATTCAAACTATGAGTGAGCTTCTTAGTTGAAAAACATTATACATAAATCCATGTTTAATAAAATTAATATTTTTGTATCTGTGAATGATATATATTTCATGATGAATTTTGATTGGCATATATATTGCTAATTTCTAATGTATCTGTGATATATATATATATATATATATATATATATATATATATATATATATATAATTTTCAAAATATGAAATATATGTGTCTTATTATACACTCCCTAAATAATTCACTCATGTTCATGTATGTGGTTTTATAATCAACTTTTCATAAGATTGTTTTTAGAAATATTCATCCACCTGAAATACATATTTGTTTCCTAGAACTGACAACTCACTTCAGTGAATGATGCAAACAAAGCCTTATATTTCTACAGTAACTGACCCAATTTAACATCAATGAAAGAAGATTTCTATGGGACATGATGTGTATTTTGATGTTCATTTTAATTCAACACTGGTACATTACTATTTCTTCAGTTTTTATACATCGTAGAATATACATTTCATCCACAAGTTCACAAATTTAAAGACATTTGTAACACATTCAATCACTTCCTGCTTCAGAACACATGTATTCCTCCTTGTTTTTGACGGGTTATTTCATGAGACTTCTTTCCAAACACATTATTTTCGATTTCCATAATCAATTTGGAAGCAAAACTCACACACATTTTATGATAAACTACAACCCTAATATTACCATTAGATGTATAACTGGTTGGAATGAATGTATGTATATCAATGTAAGATTTCCTGTGTATTTTGGGATATCAATTTATTCCAATTTCTAAATTTGGAAACAATTATATTATTTATTCACAGTATGGTCTATTCATGCATTCTCTCTATATTCATACACACATGGTACACCTATTTGTGTCCCCAATACTAATTTATATCTCTTCAAAATATTGCTCTCAGAAATGGTGCAACAAATACTCATGTCACCTGATCTACATATACATTTTATCACAGTAATATTCTGGCCACAAAATGCAAAGTCACACTTACGACTGTACCAAAGCCTAAATGGAATGTGAGTATTGATTATGAACATCACCCATGTCCAGGTTGCCTAATGCTCTCAAATGTCAATCCTATTGGTGACTACATATTTGTTTCTTCCTAATATTATTTATTCAAACTCAAGCCTGTTGAAAATGTCTAATCCTATCGATCACTTTATCATTTGCCTGATTTTCTAATGTCTCTATTGATATCTGCTTTCCTACATATTTTCCCCAGTTCATCATTGTGACTGAGTCTTCACATCTGCTGACATTTACATTTTCTCTCTACCCGAAACCCTATTGCTAAAGAACTTTTTGTCCAAATCCTATACTCACTCTATTTCCTAATCCTACCAACTATCTTCCTAATCCTACCAACTATCCTTTTTTGACTGGATGTTTTCTTTGACATTCAATCATCCAAGGTACAAGGTCCTATGCCATTGTGTATAGATTTATCTGAGACACATGTGCAGAACATAATTCAAACCTAAGTATCCCAATCAAGGATCCAATTCCCTTCTGGGCTTCAAATCTTACCTAGATTTCTGTTTTCATACATATATTTCCCCTCTATATATTCTTATAAATATCGCAGGTTCCCAATAACATTATTCATCCAGCAGAATGATTCCTAAGCCAAATCAAACATGTTATTAACCCTAACCATACTCTGTTCCCTCAATCTAACTTTACAGAAAAGCAGGGACAGAGTTGGTCTTACAATACAGGAATGTAAGAAATCTTCCACCTGCTGAGAAACAAAAAGGTCCATGCAGAAATGAACCCTGGGGAAGATATAGGAAGCTATGAAGGACCTGAGAGAGCAAAAGTCATCTTCCACGACAAACAACCTGGTCAGGATGAAGGGGTGTGTCTGAAGCAGTCTCTCTTTTCTTAATGTAGAGAAGATGGACAATACCAGGCCTGTGTGGAGAGCTGTTCCCGGGTGCCTATGTTTGATATACCATTCAAACTTTTGAAAGTGTCACAGGAAGTAGGGGCAGACTCCATCAATTGGGACACTTGGAAGCAACTGTTAGGACAAAGTGGTTGCCAAGGCAGTGACCTCATTCAGTTCCTGAAGGAAGTGACCTACATCACTTTCTTGGTGATTGAACTCTCTGAACTAGGGATCCAGGAAGCCAGGCACCCAGAGGCAGTCCCAGTCCCAGTCCCAGTGGCCTCACATATTTGGATTTACCAAGGACAGCATCAGTCTTTCTTGGTAACTACTGATGTGAGGATGGCCAAATGCCAGGAAGGTCTGAAGAGGGGCCTTTCCTGAGTAAGCAGGTAGTGTCTCACCACTGGCACCTGACAACATCACAGTGTTGGCCAAGGAGTCCAGATCTGACATAGGACAGTCCATTTTGGAGTAACATACTATGGCCCATCAGTCAGAGGACACTCCGGATAGTCATAGGCCTACTTAGGGGAAGGAGGTGACTTTGTGGGTGTGTGTGTGAGTTTGTGGTTTTGTCTAATGATCTGAGAATAGGTAGGAAAGTCGGTTTGTTAGGCTTGGAGTGGACTGTTTCTAGTAAGTCTTTTGACAATGTGAGTGTTTCTATGTCTGTTTATCCCACTGTGTCCGTGGTTGTAGACATTAGAAAAGAGAATGCATCAATGGATGTGTCCTGAATAGTAGAAAGCTTCACAACATTCATCCTGCCCAATTTATGAATGGATTTTGGCTTGCCTAATGGATGGGCAAAAACCACTGTCTTCCTAAATTCCTGTTTTCTTCTTGAATTCTGGCCACTCTCCAGAATAGGCTCATGGTTTTGTTTCCAAGACATGTACCACCTCCAAGCTCTGTGACATGGCTATGTACTGGATAGCTGAAGGGAATGGGATCATCTCGGAAAACTCAGATATCATTCCAGAAACCCTGCCTTGGGCCATTTGCTTACCTATTGTTCTGTTGCCCTGAATGTCAGAAAGGTCTTTGCCTCAGGCCACCCCTTTGTGAAGCCTGAAGAAAAGGGTTTTCAATGGAAATCAATGGGCATCAGCTGTAGATCTTTGCTTAATTGCTTTGGAAAGGGATGTGTCTGCATCAGACTCTTGGCCATGTGTGAGGTTGTTGAATAGATTCTCAGCACCTGATGGATCTAACGAACAATTACATGTGTGCTTCCAAAACCAAAATGGCCAAAAAAGCAGTCATTGTGGACGAAGTCTCTCGCTTTCCTCTGTAAGATTCCTGATCTCCATCAAGTGAAAATAGGGATCCTTTTTGTCAAATGAGTTCTTCAATCCCTGCAGAGGATAGCCCATAGGTGCTTGGGTTTTCTCATGATTCCAATTCACATAAAGAATCTATACCCGAGAGTCAGGAGGCCTCAAATTGGAGAATCAGAGCAGTATTTACGGCAGGCTTATTTGATCACTCCTGGTTCTCAGGAAGGGTGTCCAGGCAACCCTGAATTTAGGCAAATGACGGGCAAGGGAGGTTATTTTGTACACTGTCTTGGGCTGAGTCCCTCATGGAAACCTCCAGCCACAGGTTATGATGAGTGTCTATATGGAAGAAGATGAGGGCCTTGTGGGTGTGTTTTGGTTTTAATTGTGGTCATTTGTTTGGCGGTTGGAAGTGATGACTGGGTCTATCTGGGCTTGAACTCTGGTGTGATTCTCCTTAGAGTCTGAGTTCTGGAACTGATCTCAAAGAAATATTGCCATAAACTGCATTCAGATTTTAGGAGGCCACGCATGGGATTCGCCCTTGGAAACTGAGATCAAATACCAGGGTGGCTTTCCACAGAGCCTTGGAATATCAGCTAGGATATCACATGATTTTATTCTGAAAGATTTGGCAGCCATAGTTGACAGTCAGAACACCCATGGACGTCACATTAAAGACCTCAATGGGCCTGGCTTCATGTGACCATTTGACCACTCTATGGGAAGACTTGCCTGTGAGATTTATCCAGAGAATTTAATGAAAATAGCTTCCTCACATTTAATAGTTCCTGAATAAACTGAAACCCACAGTGCCTCCAACTTCATCCAAGAAAAATGGCTAGATAAATACAATGAAATCTTTGAAATTCCCTTAACCAGGTGGCACTGGAGAACCTTTAGATGTCTTGTTGCTGATCATGAGTGTACCAGAGAATGCCATGATTGACCGGGTTTCATGAAAATGGTGTAGAACAAAGATGCCAGTAAGTTGGAGCCTGCTGAGTAGTGGGCCTATTGCAGTGGTGGGTAGGTGTGTGATAATACATATGTGGTGTGGCCATGAGGATTTGCCATTGCTTTCCAAATGGTTTGTGACTGACATGGTGCAGCCAGCAGACCCTTCTATGTAAAGGCATCATGTTATATGGAGAGGTTTCTGGGCTAAGTTCAGAGTCAGATTTCTAAGGACAAGGGGGCAAGCTCTGTGAGATAAAAGCCTGGTTGGTGCATTCTCCTTCAGACCCTGACCCACCACAAGTGACAGAACTCCCTCCAACACTGGGTTCCTGTTGAACTCATTGTATTTCATAAAGCATATACCAAACTCCCAGTACAGCAGCAAGAAACACCACAAAAAGTGGAGGATGACCAAATGGCTTCACAGTCCACACGGGGAGACACTTAGCATCCAGTGGCCACAGTTTACCTACAAACAGAAAATTCAGCACTGCTGCCTCATGTTCATTAGAATACAAGAAACCATGTCCTCCAGGTCACATAGATGCAGACTCAGCTTTGATGGTATCACTAGAAAGGAAGCTAAAGCTCCTTACAACAACATATATTTCAAGTGCCCAAACTCAGAGGAAGTTTCTCAAGAAGTGTTTAGGCCAGCAGAGCTCCATGTTTTTGGAGTGATTACCTGTTAGACCAGGACACAAGAAAAGACCACTGACTCTAATTAAAATCAAATTAAATTAAGCTTATTATTTCCACCGGCTGTGCTGCCTCTCCCTCACAAAATGGCGGGAATAAGACAGCAACCCCAGCTTTCCTACAGGCAGCTTAATAGCCCAGAAAATTACACAAAAGGGGGTTTACAGATAACAGAACTCTGACAAACATCACACTAATGGCAGTCTACATTTTTTTTGCTGTCCCTACATCAGAGTTCATGAAGACCATTAGAGCCTCAGAGAGGGATGTTGTCTCGCCAGAGAAGGCAAATATTTATGATGTGTCACTAAAGTTTCAGAGAGGGCTGCTATCTGGTCAGAGAGCCGGGCATGGGTGAGTTCCAGGCGTGGGCAGGCATTCCAAGCAGGTTTAGAATTTGAAGTGATTTATGCTAAAGCCAAAATTATCTTTTCATGGCTTTTTGGCAAGATGGCTCCCAATTTTAATTAAAGATCAGGTTGGGTCTATCATTCCCCCCTTTTCTTTGTGTCCCTTTCAAATCTTTGATAGATTACGGGAAGAGCACTGAGGAAATTTTAATCCCTCAGGTAAGAGTCTCCAAATTTTTAGAACTCACCCAAAACCGATCTCCCTGATTTTACCTGACTTAATTAATTACTTATATTGATAGTCTATTTATCTTTCTCTCCATTGTTTTAAGAAGAGTGGTGTCACTCATTTTTTCTTCTTCTGACCTGAGACAGGGTGACATGAGTGGGCATGGCATGAGGGACATGAGTTGCCTTTTAGAAGTCAGTTGAGGGACATGAGTTGCCTTTTAGAAGTCAGTTCGGTTTGAAGTCTGATTGGGGAAGAACAGGTTGTAAAGCCATCTGGGGATGGGTTCTTCTATGAGAGAAACAAAAACCATGAGTACTGAAAAAATGTTGCAGCAGTTGGAACATGTCACTGTATAGAAGTTCCATCACCAGTCTTTAATATCCCCAGTTATCCGGACTGTCAACTTAACTTGTACTGTTACACTTGTCCCTCCCCATAAGATACAGTTTAATAATTTAATGTCATCTGATCTTGTAAAATCTTTTTACTAGTATGACCTCTGTGTCTCTTAGAGAAACCTTTAATTCTGTTACTCAGGGATGGATAATTGTACTAGCAAACACCAAGCCTACCTGTGTAGGTTAGGAATATCTGTAGGCCTTAAACTGAAAACTTATCCCTGTGGCAGGTCTTCTTGATAGTCTCTTTTTATAAGTATCAGGCATTCCTTTCTGAGAATTCTTCTTTGTAGCCACCAGTCTTACTTATTTTGGGAGGCAAACATAAAGTGCATACCTTAAAATTATATTATTATTATTATAATTTAAAATGCCCAGGAATGGATGTATTTTGTTCTTAACTGTCTTTGCTAAGTGTTTAAGATGAAGCAGTCAAACTGACTTTTGTTTCCATCTATTGTTAACAGTCAGCTGAGCTTTTATGGGAGTCAATTCTGGGGAAACTTGAGAGCAGATTCTTAGTTCTGCTAGTGCCATTTGCGCTAGGTGGGTCCAGATCTTGCTTGACCATTTGGCTTCCCTCGGAAGCATCAGGGATGTCTCCTTTCTTTGATGACTCTCCTCTTCATAACAAATACCCTGATTGGCTTTCTGTTCTCCAGTGGTCTCATTAATCTCCCTGATCAGGAGGAGGTTATGTGGCTCAGAGTTTCAAAGCTCTTTAGAGAAGTTCCCTGTTCCCTGGATTCAGACTGACTCAGAGGGCAAAAGCCAAATATTGGTTTTCTTGGCGCTTTTCATTTAACTTTAATTTTAAATCCTAATCTTAAACATCCAGCAAATAAATTTTAACAGCCTTATATTAAGAGTACTGGGCTTTAATGTCTATAACTATATCATTATCTTTTTATTAATTGGGATCTGTATTTTTCTGTCTGTATTGTAAGTAATGACTTATTATCTTGAATAAACCCATGTTGTGTTCTTAAAGCAACACGTTTGTAAAACAGTAACAGAGAATCTTTAGATCACTTATAAAATAATTTCAAAATAAAATTAACAAAAGTAAAAATACTTAGCTTGTGTAATAACTACCCTGAATTTTTTGGCTGAGTTATACATTATATCCCCTCTTTGAGATCCTAGGAATATTGACCTTAAAAAAACCAACTTTTTAACATAACTTTAAAGAAATATTATCTGACCTACTGGTTTTGTAGTCATTCTCACATGTAGTAAGATGGGACACAGAGCCTTATCTCAGGTAAGGCAGGGCTCTTTATAAATCTTAAGTATTTTAGTTCTAAAGATAATCTTTATTTATAAATATCATTTGACAAAGTTTACATAAATTGTTTGAGGTCACATGAACATTAGCTAACACCATATGATATCACATTTAAAACATGAATTAAAGAAAGGCTGAAAGTTTTTAACCTTTACATCAATTAGGCTCTCATTAACTAAAAAATACATTTAAATTTTTCCCCAATGTAAAAAGTAACATAAAAGTTTACATGTCTTATTGATAACAGGTAAATAAATCCCCAACATATTTTTTTACCATAAAACTTCAGAGCACCAGCTTGAAATAATGCTCTTTTAAAGTTTCTACCTTACAGACTTGAATACATATAAGATATGAAAACATTGATAGCATCACAATTACATTGATGTTTCTACATTAACCAAGTTTAGCTTTTAAAGCAATGGCAGTACAGTGCTCTAAAATAACAGTTCTTATTTAATCAGTTGTTTAATTTTTATGGTTGCTTGCTCTAGAGAAAATAAAACTTAATAAACACAACGTTATGGGTAAACATATGTTTTAAGAAATTTCTGTCTCATTAACACATGACTGATTTTTATATTCTTATACAGACTTTAATAAAAACTTATTCAGACCTTAGTAAATCAATCAGATATCTAACAAAAGTACTCATGAATGAGTAATCCCAATCAAATTTACTTTATTTATTTATCAAAATATTAGAGAAATGTATTGACAGTGTAAACCATTTTTATGTTGAAGGAAAGGTCCTAGTACCAAGGCATATTAGACATTTTGTAGATATTAATATTTTATTAGATTTTTGAACACCTAGAAAAATTTGTAAGCTTAAATTTAAAGACATTGATTTTTATCTGTTTATCCAATTTAAATTGAAACATTTAAATCACGTGAATTAAAGATCTTTGGATCTCCTATTTAAATTTGTTTTAATGAGCGCTTTTTTATGAGCGCTCCTTGTATATGTTAGTTTGTGTATCATATATATGATATACGGACATATGTATATATAGACATACAACACATAACAAAAGTGTGCACACATAATAATAGTAAAGGCCTTGTAGCTTTTCTCAGGTGAAATCTCCATTGCAATGTTTCAAAATGTCTACAGTTGGTCAAAGATAGAACTGATCTGAAAAACATTAACCTAGGTCTGTATGCTCAAAATCATGAGCTCAAAAAAAAAAGTATCTAAGGAAAAAAAAAGAGTCCTAGAAAAAGTGACTGGCTAGTAATTAGTAAATACCATACAATTTACCTTTTTCTTCCCCCTTAGACCTCAAATCAGGCTCCTACTAAGATTGCAGGCTTCTTTCATTTACATTTCAACATAAGTCATGGCTGAGGTCTGGAAGGAGCAGGAAAAACTGCTATTCTGAGCAGACACCTCAGGCCTAAGGCATTTTAAACATAATTTTGAGGTTCGGATGTTGAAAATTATGATATAAATTTAAGATACAATTCACAAAATTTTATATCTTTACATCTTGTTTTGTCAACAGATACCATTCTATGATTTACTATCCTTTTCCAAATTAATGCACTGGTACACACAGTGATATTTTCCCAGGCTATCCAATTCAAAATTGGTGAAAAAAAGACTGTATGATTGGGAAGTTACTTGCCAACTTGGAAGTAGAGTTCTTCAGTTTTCCATCCTAAGTATTTAAGTTCTCTGGCATGAATTATCTGAAATCATAAACTAAACAATTACCTAAACCCGACTTTTAACTGCAAGATTGTGCAATGCTTCAAAAACCCATTCAGATACCAGATTGTTAAAATAAAACATCATCATTTAGACACACATTCAGCTAAGATCATTCCCAAGAAACAATTTATAATATCAACACATTATTGCACATGTCTTAAAGGGCCAGATACAAAGACACAAGACAGACAGAAAGGAGGTCCAGACTATGGCTGTCAGAGAGAACCCATTAAACCAGAGCAGATAAGAGAAAAATCTCCTACACCAGTGTGCACCATAGATATCCACAGGGGGGGGGGACCACATGTTTTAACAGTGGGGCAACCTGAAATGTAAAATAAAGTGTCTCCATGGTGACTTCACTGCATTTAGTGTCCCCTTTTTCTTTTTCTCTTTTTTAACAAGACAGAGGTGGCATAATTCTTACAGTGCGGAAAGGAAGGAGGTAATTCCCTGAATCAACAGGGCTTTGGCAGCTGCTGGGAGTCCCTCAGTCCTTCCTTTTACTTACAGGATTAGCTCCTCTTGTTCAGTTCCACACCAAGCATGCTTCATCTCCTAATATTCCAGTAGACAGCTCTCACAAAGTTCCGGGGAGGAGGGGGGGGGTACCAAATTTGTAAATTAAAGTTCGATTCCTGAACTTGAAGCCAATTAATACCAATTTAATAATGAGGACTGAGTTTTGAGAAAAAGAAAAAGGGAGGTTTGTTGCTTTGCGAACAAAGGAGAAACACAGGGGACTCTGCCAAATGTTGTGACTCTCTTGATCTGGAGCGACAAGGGGTTTTAAAGGAGTTTCACTTGTTAACCTGGGAGATGCTCAGTTCTTAGGTCCCCAGCAAGCATTGCCCTCTGCAATGGGTGTGCTCCAGGCAGCCAGCTAGGAGCTTCTGTCATCCTGCTTAACAAAGGGGGGTAAAGTTCATCGCGAGTTCCCTAAAACACAGTCCAAAGGGGCGTCAGGCTTACTCTCTTTATTACCCATTTTTACGTCCAAAATACTTAAGTTTTTACCACTGAAATCACACAACAAAACAAACAAAAACAAACAAACAATCAAAAAAAATAGAAGACAAAACAAAACACAAAAAACCGAAAACCGGCGCCTAAACAGAAAAACAGTGGAACAGTGCAACATCTTGCTATAGCTCCAGGGTAGGAGCGCGTGCGTGCCTGTCGGCCCCTCTCTACAGTTCCAGAGGAATTCCCTACAGAACAGAACAGAGGACAGAAAGTTTCTCGTTACTCTCCTGGAAAGGAGTATATGTGAGCCTCCCCAGGCCACATCTCTGTCATCAGAAAAGATCTCCCGTAACCGGATATCAGATGTTATAAAGGCGCCCCTTACCTATGGAGGACTCCTCCACCAGGTGCTTGCTAATAGTTTTAGTGCAGAGGTTCACTGCAGTGCTCCCCGGACTAAAGGCTCTCTTCCTAATATAGAGAAGATGGACCAAATCAGGCCTGTGTGGAGAGCTGTTTCTTGGTGCCTATGGTTGATATACCATTCTAATTTGTGAAAGTGCCACAGAAAGTAGGGTAAGCCTCCTTCTCATGGTACGCTTGAAAGCAACTGTTTGGACAAAGTGGTTGCCAAGGCAGTGACCTCATTCAGTTCCTGAAGGATGCAACCTCACCTCACTTCCTTGGTAATGGAAATCTCTGAACTTGGGATGCAGGAAGCCAGGCACACAGAGTCAGTCCCAGTCCCAGTCCTAGTGATCTCACTTGATTCAATTTAGCAAGGAAAGAGTCAGTCTTTCTTCGTACCTACTGATGTGAGGATGGCCAAATGCCAGGAGTACTCTGAAGAGGGGCCTTTCCTAAAAAAGCAGGTACTGGCTCACAGCTGGCTCCTGACCACTTCACAGAGTTGGACATGGAGTCCAGATCTGAGACAGGATAGGCCATATCGGGGAAACATAGTATGGCCCAGCAGTCAGAGGACACTCCGGATAGTGAGAGACCTATTTGGGGGAAGGAGGTGCCTTTGTGGGTGTGGATGTGTGTTTGTGGTTTTGTCCCATGTTCTGAGAATAGGTAGGAAAGTCGGTTTGTTTGGTTTGGAGTGAACTGTTTCTAGTAAGTTGTTTAACAAGGCGAGTGTTTCTATGTCTGTGTATCTCACTGTGTCCATGGTTGTAGACATTAGAAAAAGAGAATGCATCAATGGATGTTTCCTGTCTAGTAGAAAGTTTCCCAGCATTCATCCTGCCCAATTTATGAATGCACTAGGGCTTGCCATATCGATGGGCAACACCTGCTATCTTCCTAAGTTCCTGTTTTCTTCCTGAAATCTAGCCACTCTCCAAAATAGGCTCATGCTTTTGAGTCCACGATATGTACCACCTCCAAGCACTGTGACATGGACATGTACTGGATAGCTGAAGGGAATGACAAGCATCTCAGAAAACTCAGATATCAATGTGACCAGGAAAGTCTCAGTGGAGAACCCCTGCAATGGGCCTTTTGATTGCCTATTTTTCTGTTGCCCTGAATGTCAGTAAGTTCTTTGCCTGAGGCCACGCCTTTGTGAATCCTGAAGAAAACAGTTTTCAAATGGAAATGAATGGGCATCACCTGTGGCTCTTTGCTTAATTGCTTTGTAAAGGGATGTGTCTGAATCAGCCTCTTGGTCCTGTGTGAGCCTGTGGCTTAGATTCTCAGCACCTGATGGATCTAAAGAACGATCCCATGTGTGGATCCAAAATCAAAATGGCCAAAAATCAGTCACTGTGGTTGAAGTCCCTCACATTCCTCTGTAAGGTTCCTTACCTACATCAAGTGAGAATAGGGATCCTTTGGGTCAAATGAGTTCTTCAAAGCCCTGCAGATGCTAGCCCATAGGTTCTTGGGTTTTCTTATGAATCCAATTCAAATAAAGAATCTAAACCCCACAGTCAGTAGGCCTCAAATTGGAGAACAGAGCTGTATTAATGGCAGACCTGTTTGATAACTCCTGGTTCACAGGGAGGGTGTCCAGGCCACCCTGACTATTGGCAAATGAGGGGAAAGGGAGCTTATTTGGAACACTGTCTTGTGCTGCGCCTCTCATGGAATCCTCTTGCCAGAAGTTAGAGTGAGTGTCTATATGGAATAAGATGAGTGGCATGTGGGAGTGTCTTGGTTTTAATTGTGGTCATTTGTGTGGCGGTTGGAAGAGATAATTGGGTCCACCTTGGCTTGAACTTTGGTGTGATTCCCCTTAGAGTCTGTGTTTTGGAATTGACCTCCGAGAATGTATAAGGTCCTATGCCATTGTATATCCATATTTCTGGGACATCACTACAGAATGTAATTCAATGCTAAGTATACCAATCAAGAGCCCAATGAACTTCTGGGCTTCAAATCTTACCTATATTTCTGCTTTCATACTTATATTGAAAGGTTAATAAAATAGGTACTTGTCACTTCTTGATTTTCTGTATGCTTAACAAAACACTGTTGAAATCTTGAGAACTGTTTGCTATTCTTGTTCCCAGAATGTGCTGTCCCCAACTGCCAAACTGCAGAATGTACTCGGTCAACCAGTTGCACGCAAACCACCCACTCGCCCTTACCCATCAATAAACTTCCCTCCCTGCCCTCTCCAAGGAAAATATATAAGCACTTCTTAAGCTGTTCTCAGGGCTCTCTGCTCTATTCAAGAGAGCTCTGAGCCCTTGCATGCCGGACTCCCAATAAAGCCTTTGCTGTTGCATGAGACAGTCTCTTGGTGGTCTCTTCAACCGACCCTCGCCCGATCTTTACATCTCGTGGCCCCAGTGAGATCCGGCAGCCGCAAATGAAAGACCCCCAACGGGCTCCTCTGGGGGTAAATAAGGCCCCTATTTCTGGTTTCAGGATTCAGGTTAGGGTTTCACAAAATGGCTATTGGTAAAGAGCGTGAGCTCTCTCCCACGGTGACTGACACACATGTCACAGAGCCACAGGCCATGTCCCTGGGGGATGAACTCATGAAATCGAGGAACAATAGTCTCCTTGATTCAGTGATATTTTGTTTCGGATTCGGTATTGCCAGCCCATCATGTTTTGCCGGCTACTCAGTCCTGGTCTCAGTATTGGACGTCCATTGCCTGTCTTTATTGTCTTGTCTTGTCTGTGTCATGTGTCATTGCTTTTATTGTCTGTGTATATTTCATTATGGGACAGAGCACTTCAATGCCTCTGTTCCTGACCCTTGATCACTAGACCAAAGTCTGCTTAAGGGCTCAGAATCTTTCTTTTTCAGTAAAATGCCGGATCTGGCAGATTCTGTGTCTCAGAATGACCCACCTTTGTAGTCGGATGGCCCCTAGAAGGATCTTTCTACTTGGCACTAATTTGAAAAGTTCGAGATATTGTCTTTTAGCAGGGGCCACGTAGACATCCAGATCAACAGCCATATATCTTAACTTGTCAGGACCTCTACAAATCTCCTCCTCCAAGGATGAAGCCTTTCCTTGTCCCTGCACCCGCTCTTACTCCTTTCCCCACGATTCTATCTCTTTAACTCTCTGCTCCTCCTCTTGCACCCTCTGTTCTCCATGAGTCTCAAGACTCTACTGGACTCTCCTCCCCCTCCTTATCCTCTGCCTTCATCCCCCAACTCCCAACACCCTCTAAGTGATTACCCTGCTGCTGACTCAGCCTCTCCACCATTCAAAGAAGCTAGGATGGCCCAGCACCATCCAGATGACTGTCCCGTGGCACACAGAGCCCCTCCTTCCCTGGAGGAAGCTGGCCCGGCTAAAAGAACTCAGAGAACTCGCCAACGTTTTTACACCTGCCTACTTGGGATAACTGCCAACAACTCCTAGGGACTTTCTTTATGACAGAGGAATAAGAGAAAAACCTCCAAGAAACTAAAAAAAAAATCCTCGGACCTGATTGGCGACCAACACAACTTCCCAACATAATCAAAGCCAGCTTACCCTTAAACCAAACCAACTGGAACCCCAACACCTTTGAAGATAAAGAGCATCTGTCCAATTATTGCCTGGCTCTAATAGCGGGTCTCCAAGGGGCTACTAGGTGACCAACTAATTTGGCCATGGTAAGAGAAATTATTCAAAGGCCTGATGAATCTCCCTCTTTGTTTCTAGAAAGAATTATGGAGGCATATAAGAGATATACTCCTTTCGATCCTCAGGCAGCGGATCAAAATTCATCTGTAACGATGGCCTTAATTGGGCAAGCTGCCATGGATATTAAAAAGATTTAAAAGAGAGATTTAGTCAGAGAAGCCGAGAAAATATACTATAAGAGAGAAACAGGGAGAAAGAAAGGGAGCAAAGGAAGGATGAGAGAAGCAAAAGACAGACTAAGGGATTGACCAAGATCCTGGTCACAACAAGAAAGAGGCCAGAAATTAAGACGTAAGGTGACAGGAAGGGATACCTGGGGCCATGCCAGAGGCCACCCCTGGCCTCAGATCAATGTGCCTACTGTAAAAATAAAGGATACTGGGCCAAAGAGTGCCCTATAAAGAGACAGCCAGGCCAGCCAGCCATTCTGACTCTGTTGGGGCTCAGATCACTTCCCCTAGCTCAGGGTAACTTTTGAAGTGTAGCGGACCCCAGTAAACTTTGAAATGAAAACAGGAGCAGTATACTCAGCCCTTAAGGCCCCATTGGGCCCTCTATCAAATAAAAGGTCTGTAGTTCAAAGAACTAATGGCAGTAAATATCGGGCTTAGACTACTAAGAGGACCATGGACATTGGGAAAGGAAAAATCTATCACTCCTTCCTAGTAATCCAGGAATGCCTGGACCCATTGATGGGCAGAGATCTGCTCACCAAGCTCTTGGCCTAAATAACTTTTAACCCTGAAGGCCCCCAAATGAAATTTCTAAATTCTTCATAAAAACTCCTATAGTCACGGCTTTAACTATATTAGTAGAAGATGAACATCCACTCTTCACACCCCCCAAGACTGATGAAACAGGCAAGCTACACCAGAAATGGATAACAGATTACGCAGATGCCTGGGCAAAAACTGCTGGGTTAGGCCTGGCCCTGAAACAACCTCCAATAACAGTGAAGTTAAAAACCTCAGCCTCCCCAATCAATGTCAAATAATATCCTCTAAGCAAAAAAAGCTAAAGATGAGATAAGGCCCCATATTCAGAAATATCTGAACTTAGGGCTCCTAAGGCCCTGTCAATTGGCCTGGAACACTCCCCTGCTACTAGAAAAAAAAAGCCAGGAACCGGGGACTATTGTCCTGTTAAAGACCTAAGAGAGATCGACAACAGAGTGCAGGACATTCACCACATGGTACCTAATCCGTACAATCTGCTTAGCACTCTGAACCCTGAGCGGAAATGGTATACTGTTCTGGACTTAAAAGATGCTTTCTTTTGCTTGCCTCTGCATAAAGATAGTCAGTTGCTGTTTGCTTTTGGGTGGGTAGACCCAGAAACCTGAACGTCTGGTCAACTAACTTTGACTAGACTCCCACTGGGGTTCAAAAACTCCCGCACTCTCTTTGATGAAGCCCTCCAAAGAGATCTCAGCAATTTCAGAAGTATGCACCCCAAATCACCCAGCTTCAATACGTGAATGACCTGCTACTGGCAGCCAACACCAAGGAAAACTGTGAGTCTGGGACCCAAGCACTATTATATGAGCTTGCTCAACTTGGGTATAGAGTTTCGGCCAAAAAAGACCAAATTTGCTAGCATGAAGTAATCTTCCTGGGCTGTTACCTTAGGGGCAGTAAACGATGGCTCACTGAGCCCAGAAAACAAACCATTGTGTAGATACCACCCCCATCTAACAGGAGACAACTCAGAGAGTTTCTTGGGACTGCTGGCTTTTGCAGGTTATGGATACCTGGGTTTGCGTCTTTAGCTGCTCCTTTATACCCGGTGTTAATGGGAGATGCCCAATTCCAATGGACCCCTGATCACCAGGAAGATTTTGATAACATCTATGGACACTGACACTGAACGCCTCAACTTCACTGAGCTCAGGCTGCAATTACAGAAAGCCCTACACTACCTTAAAAATGTACACCAACTCACTCACCTTGGTTCAATGAAACTGCAGGCATTCCTGTAGGATTAAGAACAGAGTTTTCCACTAACCGACTCACAGCGAAAGGAAATAACTGAACGGGTAACAAAAGCCTGTCGAGTCCGTCAATTGGTTAATGCTTACCCTTCCAGTTTCCTAGAGGAAAGCACCTACGAGGAACCAGAAAACGACAATTTTGGGAAGTGGACAATAGTGAAATTAAGCCAGCAACGTATGGACTTAAATATCTCCTAGTCTTTGTAGATACATTTTCAGGATGGACTGAAGCCTTACACACAAACACACACACACACACAAAAACAACCAAACTGCACAAATGGTTTTCAAGAAGATCCTGAAAGATATTTCTCCAAGATACGGTCTGCCTAAGGCAATAGGGTCTGATAATGGACTGGTGTTCATGGCTCAGGTAAGTCAGGTGTTCACTGGGACCCTGTGGATTAATTTGAAGTTACATTATGCTTATATACCCCAGAGCTCAGGACAGGTAGAAAAAATAAATAGAACCATTAAAGAGACCTTAACGAAATTAAGCTTAGAGCCCGGCATAAAAGATTGGATTATGCTCCTGCCTTATGCACTGTTTCATGCGAGAAATACTCCCTCTCTTTCTTTGTGTAACCTCACCCCCTATGAAATTCTCTATGATGCCCATCATCCAGTAAGGAACCTAACCCCAACTCTAAGGCCTAACGATCACTTCCACACCCCCTTGCTTGACAGACTTAAAGTCATTGAAAGAACTCAGCGATACCTGTGGAAACAGCTGGCCACTGCCTACCAACCTTGGGAGGAGGGGACTCTAAGTCAATATCAAGTAAGAGACTTCGTCTACATAAGACAACATCAGGTGTCATCCCTGGAACCCCACTGGAAAGGAACATACCAGGTGCTACTTATAAAACCTAAAGCGGTAAAAGTAGACGGAATCACTTTTTGGATCCATGCCTCTCATCTCAAGCCTTCGCTGTGTCCAGACTCTTGTTGGAAACTGGAAAAGCCTGCTAACCATTTCAAATTGCGTATTCGCTATGTGGATAAGACTATAGACTCTCCCCTTGGCCACCAGTAGTTCTAACCCTCATCATTCCGTTCAGCAGCAATGGCTGATCACAAATCCTACTAGACAAGAAGTATGGTCTATCTCGCATACAGCCCCCTTAGAGACCTGGTGGCCATCTATCCACCCAGACATTTGTCAGCTCGGTATAGGTCTTTCCTATTGAGATATCCCTGATGAAGAGGATCCCACTAAAATTCCATTAAATCTCTTCTGTACCATAGATAATGGAAACAAACATTATGGATGCAGGGACACGCGAGACAGATTCAGGTTGGCTAGCCTAGATTACTATGTTTGCCTAGCGGACTATCAAAGGCACAAACAGCCACGGCTGTGTCGGGGAGAAGCCGACTTCTTGTGTAAGTCAAGTGAATGTGAGCATACAGGGGCTGCCTGGTGGAACCCAAACTCCTCATCAAATTCAGTACACAGCATTGGCCATATTACCAATTAGACAACCAAATACTATGGCCCCCAGAGGGTTCTCTAGATCCTCAAATTCTGCGTGACATTTTTAACTTTGGCAAGTTCTCAAAAGGGGGAAATTTCCCTATGTGGAATCCTTTTCCCTCCTTTGCTCACATCCTGTACTATGCTTCTCCAATAGTTCCTCACCCTCAGCCTTCTGCTCTAGACTCTCTGCTATCACTCCCATCTTAGCAACCTGATTTCTCCTCTCCAATTACTAAATCAAAAACCCAAACCTCCGCTGGTTCTCAGAACATTGCCCCCTTGCTGAGGTAGCAGGTACCGAGGTACCCCTTCACCCACTCACTCCTCTCTTTTCCTGTCAGTGCCTGCACTAGGTCCCAGCAAGTCCTCTAGCAAGCTAACCCAAAGCTCAAACCAGCTGATAAGAGGCCTCAGACCCCTATACAAGATGTAATGAAAATGGCCTTTAAAGTTGCTTTGTCATCACTGAAAACAGGTTTCTAAGAATTTAAAGTCCCTCAAAGGCTTTTTGGAATATTTACTCCCATCTTCCCCTCTGCTCTACCTGTTCTACTGCTCAAGTTTTGTTTTAGGAAAATCCCAAACCCCTTTCCCATTTTTCTTTTACATCTCTCTTTCCTCATTCTTAGATCCACGGAGCTGCTCTCAGCCTCGACTACCCCCTCTTCCCCCTCTGTACTAGGTCCATAGAAATGTCTTAAATGACCTTCTCCAGAAGTCTTCACCAAGGCTTACTTTAGGTCTTTCAGCAAAAGAGTCCCTCTGAAAGAGTTCAATGTACATAAACTTGCACTTTTCGTGTTGCCCTGTTCTACTTGACCACTGGCTGGAAAAATCACCACCCCTAAGCTAGACACCTCCTTACCAGTTTTTCACAAAATATGTGAACAAGGCCTCTGGCCTTGAGCTGGGGCTTCACCGAGATGGCTACATTTCTAAGATAAAAATGTTAGCATCTGGGCTCCATGGTGACAGCTGGCAGGGAGAAAAAAAAAGAGACAAAAAAGCTCTCCCCTTCCAAGGTGTCCTTGAAAAGTTAACTTGCCCAGAACAGAAAAAAAAAAAAAAAAAAAACAGAAACAAAAACTAATTTTTTTGAATTTCTGCAGACTGTGAACTTCTGAGCCCCTTCCCTTACATGTTGGGTACAAACTCTAAAACTACCAAAACTTGGGTTTCAGGTTATTAATTGATTACAAAAGAAGCAATGCCCTCTAAATCCGGATGCAACCAAATAAGAATGTTTTCCTCACTTTGGTGCTATCTTAGGTGCATTTTCTTGTCCATCCATAAAACAGTATAATTCTATACACTTTAACATTATTTATGTTTTCATAAAATGGTCAATAGATGTGATTAATTATGTAATGATGTAGATGTTTTTCAGAGTGCTCTATCATGACGCAGGTTCATTTAAAGTTCAAATAGGGGGGCATACAACCCGGTTCCACCGGGAACCTGTATCCCTCACTTTAGCCATCCTATTAGGAATAATAATTGCTGAAGGCGTGGGCACAGGAAGAACTGCCCTAGTCCATGAGACACAACAAAGACACAATTAGAAGCAGAAATAGACCAAAGCTTAAAGACATTAAAAACCGACATCACAGCTTTACAGGAATTTTAACCTCTCTCTCTCTGAAGTTGTTTTATAGAGCAGGCGAGTGTTGGACCTCCTCTTCATGAGAGAAAGGTGCCTTTTTGCTTGCATTGAGGGAACAATGTTGTTTTTATGCCGACAATACTGGAGTTGTAAAAGAATCAATGAGTAAATTAAAAAAACGACTTGAAGAGCGTCAAAGAGAGACAGAGGCCCCAGAAGGAAGGTTTGAGTCTTTGTTCACATAGTCAACCTGGTTAACTACGCTTTTATCTGCCAGGGCCATTCCATTAATAATCCTCATATTATTGCTAACGGTAGGACCCTGTTTGCTCAACCGTGTAGTTTCCTTTCTAAACCAAATCGAACATGTTATTAAACCTAACCATATACTGTTCTCTCAATCTAATTTTACAGAAAAGTGGGGAAAGAGTTGGTCTTAAAATACAGAAATATAGAGGATCTTCCACCTGCTGAGAAACTCAAGGGTCCATGCAGAAATGATCCCTGGAGAAGATGTAGGCAACTATGAAGGACCTGAGAGAGCAGAAGTCTTCCATGGCAAACAACCTGCTCAGGATGAAGGGATGTGTCTGAATCAGCCACTCTCTTCTTAATGTATAGAAGATGGACCAAAGCAGGCATGTGTTGAGCTGCTATTGCATGCCTATGGTTGACATACCACTCTAACTGGTGAAAGTGTCAAAGGAAGTAGGGGCAGCCTCCTTCTCATGGGAACCTTGGAAGCAACTGTTAGGACAAAGTTGTTGCCAAGGCCGTGACCTCATTCAGTTGCTAAAGGAAGTGACCTCACCTAACTTCCTTGGTGATGGAACTCTCTGAACTTGGAATCCAGGAATCCAGGCACCAAGAGCCAGTCCCAGTCCCAGTCCCAGTGGTCAAACTTATTTTGATTTACCAAGGACAGACTCAGTCTTTCTTGGAACCTACTGATGTGAGGATGGCCAAATGCAAGTAAAGCTATGAATAGAGGCCTTTCCTGAGAAAGCAGGCAGTGGCTCACCGCTGGCTCCTGACAACTTCACAGAGTTGGCCAAGGAGAAAAGATTTGAGACACAACAGGCCATTTCCAGAGAACATAGTATGGCCCACCAGTCAGAGGACACTCCGGATAGTCACAGACCTACATGGGGGAAGGAGGTGCCTTTGTGGTGTGGGTGTGGTTTTGTGGTTTTGTCTCATGTTCTGAGAATAGGTATGAAAGGCAGTTTGTTTTGTTTGGAGTGAACTGTTTCTAGTAAGTCTTTTGACAAGGTGAGTGTTTCTATGTCTATGTATCCCACTATGTCCGTGGTTGTAGACATTAGAAAAGAGAATGCATCAATGAATATGTCCTATCTAGTAGAAAGCTTCCCAGCATTCATCCTGCCCTATTTATGAATGGACTGCAGCTTGCCTTATTGATGTGAAACACCTGCTATCTACCTAAGTTCCTGTTTTCTTCCTGAATTCTCGCCACTCTCCAGAATAGGCTCATGGTTTTGTGTTTAAGATATGTACAACCTTGAAGCTCTGTGACATGACCATGTACTGAATAGCTGAACGGAATGGCGAGTATCTAAGAAAACTCAGATATCAGTTTGACCAAGAAAGTCTCAGTGAAGAAACCCTGCTTGGGGCCTTTTGTTTACCAATTCTTCTGTTGCCCTGAATGTCAGGAAGGTCTTTTCCTCAGTCCACCACTTTGTGAAGCCTGAAGAAAACAGTTTTCAAATGGAAATGAATGGGCATTACCTGTGGCTCTTTGCTTAATTGCTTTGGAAAGAATGTGTCTGAATCAGCCTATTTGCCTTGTGTGAGGGTGTGGATTAGATTCTCAGCTCCTGATGGATCTAAAGAAAGATCTCATGTGTACATCCAAAACCAAAATGGCCAAAAGAGCAGTCCTTGTGGATGAAGTCTCTCGCCTCTTCTGTAACTTTCCTGACCTCCATCAAGCCAGAATAGGGATCCTTTGGGTCAAATGAGTTCTTCAAAGCCCTGCAGAGGCTAGCCCATAGTTTCTTGGGTTTTCTCAAGACTCCAATTCACATAAGGAATCCAAACTCCACAGTCAGTTGGCCTCAAATTGAAAAAGCAAAGCAGTATTAATGGGAGGCCTATTTGATCTCTCCTGGTTCACAAGAAGGGTGTCCAGGCCACCCTGACTTTAGGCAAATTAGGTGCAAGAGAGCTTATTTTGGACACGGTCTTGGGCTGTGCCCCTCATGGAAAACTTTTGCCAGAGGTCATTATGAGTGTCTATATGGAAAAAGATGAGCGCCACATTGGAGTGTTTTGTTTTAAATTGTGGTCATTTGGGTGGCGGTTGGAAGAGATGACTTGGTACACATGTTCTTGAACTCTGGTGTGATTCCCTTAGAAACTGAGTTCTCAAACTGACCTCAGAGAAGTATTTCCATGAATAGTGATGAGATTTTATGAAGCCAGGCATGAGTGTCGCCCTTGGAAACTAAGTTCTAGGCCCAGGATGGCTTTCCACAGAGCACTAGGCCTCTCAGCCAGGATACCACATGATTTTATTCTGAAAGATTTGGCACTCATAGTTGAGAGTCAAAACTCATATGGACCTCACATTGTAGACCTCAATGGGCATAATATCATGTGATCTTTTGGCCACTCTTTGGGAAGCCTTACCTGTGAGTGTTCTCCAGAACTTTCATTGAAATGAGCTTCCTAACCATTTAATGGTTCCTGAAAGAATTGAAACTCACAGTGCCTCCAACTTCATCCTTGAAAAATGGCTAGAAAAATACCATAAAATTTTTGAAATTCCCATCACCAGGTGGCACTGGAGAACCTTTGGATGTCCTGTTACTGATCATGAATATACCAGACAGTGCCTTGATTGACTGGGTTTCATGTAAATGGTGTAGAACAGAGATGCCAGTAAGTTGGACTCTTTTGAGTAGTTGTACTAGAGCAGTGGTGGGCAGGTATGTGATAAAACATCTGTGGTGGGGCCATGTGGATCTTCCATTGGCTTCAAAATGGCTTGTGACTGTCATGGTGCAGCCAACAGAACCTTCCATGTAAAGGCAACTTGTTATATGGAGAGTTTTCAGGACATTGTTCAGAATCAGGTTGCTATGGTCAAGGGGGCAAGCTATGTGGGATAGAATCCTGGTTCTTGTATCCTCCTACAGAACCTGACCCACCACACATGACAGAACTCCCTCTTGCACTGAGACCCAATTGAACTCCTTGTATTTCGTGAAGCAAATACCAAACTCCCAGTGCAGCAGGAAGAAACAAAACGAAAATGGAGGATGACCATATGGCTTCAAAGTGCACATGGAAAGACATTTAGCCCCCAGTGGCCACAGTTTACCTAAAAAGAGAATTTAGCACTGCTGCCTCATGTTCATTGGGAAATAAGAAAGCATGTCCTCCAGGTCTCATAGATGCAGACCAAGCTTTTATGGTCTCACTAGAAAGGAAGCTAAAGCTCCTGACAACAACATATTTTTCAAGTGCCCAACCTCACAGACAGTTTCTCAAGATGTGTCTATGCCAGCAGACCTCCATGTTTGTGGAGGGTTTACCCTGTCCCTTACCTTTGGAAACTCCTCTGCCACTTCCAAGGTGTGGGCTCCTGAGCATATTCCATTCCAGATATTTGTTCACAGATTTTCTAAATCTTCTCCTCTAATTGTGTCTTACTTGGGGCGAAGGTATTGTCAAGGCATTGTTCTGGATGAGAGTGGGAAGATTTTTGTGTAGCACATATTTACATACACATTGGATTCATTTTTCAATTTTCCATTTGAAATACTGAATCCTTGACACTAACCTATACCCTACTAGATTCTGACAACTAATTCTAATATAATGGAGAAAAATAACCCAAACAGAATAGAAATACTAGCACTTCAGAGGAGCCTTGGTGTATAGTTGGTCTTCCCTTTTGCATGATATAGCTTAGGAGTTATAAATCTTGTCAATTTTTTGTTGAAAGAGTTCTGCATGTGTTTTTAAAGTTAACACATATGTGAATTCCTGTCTCCCTTTTTCTGTAGCCAATTCAGCACATGTATTTTTATATGAACATATAGAATCCTACCTGGTATCACACCTATATTCTTGAGAGGTGGCTAACTTGGCAGAGACAAAGTGTGAGAAGAAATCACTCCTCCTAAACGCTTTTGGAACTGATAATTCAAATTATGAGTGAGCTTCTTAGTTGAAAAACATTATACATAAATCCATGTTCAGTAAAATTAATATTTTTGGATCTGTGGATGATATATATTTCACGATGAATTTTAATTGGCATATATATTGCTACTTTTTAATGTCTCTGTGTGTGTTTTGTATATATATATATATATATATATATATATATATATATATATATATATATATCTAGATTTTTCAAAATATGAAATATATGTGTCTTATTATACACTCCCTAAATTCATTCTTGTTCATGTATGTGGTTTTATATTCAAATTTTCATAAGATTATTTTCAGAAATATTCATCCACCTGAAATACATATTTGTTTTATAGTATTGAAAACTCACTTCAGTAAATGGTGCAAACAAATCCTTATATTTTTACAGTAACTGACCCACTTTAACATCAATGCAAGTAGATTCCTATGGGACATGATGTGTATTTTGACGTTCATTTTTATACAACACTGGTACATTACTATTTCTTCAGTTTTTGTACATCATAGAATATACATTTCATCCACAACTTCATAAATTTAAAGAAATTTGTAACACATTCTATCACTTCCTGCTTCAGAACATATGTATTCCTCTTTGTTTTTGACTGGTCATTTCATGAGACTTCTTTCCAAACACATTATTTTCGATTTCCATAATCAATTTTGAAGCAAAATTCACACACTCTTTATGATGAACCACACCCGTAATATTTCCATTGGATGTATAAATTGTTGGAATGAATGTATGTATATCAACATATGATTCCCTGTGTATATTCAGATATCAATTTATTCCAATTTCTAAAGTTCGAACCAGTTATATTATTTATTCGCACTATGGTCTATTCATGCATTATCTCTATATTCATACACACATGGTACACCTATATGTACCCCCAATACTAATTTATACCTCTTCAAAATATTGCTCCAAGAAATGGTGGTAGAAATACTCATGTCACCTGATCTACATATACATTTTATCACAGTAATATTCTGGCCACAAAATGCAAAGTCACACTTACGATTGTACAAAAGCCTAAATGGAATGTGAGTATGGATTATGAAAATCACCCATGTCCAGGTTGCCTAATGCTCTCAAATGTCAATCCTATTGGTGACTACATATTTGTTTCTTCCTAAGATTATATATTCAATCTCAAGCCTGTTGAAAATATCTATTGCTATCACTCATTTTATACTTTGCCTGATTTCCTTATGTCTCTATTGATATCTGCTTTCCTACATATTTTCCCCAGTTCATCATTGTGACTGACTCTTCACATTTGCTGACATTTACATTTTTTTGTGTACCTGAAACCCTATTGCTAAAGAACTTTTTGTCCAAATCCTATACTCACACGTTTTTCTAATCTTACCAACTATCTTCGTAATCTTACCAACTCTCCCTTTTTGAATGGATGTTCTCCTCAACATTCAATCATCTAAGGTACAAGATCCTATGCCATTGTGTATAGATTTATCTGAGACATCTGGGCAGAACATAATTCAAAGCTAACTATTCCAATCAAGGACCCAATGACCTTCTGGGCTTTAAATCTTACTGAGATTTCTGTTTTCATACATATATTTCACCTCTATAATCTTATAAATATCGCAGGTTCCCAATACCATTATTCATCCAGCAGAATGATCCTAACCCAAATCAAAAATGTTATTAACCCTAACCATACACGATTCCCTCAATCTACCTTTATAGAAGAGCAGGGACAGAGTTGGTCTTACAATACAGGAATGTAGGAGATCTTCAACCTGCAGAGAACCTCAAAGGTCCATGCAGAAATGATCCCTGGAGAAGATATAGGCAGCTATGAAGGACCTGAGAGAGCAAAAGTCATCTTCCATGACAAACAATCAGGTAAGGATGAAGGGATGTGTCTGAAGCAGTCTCTCTCTTCTTAATGTAGAGAAGATGGACCAAACCAGGCCTGTGTGGAGAGCTGTTCCCGGGTGCCTATGGTTGATATTCCATTTTAACTTGTAAAAGTGTCATAGGAAGTAGGGGCACGCTCCATTTCATGGACCCTTGGATGCAACTGTTAGGACAAAGTGGTTGCCAAGGCAGTGACCTCATTCAGTTCTAGAGGAAGTGACCTACGTCACTTTTTTGTTGATGTACCACTCTGAACTTTGGATCCAGGGAGACAGGCACCCTGAGGCAGGCCCAGTCCCAGTCCCAGTGGTCTCACATGTTTGGATTAACCAAGGACAGAGTCAGTCTTTCTTGGCAAATACTGAATTGAAGATGGACAAATGCCAGGAAAGCTCTGAAGAGGGGCTTTTTTTTTGATAAAGCAGGCAGTGGCTCACCGCTGGCTCCTGACAACATCACAGTGTTGGCCAAGGAGACCAGATCTGACATACAACAGCCCATTTCAGGGGAACATAGTATGGCCCACCAGTCAGAGGATGCTCTGGATAGTCACAGACCTACTTGGGGAAAGAAGGTGCCTTTGTGGGTGTGTTTGTGTGTTAGTGATTTTGTCTCATGTTTTAAGAATATGTAGGAAAGTCGGTTTGTTTAATTTGGAGTGGCCTGTTTCTAGTAAGTCCTTTGAGAAGGTGAGTGTTTCTGTGTATCCCACTGTGTCCGTGGTTGTAGACAATAGAAAAGAGAATGCATCAAAGGATGTGTCCTGTCTAGTAGAAATCTTTGCAGCATTCATCTTGTCCAATTTATGAATGGACTGCAGCTTACCTTATAGATGGGCAACACCTACTACCTTTCTACATTCCTTATTTCTTCCTGAATTCTGGCCACTCTCCCATAGGCTCATGGTTTTGTGTTCAAGATATGTATCTCCTCCACAATCTGGGACATGGCCATGTACTGGATAGCTGAAGGGAATGGTGAGTATCTCAGAAAACTCAGATATCAGTGTGACCAGGAAAGTCTCAGTGGAGAAACTCTGCTTTGGGAATTTGCTTTCCTATTGTTCTGTTGCCCTGAATGTAAGGAAGGTCTTTGCCTAAGGCCACACCTTTCCAAAGCCTGAAAAAATCAGTTTTCAAATGGAAAAAAATGGGCATCACCTGAGGATCTTTGCTTAATTGCTTTGCAAAGGGATATGTCTGAATCCGCCTCTTAGTGCAGTGTGAGTCCATGGCTCAGATTCTCAGCACCTGATGGATCTAAAGAAAGATCCCATGTGTGCATCCAATTCCAAAATGGCCAAAAGAGCAATCATTGTTGATGAAGTCTCTTGCTTTCCTCTGTAAGGTTCCTGATCTCCATCAAGTCAGAAGAGGGATCCTTTGGGTCAACTGAGTCCTTCAAGCCCTGCAGAGGCTAGCCCATAGGTGCTTGGGTTTTCTCATGACTCCAAATCACATAAAGAAACTATACCTGACAGTCAGTATGCCTCAAATTGGAGAAGCGGAACAGTATTAATGGCAGGCATCTTTGATCAGCCCTGGTTCACAGGAACGGTGTCCAGAAACACTGACTTTAGACAAATGAAGGGAAAGGGAGCTTATTTTGACATTGTCTTGTGCTGTGTGCCTCATGGAAACTTCCAGCCAAGGTTATGATTAGTGTCTATATGAAAGAAGATGAGGGGCATGTGTGAGTGTTTTGGTTTTAATTCTGGTCATTTGTGTGGCGGTTGGAAGAGATGACTGGGTCACCAGGGATTGAACTCTGGTGTGTTTCCCCTTAGAGACTGAGTTCTGAAACTGACCTCAGAGAAGTATTGCCATGAATTGTGTTGGGATTTTAGGAGGCCACGCATGAGAGTCGCCCTTGGAACCTGAGATCTAGGACCAGGGTGGCTTTCCACAAAGAACTGGGAATCTCAGCCTGGATATCACATGATTTTATTCTGAAAGACTTTGCAGCCATAGTAGAGAGTCAAAACACATAGGACCTCACATTGTAGACCTCAATGGTCCTGGCTTCAAGTGACCTTTTGTCCACTTTTTGGAAAGCCTTGCCTGTGAGAGTTCTCCAGAATTTTCTTTGAATTGAGCTTTCTCAACATTTAATGGTTTCTGAATAACTGAAATTCACAGTGCATCCAATGTCATCCTTGAAAAATGGCTAGATAAATACCATGAAATTTTTGAAATTCCCATGACCCGGTGGCACTCAAGAAACATTCGATCTCCTATTGCTTATCATGAGTGTACCAGAGAGTGCCTTGATTGACAGGGTTTTCTGAAAATTGTTTAGAACAGACATGCCAGTAATTTGTAGCCTGCTGAGTAGTGGGCGTAGAGCAGTGGTGGGCAGGTGTGTGATAAAGTATCATGGTGGGTCCATGTGGATCTGCCATTTACTTCCAAATGGCTTGTGACTGACATAGTGCAGACTTCAGACCCTTATATGTAATGGCATCTTGTTATATGGCGAGGTTTCAGGGCAATGTTCAGAATCAGGTTGCTATGAACAAGGGGGCAATCTTTGAGAGATAGAAACCTGGTTTGTGCATTTTCTTGCAGACCATAACCCACCACACGTGACAGAACTCTCTCCAGCACTGTTTCCCAGTTGAACTCCTTGTATTTCGTGAAGCATGTACCAAACTCCAAGTGCAGCAGCAAGAAACACCACGAAAAGTGGAGGATGACCAAATGGTTTCACAGTCCACACGGGGAGAAAATAAACCCCCAGGGGCCACAGTTTATCTACAAAGAGAGAATTCAGCACTGCTGCCTCGTGTTCATTGGAAAATAAGAAACTTTGTCCTCCAGGTCACATAGATGCAGACCCAGCTTTGAGGGTATCACTACAAAGGAAGCTTAACTCCTGACAAAAACCTATATATCAGTGCCCAACCTCTGTGGCAGTTTCTCAAAAAGATTTATGCATGCAGAGCTCCATGCTTGTGGAGTGTGTACCCTGTCCTTACTTTTGAAAACTCCTATACCACCTCCAAGTTTGTGCACTCCTGAGCATTTTCCATTACAGAAATGTAATCACAGATTTTGCAACTTTTCTTCTCTAATTGTGTCTTACTTGGGGCGAAGATAATTTCAAGGCATTGTTCTGGATGAGAGTCGGAAGATTTGTTTTAGCACATATTTGCATACACATTGGATTAATTTTCCTATTTTTCCATTCGCAATTCTGAATCCCTGACACTAACCCATATTCTAATAGACTCCGACTACTAATCCTAATATGATGGAGAAAAATAACCCAAACAGTACGTAAATACATGCAGTTCAGGGTTGGACTTGCCTTTTGCATGATAAAGGGTAGGTATTATGAATCTAGTCAATTTTTAATTGAAATAGTTCCCCATGTGTTTTTAAAGTTAACAAATATGTGAATTACTGTCTCTCATTTTCTGGAGCCTATTCAGCACATGTATTTTTATATGCACAAATAGAATCCTACATGGTATCAAACGTACATTCTTTTGAGTTACATGACTTGGCAGATACAAATTGTGAGAAGTGATCACTCGTCCTAAACGCTGTTAGAACTGAAAATTCAACCTATGGGTGAGCTTCCCAGTGGAACAACATTATACATAAACCCATGTTCAGTAAAATGAATGTTTTTGCATCTTTATGATATATATATTTCATGATGAATTTCGATTGGCATATATATTGCTACTTTTTAATTTCTGTGTTTGTGTGTGTGTGTGTCCATATATGTATATATATATATATACTGTCCAGATTTTTAAAAATATGAAAAATATGTGTCTTATATACACTCCCTAAATTCATTCATGTTCATGGATGTGGATTAATAATCAACTTTTCACACGATTATTCTTAGAAATACTCATACACATGAAATACATAGTTGTTTCCTAGTACTGAGAACTAACTTCAGTGAAAGGTGCATACAAATTCTAATATGTCTGCATTAACTGACCCAGTTTAACATCAATGCATGTTGGTTCCTATGGGACATGATGTGTATTTTGACGTTAATTTTTATTCCACACTGGTACATTACTATTTCTTCAGTTTATGCACATCATAGGATATATATTTCATTCACTAGTTAGCAAATTTATAGGCATTTGTTTCACTTTTAGTCACTTCCTGCTCCAGAACACATGTATTTCTCTATGTTTCTTGACTGGTCTATTCATGAGACTTTTTTTTCCAAATATATCGTTTTCGATTTCCATAATCAATTTTGAAGAAAAACTCACACACCCTTCATGATTAACCATAACCATAAGATAATCATTAGATATATAACTGGTTGGAATTAATGATTGTATATCAATATAACATTTCTTATATATTTTCAGATATCCATTCAATCCATTATTTAAAGTGGATCCAGTTATATTATTTATTCACAGTATGGTCTATTCATGCATTATGTCTATATTAATAGAAACAGGGTACACCTATTTCTACCCCCATACTAATTTATAAATCTTCAAAATATTGCTCTCAGAAATGGTGGAAGAAATACTCATGTCACCTGATCTACATACACATTTTATCACAGAAATATTCCGGACACAAAAAGCAAAGATCACACTTACAATTGTACCAAAGCCTAAATGGAAAGATAGCATGCATTACTAAAAACATCCATGTGCAGGTTGCCTAATGCTCTCAAATATCAATCCTATTGGTGACTACATATTTGTTTCTTCCTAAGATTATATATTCAACTTCAAACCTGTTGAAAATGTCTAACCCTATCACACACTTTATACTTTTCTTGATTTGCTAATATCTCTATTGATATCTGCTTTCCTACATGTTTTCCCCAGTTCATCATTGTGACTGACTCTTCACATGTGCTGACATTTACATACACTCTCTACCCGAAACCCTATTGCTGAAGAACTTTTGGTCCAAATCCTATACTCACTCTTCTTTCTAAACCTACCAACTTCCTTCCTAATCCTACCGAATATCGGTTTTTGACTGGATATTCTCTTCAGCATTCAATCATCCAAGGTACAAGGTCCGATGTATATTGATTTATCTGAGACATCTGTGCAGCACATTACTCAAAGTTAGGTATCCCACTCAAGTCCCCAAAGACCTTCTGGGCTTCAAATCTTACCTAGATTTCTGCTTTCATACTTATATTTCACATGTATACTCTTGTAAATATCGCAGGTTGCCAATACCATTATTCATCCTGCAGAATGATTCGTAACCCAAATCGAACATGTTATTAACCCTAACCATACACTGTTCCCTCAATATAACTAACTTAAGAGCAGCGACAGAGTGGGTCTTACAATATAGGAATGTAGAAGATCTTCCACCTGCTGAGAACCTCAAAGATCCATGAAGAAATGATCCTTGGAGAATATGTAGGCAGCTATGTAGGACCTGAGAGAGCAATAGTCATCTTCCATGGCAAACAACCTGGTCAGGATGAATTGATGTGTCTGAGTCAGCCTCTCTCTTCTTAATGTAGAGAAGATGGACCAAACCAGGCCTCTGTGGAGAGCTGTTCCAGGGTGCCTATGGTTGATATATCATTCTAACTTCTGAATGTGTCACAGGATGTTGGGGCAGCCTCTATCTCATGGGAACCTTGGAAGCAACTGTTAGGACAAAGTGGTTACCAAGGCAGTGACCATATTCAGTTCCTGAAAGAAGTGACCTCACTTCACTTCCTTGGTGATGGAATTCTCTGAACTTGGGATCCAGGAAGCCAGGCACCAAGAGCCAGTCCCACTCCAGACCCAGTGGGCTAACTTGTTTGCTTTTCCCAAAGACATAGTCAGTCTTTCTTGGTACCTGCTGATATGAGGATGGCCAAATGCCAGCAGAGCTCTGAAGAGGGGCCTTTCCTGAGAAAGCAGGTAGTGGCTCACCGCTGGCTCCTTACAACTTCACAGAGTTGGACAAGGAGACCAGATGTGAAACAGGACAGGCCATTTTGGGGGAACATAATATGGCCCACCAGTCAGAAGACACTCCGGATAGTCACAGACCTATTTAGGGGAAGAAAGTGCCTTTGCCGTTGTAGGTGTGAGTTTGTGGTTTTTTCTCATGTTCTGAGAATAGGTAGGAAAGGTGGTTTGTTTGGTTTGGAGTGGACTGTTTCTAGTAAGTCGTTTGACATTGTGAGTGTTTCTATGTCTGTGTATCCCACTGTATCCATGGTTGTAGACATTAGAAAACAGAATGCATCAATGGATGTGTTGTCTCTAGTTGAAAGCTTCCGCGATTCATAGTGCGCAATTGATGAATGGACTGCAGCTTGCCTTATGGATGGGCAACATCTATTATCTTCTAAAGTTCCACTTTTCTTCGTGAATTCTGGCCACTCTCCAGAATAGACTCATGGTTTTGTTTCCCAGATATGTAACACCACAAGGCTCTGTGACATGGCCATGTTCTGGATAGCTGAAGGGAATGAGAGCATCTCAGAAAACTCAGATATCAGTGTGACCAGTAAAGTCTCAGTGGAGAAACCCTTCTTTGGGCCATTTGCTTAATTCTATTTCTATTACCCTGAATGTCAGAAAGGTCTTTGCCTCAGGCCACCCCTTTGTGTAGCCTGAAGAACACTGTTTTCATATGGAAATGAATGGACACCACCTGTGGCTCTTTGCTTAATTGCTTTGGAATGGGATGTGTCTGAATCAGCCTCTTGTCCTTGTATGAGGTTGTGGCTTAGATTCTCAGCACCTGATGGATTTAAAGAAAGATCCCATGTGCTTTCAAAACTAAAATGTCCAAAAGAGCAGTCATTGTGGATGAATATTTTTGCCATCTTGTTTTAGGTTCCTGAACTCCATCAAGTGAGAATAGGGATCATTTGGGTCAAATGAGTTCTTGAAATCCGTGCAGAGTCTACCCCATATGTGCTTGGGTTTTCTCATGACTCCAAATCACATAAAGAATTATACCCTAAAGGCAGTAGGCTGAAATTGGAGAAGTGGAACACTTTAACAGCAGGAATATTTGATCACTCCTGGTTCACAGGAAGAGTGTCCAGGCCACCATGATTTTAGGCAAATAAGGGGCAAGTGAGCTTATTTTGGACACTACCTTGGGCTCATAGAAACCTCCAGCTAGAGGTTATGAGGAGTGTCTACATGGAAGAAGATGATTGGCCTGTGGGAGTGTTTTGATTTTAATTGTGGTAATTTTTGTGGCGGTTGGAAGGGATGACTGGATCCACCTGGGCTTGAACTCTGGTGTGATTCCCCTTAGAGACTGCATTCTGGAATTGACCTCAGAGAAGTATTGCCATGAATTTTGTTGGGATTTTAGGAGGACACACATAAGACTCACTCTTGGAAACTGAGATCTATCCCCAGGGTGGCTTTCCACAGAGGCCTGGGAATCTCAGCCAGGATATCACATGATTTTATTATGAAAGACTTGGCAGTCATAGATGAGAGTCAAAACACACATGGACCTTACATTGTAGACGTCAATTGGCCTGGCTTTATGTGAACATTTGGTAATTCTTTGAGAAGCCTTGACTGTGAGAGTTCTCTAGAGCTTTCATTGAAATGAACTTTCTCAACACTTAATGGTTCCTGAATGAATTGAGACGCACAGTGCCTCTAACTTCATTTTTGAAAAATTGCTAAATAAATACCATGAAATTTTTGAAATTCCCATGACCAGGTGGAACTGCAGAAAATTTGATGTCCTGTTGCTTATCATGTGTATACCAGACAGTGCCTTGTTTGACTGGGTTTCATGAAAATGATGTAGAACACGAGATGCCAGTAATTTGGAGCCTTCTGAGTAGTGCGCCTAGAACAGTGGTGGGAAGGAGTGTGATAAAACATCATGGAGGGGCTATGTGGATCAGCCATTGGCTTCCAAATGGCTTGTGACTGATATAGTGCAGACATGAGACCCTTATATGTAAAGGCATCCTGTTATATCGAGAGTTTTAAGGGCAATGTTCAGAATAAGGTTGCTATGGTTATTGGGGCAAGCTCTGTGCGATAGAAGCCTGGTTGGTGCATTCTCCTGCAGACCCTGACCCACCACAAGTGACAGAACTCCCTCCAGCACTGTATCCCAGATGAACTTCTTATATTTTGTGAAGCAAATACCAAATTCCCAGTGCAGCAGCAAAAAACACCATGAAAAGTGGAGGATGACCAAATGTCTTCACAGTCCCCACTGGGAGACACTTAGCCTCCAGTGGCCACAGTTTACCTACAAAGAGAGAATTGAGCACTGCTGCCTCATGTTCATTGGAATATAAGAAACCATCTCTTCCCAGTAACATAGATGCAGACCCAGCTTTGATGGTCTCACTACAAAGGAAGCTAAAGCTCATGACAGCAACATATATTTCAGGATCCCAACCTCAGAGGCCATTTCCCAAGAATTCTTAGGCCAGCAGAGCTCCTTGTTTGTGGAGTGTTTACCCTTTCCTTTACTTTTGGAAACTCCTCTACCACCTCCAAGGTTGTGAACTCCCGAGCATATTCCATTCCATATATGTATTCCTAGATTTTTACACTTTTCTACTCTAATTGTGTCTTACTTGGGGCAAAGGTATTGTCAAGGCATTGCTCTGGATGTGAGTGGGAAGATTTTTGTGTAGCACATATTTACATACACATTGGATTCATTTTCCAATTTTCCATTTGAAATACTTAACCCCTGACACTAACCCGTACCCTACTAGTCTCTGACTAATAATCCTAAAATGATGGTGAAAAATAACCCAAAAAGAATAGAAATACAAGCAGTTCAGAGGAGGCATGGTGTATAGTTGGAATTGCCTTTTGCATTATATAATGTAGGAGTTTTAAATCTAGTCAATTTTTTTGTTGAAATAGTTCTACATGTGTTTTTAAAATTAACAAATATGTGAATCCCTGTCTCCCTTTCTCTGTAGCCTATTCAGCACATGTATTTTTATATGCACATATAGAATCCTACCTGATATCACTTGTACACACATGTGAGGTGGCTGAATTGGCAGATGCAAATTGTGAGAAGAGATCACTCCTCCTAAACGCTGTTGGAACTGAAAATTCAACCTACGGGTGAGCTTCCTAGTTGAATAACATTATACATAAATCCATGTTCAGTAAAATGAATATTTTTCGATCTTTGGATTATATATATTTCATGATGAATTTCGATTGGCATATATATTGCTACTTTTTTTTTCTTTTATTGGTTGCTCAAAACATTACAAAGCTCTTGACATATCATATTTCATACATTAAATTCAAGTGGGTTTTGAACTCCAATTTTTACTCCAAATACAGAATGCAGAATCACATCAGTTACACATCCATATTTTTACATAATGTCTTATTAGTTACTGTTGTATTCTGCTACCTTTCCTATGCTCTACTATCCCCCCTCCCCTCTCTTCCCATCTTCTCTCTCTACCCTACCTACTGTCATTCATTTCTCTTATTGTTTATTTTCCCATTACACTCACAACCTCTTATATGTAATTTTTTGTAACAATAAGGGTCTCCCTCCATTACCATGCAATTTCTCTTTTCTCTCCCTTTCCCTGCCACCTCATGTCTCTGCTTAATGTTAATCTTTTCTTCATGCTCTTCCTCTCTGCTCTGTTCTTAGTTGCTCTCATTATATCAAATAAGTCATTTGGTATTTATTTTTTTGGGATTGGCTAGCTTCACTAAGCATTATCTGCTCTAGTGCCATGCATTTCCCTGCAAATTCCATGATTTTGTCATTTTTTAGTGCTGTGTAATCCTCCATAGTATATAAAAAAAACATTTTTTTTTTATCCATTCATCTATTGAAGGGAATCTGGGTTGGTTCCACAGTGTAGCAATTGTGAATTGTGCTGCTATGAACATCGATGTGGCAGTATCCCTGTAGTACGCTCTTTTAAGGTCTTCAGGGAATAGTCCGAGAAGGGCAATAGCTGGTTCAAATGGTGCTTCCATTCCCGGCTTTCCCAGGAATCTCCATACTGCTTTCCAAATTGGCTGCACCAGTTTCAGTCCCATCAGCAATGTACAAGAGTACCCTTTTCCCCACATCGTCGCCAGCACTTGTTGTTGTTTGACTTCATAATGGCTACCAATCTCACTGGATTGAGATGGTATTTTAGGGTGGTTTTGATTCGCATTTCTCTGACTGCAAGAAATGGAGAGCATTTTTTCATGTACTTATTGATTGATTCTATGTCCTCCTCTGAGAAGTGTCTGTTCAGGTCCTTGGCCCATTGGGTTATTTGTTATCTTATTGTCTAATTATTTGAGTTCTTTGTATACTTTGTATACTCTGGATATTAGGGCTCCATCTGAAGGGTGAGGAGTAAAAATTTGTTCCCATGATCTAGGCTCCATATTTACCTCTCTTATTGTTTCTCTTTCTGAGAAAAAAAATTTTCAGTTTAAGTAACTCCCATTTGTTGATTCTTGTTATTAACTCTTGTGCTATGGGTGTCCTATTAAGGAATTTGGAGCCTGACCATACAGTATGTAGATCGGAACCAACTTTTTCTTCTATCAAATGCAGAGTCTCTGATTTGAATCTAGCTCCTTGATCCACTTTGAGTTAACTTTTGTGCATGGCGAGAGAAAGGGATTCAGTTTCATTTTGTTGCATGTGGATTTCCAGTTTTCCCAACACGATTGGTTGAAGATGGTATCCTTCCTCAATTGCATGCTTATAGCTCTTTATCAAATATAAGATAGTTGTAGCTTTTTGGATTAGTCTCTGTGTCCTCCATTCTGTACCATTGGTACACCCGCCTGTTTTGGTACCAGTACCATGCTGTTTTTGTTATTATTGCTCTGTAATATAGTTTGAAATCTGGTATCGCTATACCGCCTGATTCACACTTCCTGGTTAGAATTGCTTTTGCTATTCTGGGTCGTTTATTTTTCCATATGAATTTCATGATTGGTTTATTTATTTCTACAAAAAATTCCTTTGGGATTTAGATTGGCATTTCATTAAACCTATGGAGAACTTTTTAGTAATATCGCCATTTTGATGATGTTCATTCTGCCTATCCATGAACAGGGTATATTTTTCCATCTTCTAAGATCTTATTCTACTTCTCTTTTTAGGGTTCTGTAGTTTGCATTGTATAAATCTTTCACCTCTTTTGTTAGGTTGATTCCCAAGTATTTAATTTTTTATGAGGATATTGTGAATGCAATGTTTTTCCTCATTTTCTTTTCAGAAGTTTTGTCGCTGATATACAGAAATGCCTTTGATTTATGCATGTTGATTTCATTTCCTGCCACATTGCTGAATTCATTTATTAGTTCTAGTAGTTTTTTCTGTAGACCCTTTTGGGTCTTCTATGTATAGAATCATGTCATCTTCAAATAGTCATAATTTAAGTTCTTTTTTTCCTATTTTTATGCCTTTAATGTCTTTCATCTGTCTAATTGCTCTGGCCAGTTTTTCGAGAACTATATTGAATAGAAGTGGTGATAGAGGACATTCCTGTCTTGTTCCAGATTTTAGAGGGAATGCCTTCATTTTTTCTCCATTCAGAATGATGCTAGCCTGAGGCTTAACATAGATAGCTTTTACAATGTCGAGGTATGTTCCTGTTATCCCTAGTTTTTCTAATGTTTTGAACATAAAGGAATGCTCTACTTTGTCTAATGGTTTTTCTGCATCTATCAAGATGATCTTATGGTTCTTATTTTTAAGTCTAGTGATGTTGTGAATAACATTTATTGATTTCCATATATTGAACCCTCCTTGCATCCCAGGGATGAATCCTAGTTGATCATGGTGCACAATTTTTTTGATGTGCCTTTGTATCCAAACCACCAGAATTTTAATGAAAATTTTTGCATCTAGGTTCATCAGAGATATTGGTCTGTAGTTTTCTTTCATTGAGGTGTCTTTGTCTGGTTTCAGAATCAGGGTGAAGTTGGCCTCATAGAATGAACTTGGCAGAGCTCCCTGTTTTTCTATTTCCTGAATAACTTGAAAAGTATTGGTATTAAATCTTCTTTAAAGGTTTTGTAAAACTCCGCTGTATACCCATCTGGTCCTGGGCTTTTCTTGGTTGGTAGTCGTTTGATTGCTTCTTCTATTTCATCGATTGATATTGGTATGTTTAAATTGTGTGTATCCTCCTGACTCCGTCTAGGCAAATCATATGACTTAACAAATGTATCGATGTCTTCACTATTTTCTATTTTATTGGAATATAGGTTTTCAAAATAATTTCTATTTGTCTTTCGTATTTATGTAGCTTCTGTTGTGATATTGCCTTTTTCATCCTGTATGTTAGTAATTTGAGTTCTCTCTCTTCTTCTCCTCGTTAGCATGGCTAAGGGTCTGTCCATCTTATTTATTTTTTCGAAGAACCAACTTTTAGTTTTGTTAATTTTTTAATAGTTTCTTTTGTTTCAATTTCGTGATTTACGCTCTGATTTTAATTATTTCTTGCCTTCTGCTACATTTGCTGTTGTTTTGCTCTTCCTTTTCTAGGGCTTTGAGATGAAGTGAGAGCTCATTTATTTGTTGTTTTTTTTTTTTTTTTTTCTTTTTTTGAGAAATGACCTCCAGGCGATGAATTTGCCTCTTGAATCTTGTTTCATTGTGTCCCATTGAATCTGATATGTTGTGTCTGTATTTTCATTTATCTCTAAGAATTTTTTGATTTCCTCTTTTATGTCTTCTGTAACCCATTGATCATTCAGTAATATATTGTTCATTTTCCATGTGATGTAGGATTTTTCCTTCCTTCTTTTACCATTGGTTTCCAGTTTCATTCCATTGTGATCAGAAAAAAATTCATGGTATTATCTCCACCCCTTTATATTTACTGAGTGTTGCCCTACGGCATAATATATGGTCTATTTTTGAGAAGGATCCATGTGCTGGTGAGAAAAAAGTATATCCACTTGATGATGGTTGATATATTCTATATATGTCAGTTAAGTCTAGGGTATTGATTGTGATATTGAATTCTATATTTTTTTAATTCAACTTTTGTTTGGAGGATCTGTCCAATGGTGAGAGAGGTGAGTTGAAGTCTCCCATAATTATTGTGTTGTGGTCTATTTGATTCTTGAAATTGAGGAGAATTTGTTTTATAAATGTCGCAGCATCATTATTTGCTGCGTAAATATTGATAATTGTTATGTCTTGTTGGTGAATGGTTCCTTTTAACAGTATATAATGTCCTTCCTTATCCCTTTTGATTAAATTAGTCTTGAAGTCGATTTTATTCCGTATGAGGATGGCCACCCCTGCTTGCTTACAAGGACCGTGTGCATGGTATAAATTTTCCCAACCTTTCACCTTCAGCCTGTGTATGTCTTTTCCATTCAGATGTGTCTCCTGGAAGCAACATATTGTTGGATTTGTTTTTTTTAATCCACGTTACAAGCCTATGTCACTTTATTGGAGAGTTTAAGCCATTAACGATTAGAGTTACTATTGATATATGGTTTGTATTGCCACCCGTCTTTGATTATTTATCTTTTTTTTAAAATTTAGTTTGTTTATCCATGATTAGCTTTTCCCCCTCCCTCTGTCATTACTGAGGCAATTCCCACTGACGGTTTTCGTTGTTGATATTCATTTTTTCCTCGTGTAGTGTTTTCCTTAAGATGCTTTGCAATGCTGGTTTTCTGGCTGCAAATTCTTTTAGCTTTTGTTTATCACAAAATATTTTTATTTAGTTGTCTTACCTGAAACTTAATTTTTCTGAATACAGATTTCTTGGTTGTCATCCATTGTTTTTAAGTGTTTGAAATACGTTGTTCCAGGATCTTCTCACTTTCAGCGTCTGTGATGAAAAATCTGTTGTTAACATTTTTGGTTTACCCCTGATTGTAATCTGCCTCCTTTCTCTTGTAGCTTTTAATATTTTCTCTTTGTTTTGTATATTGTATATCTTCATAACAATGTTTCTTGGCATTGGTCTACTGTGATTTTTTTGTGCTCGGTGTCTTGTAAGCATCTACAATTTTTTTTATCCGTTTCCATTTTTATTTCTGGAAAGTTTTCTGTAATTATTTCATTCAGCAGGTTACTCATTCCCTTGGTTTGAATCTCTGTACCTTACTCTATCCAGATGACTCATAAGTTTTTTTTTTTATGATATCCCATATCTCTTGGATGTTTTTTTAATGACTTTTTACCAGCATTTCTTTGTTGGCTAGACTTTTTTCAAGATGATATATTTTGTCTTCATTATCTGACATTCTGTCTTCTACTCGCTCCACTCTGTTAGTGATACTCTCAATTGAGTTTTTAATTTGGTTTATCATTTCCTTCATTTCTAGAATTATTGTTTGATTTTTTTATAATCTCTATCTCCTAATAAAGATGCTTAATTTCTTTTTATATCTGTTTATGTAATTCATTTTCAATGTGTTCTTTCACTGTTTGGTTTTGATGTCTCGTATCCTCTTTAAGGTTCCATTCCATCTGTCTAAGGTATTCCTTGAGTTCTTTATATGACCATTTTTCTGATGATTTCTTCTGAATATTTAGGCTGTCCATTGTTGTTTGTACTCCTTTTCTTCCTTGTTTTTTTATGCTGCTCATGTTACTTCTTGTTTTGTTTGACTGCTGAGTTACTGCTTACTCTTATAAATTTATTTGATGCTTCGGAGGAAAGATATTAGAAGGGAAGGGAAGAAGTCACTAAAGAGAATGAGAGTAGGCAGGTAGAATTCAAGGAAGGGGGAATAAGAAAATTGAAAAGAAATGAAAAGACAAAAGAAAAATAGAAAATAAATAAAGAAAAAAATTTAAATAATAATTATAATTAAAAGATGAAAATTAAAATTTAAAATAATATTAATAATAATAACGATAAAATAAAAAAATAAAAACATTAAAAAAAGTTAAAGAACAACAACAACAAAAATGAAAATGAAAGAAATAGAAAAAATATAAATTAAAAAAAAAATAATAATAAAATGCAGTCATAGAGTTCAATTAACTTCTCTTTCAGAAGGTGGAGCTGTGTGCACTGGGCCAAGCTTCTCCTCTGAATAAGTGGGAACCAATCACTGTGCAGCAGCTCTTCCTCCCAGACTTGGCGGATCTCCAATCCTGAGTGCCTAGGGCCTTCTCTTGTGCTTCCTCAAGCCATGCCTTGCTCACCTGTGACGCTCACCACAATAGTGGTTACAAGCCAGAACTCAACTCCTGGCAGCCCTGTTTTCATGAATGCCTGGGCACACTCTCCCTGTTTGCCTCCCTCAGACCCTAGTTTTGTAGAGCTTCGATCTGAGGACCCCCAGCGAATTTTCTTGCCCTCTGGGAGCCGTGCCCCCGGTACGTGGTGTAAGAGACCTCAATTGTCAGCACTTGTGGGATCAGGAGCCGGGAATTCCACGCGCTAGTCCCGAGCCAATCCTGATTCCCTAGGTCTGGCTATCGTGCTCACGGAAGAGCTGGGAGAGGCCCTTAAGGCTGAGCTGGGAGGGGCCCTTAAGGTTTCCCCGCTGTGTTGAGAGAGTTGGCTAGGGGATTACACACCTGTCACGCTGGTTTTAATGAAGTTATCTCCTCTGCCCGTGACGTCATTTCTATGCTATGGTGGTATCCCATGCAAATGGTGACCGTTTGTTCCCTTTGCAAGGTAACCAACGCAACGGGTGGGTCCTGACTGTCTCTCCCAAGCGCCGTTTCAATCCTGTGGCCACTGCTTTTGAAGGCTTGGTTGGCTTTTACCTCTGAAAGTTCAGAAGGGCCGAACAGTTATTTCAGTGGTATCTTAGTGCTGAGTCATGAGAACCAGGCAAACCGGAGGTTGAATGCAGCCCATCCAGGCTCGGTGTGTGTTCTGAGGGGCCCAGAATGTTCGCCCCAGATCCACATCAGGTCAACATTGCCTACTGATTCTGAGCAAACAGCATTTAGACAGTTTACGAATCCCTATGCCCGCTCAGCTGAAGAGGTCAGAGACTTGATTTTTCCATGCCTGCCTTCATGATGGATCTCCTGTATTGCTAATTTTTATATCTGTGCATGTGAGTGTGTATGTATGAGAGTGTATATATATATATATATATATATATATATATATATATATATACACTCTCCAGATTTTTTAAAATATGAAATATATGTGTCTTATTATACACTTCCTAAATTCATTCATATTCATATATGTGTATTTATAATCAACTTTCCACAAGATTATTCTCAGAAATAATCATCCACCTGAAATACATATTTGTTTTCTAGTACTGAAAACTAAATTCAGTGAAAGGTGCAAACAAAACCTAAAATTTCTACAGTTACTGAGCTAGTTTAACATCAATGCAAGTATATTCTTAGGGGACATGATGTGTATTTTGACTTTCATTTTTATTCAACACTGGTACATTACTACTCCTTCAGTTAATGCACATCATAGGATATATATTTCGTTCACAAGTTAGAAAATTTATAGGCATTTGTTTCACGATCAATCACTTCCTGATTCAGAACACATGATTCTTCTATGTTTCTTGACTGGTCTTTTCATGAGACTTCTTTCCAAACACATTATTTTCGTTTAACATCATCACTTATAAAGCACAACTCAAACACCCTTCATGATAAACCATAATCCTAATATTACCATTAGATATATAACTGGTTGGAATGAATGATTATATATCAATATAAGATTTCTTATATATTTTCAGATTTCAATTCAATCCATTATTTAAAGTGGAACCAGTTACATTATTTGTTCATATTATCGTCTATTCATGCATTATCTCTATATTCATAGACACAGGGTACACCTCTTTGTACCCCTAATACTAATGTATATGTCTTCAAAATATTGCTCCCAGACATAGTGAAAGAAATACTCATGTTACCTGATCTACATATACATTTTACCACAGTAATATTCTGAACAAAAAAAATGTAAAGGTCACACTTATGATTGTACCAAAGCCTAAAAGGAAAGTGAACATGGATAACTAATAACATCCGTGTCCAGGTTGCCTAATGCTCTCAAATGTAAATCCCATTGGTGACAACATATTTGTTTTTACCTATGATTATATATTCAAACTCAACCCTGTTGAAAATGTCTAATCCTATCACTCATTTATACTTTGCCTGATTTCGTTATGTCGCTATTGATACTTGCTTTTCTACATAATTTCCCCAGTTCATTATTGTGAATGACTCTTCACATGTACTGACATTTACATTCACTCTCTAAACGAAACCCTATTGCTAAATAAGCTTTTTATTCCAAATCATATTCTCACTCTTCTTCCTAAACCTACCGACTATCTTTCTAATCCTACCGACTATCACTTTTTGACTGGATGTTCTCTTCTACATTCAATCATCCAAGGTACACGGTCCTATGCCATTGTATATTGATTTAACTGAGACAATTGTACAGAACGTAATTCAACACTATGTATCCCAATCAAGGGCCCAATGCCCTTCTGGGCTTCAAATCTTTCTTAGATTTCCGTTTTCATACATATATTTCACTTATATATTCTTATAAATATCGCAGGTACCCAATCCCTTTATTCATCCTGCAGAATGATTCCTAACCCAAATCGAACATATAATTAACCCTAACCATACACTAACTTTACCGAAGAGCAGGGACAGAGTTGGTATTAAAATACAGGAATGTAGGGTATCTTCACCTGCTGAGAACCTCAAATGTTCATTTAGAAATGATCCCTGGTGAAGATGAAGGCAGCTATGAAAGACCTCAGAAAGCAAAAGTCATCTTCCATGGCAATCATCCTGGTCGGGTTGAAGGGTTGTGTCTGAATCATTCTCTCTCTTCTTAATGTATACAAGATGGACCAAACCAGTTCTGTGTGGAGAGCTGTTCCGGGGTGCTTATGATTGATATGACATTCTAACTTGTGAAAGTGTTACAGGAAAACTGGGGCAGCCTCCACCTCATGGGACTTTTGGAAGCAACTGTTAGGGAAAAGTGGTTGTCAAGGCAGTGACATAATTCAGATCCTGAAGAAAGTGACCTCACCTCACTTCCTTGGTGATAAAACTCTCTGAACTTGGGATCCAGGAAGCCAGGCACTCAGAGATAGTCCCTGTCCCAGTCCCAGTGGTCTCACATGTTTGGATTTACCAAGGACAGAGTCAGTCTTTCTTGGAACCTACAGATGTGAGGATGACGAAATGCCAGGAAACCTTTGAAGAGGGGCTTTTCCTGAGAAAGCAGGTAGTGTCTCACCACTGGCTCTTGACAACTTCACAGAGTTGGCCATGCAGACCAGAACTGAGACAGGAGAGGTCATTTTGGGGAAACATAGTATGGCCCACCAGTCAGAGGACACTCCGGAGAGTCACAGACCTACTTGGGGGAAGGAGGTGCCTTTTTAGGTGTTGGTGTGATTTTGTGGTTTTGGCTCATGTTCTCAGAATAGGTAGGAAAGGCGGTTTGTTTGGTTTAGAGTGGACTATTTTTAGTAAGTCCTTTGACAATGCGAGTGTCTGTGTATCCCACTGTGTTCATGATTGTTGACATTAGAAGAGAGAATGGATCAATGGATGTTTCCTGTCTACTAGAAAGCTTGCCAGCATTCATTGTGCCCAATATATGAGTGGACTCAGGCTTGCCTTATAGATGGGCAACACCTACTAGCTTCATAATTTCCTGTTTTCTCCTTCAATTCTGGCAACACTCCAGAATAGTATCATGGTTTTGTGTCCAAGATATGTACCACCTCCAATATCTGTGACATGGCCATGTACTAGATAGTTGAAGGGAATCGCTAGCATCTCAGAAATCTCAGATATCAGTTAACCAGTAAAGTCTCAGTGGAGGAACCCTGCTTTGGTCCTTTTGCTTACCTGTTGTTCTGTTGCCCTGAATGTCAGGAAGATCTTTGCCTCAAGCCACCACTTTATGAAGCCTGAAGAAAACAGTTTTCAAATGCAAATAAATGGGCATCACCTGTGGATCCATGCTTAATTGCTTTGAAAAGGGATATGTCTGAATCAGTCTCTTGGCCCTGTGTGAGGCTGTGTCTTAGATTCTCAGCACCTGATGGATCTAAAGATAGATCCCATGCATGCATCCAAAACCAAAATGGCAAAAAGATCAGATATTGTTGATTAACTCTCTTGCCTTCCTCTGGTAGGTTCCTGAAATCCATCAAGTGAGAACAGGGATCCTTTGGGTCAAATAAGTTCTTCAAAACCCAGCAGAGGCTAGCCCATAGGTGCTTGTTTTTCTCATGACTCCAATTCACTTAAAGAATCTAAACCTCAAAGTCAGTAGGCCTCAAGTTGGAGAAGCTAAGCAGTATTAAAGGAAGGCCTATTTGATCACTCCTGGTTTACAGGAAGGGTGTCCATGCCACCCTGACTTTAGGCAAATGAGGTTCAGGAAGCTAATTTTGGACACTGACGTGGGCTGCTCCCCTCATGGAAACCTCCAGCCACAGGTTATGATGAGTGTCTATATGGAAGAAGATTTGGGCCATGTGGGAGTGTTTTGGTTTTAATTGTGGACATTTGAATGGTGGTTGGAAGAGATGACTGGGTCCACCTGGGCTTGCACTCTGGTGTGATTCCCCTTAGAGACTGAGTTCTGTTACTGATCTCAGAGAAGTATTGCCATGAATTGTGTTGGGATTTTAGATGGCCATCCATGAGAGTTGCCCTTGGAAAGTGACATCTAGGCCCAAGTTGACTTTCCAAAGATCACAGAAAATCTCATCCAGGATATCACATGATTTTATTCTTAAAGACTTAGCAGCCATTTTTGAGAGTCAAAACACACATGGACCTCACATTGTAGACCTAAATGGGCCTGGCTTAATCTGACATTTTGGCCACTCTTTGGGAAGCCTTGCCTGTGAGAATTCTCCAGAGTTTTCATTGAAATGAGCTTAGTCACCATTTAATGGTTCCTGAATAAATTGAAACCCACAGTGCCTCCAACTTCTTTCTTGAAAATTGGCTAGATAAATACCATAAAAATTTTTGAAATTCCCATGACCGGGTGGCAGGAGAACATTTGGATGTCCTGTTGCTGATCATGAGTATGTAAGACAGTGCCCTGATTGACTTGGTTTTATGAAAATGGTGTAGAACAGAGATGCCAGTAAGTTGGATCCTGCTGAGTAGTTGTCCTAGAGCAGTGGTTGGCAGGTGGGTGATAAAACATCTGTGGTGGGCCATGTGGATCTGCCATTGGCTTGCAAATGGATTGTGACTGACATTTTGCAGCCAGTAGACTCTTATATGTAAAAGCATATTGTTATATGGAGAGGTTTCAGGGCAATGTTCAAAATCAGGTTGCTATGGTCAATGGGGAAAGCAATGTGGGATAGAAGCCTGGTTGGTGCATTCTCCTGTAGAACCCGACCCACCACAATTGACAGAACTCACTTCAGCACTGTGGCCCTGTTGAACTCTTTGTAATTCATGAAGCAAATTCCAAACTCCCAGTGCAGCAGCAAGAAACACCATGAATAGTGGAGGATGACCAAATGGATTTACAGTGCACACGGGGAGACACTTAGACCCCAGTGGCCACAAGTTACATACAAATAGAAAATTCAGCACTGCTGCCTCATGTTCATTGGAAAATAAGAAACAATGTCATCCATGTCACATAGATGAAGACCCAGCTTTGATGGTGTCACTCCAAATGAAGCTAATGCTCCTGACAACAGCATATATTTCATTGCCAAACCTTAGAGGCAGTTTCTCCAGATGTCAGGCTGGCAGAACTTCATGTTTGTGGAGTGTTTACCCTGTCCCTTACTTTTGGAACCTCTTCTACCACCTCCAAGTTTGTGAACTCCTGAGCATTTTCCATTCCACATATGTATTCACAGATTTTCTAACTCCTCTCCTCTAATTGTGTCTTATGTGGGGCGAAGGTAATGTCAAGGCATTGTTCTGAATGAGAGTGGGAAGTTTTTTGTGTAGCACATATTTGCATACACATTGGATACATTTTCAAATGTTCCATTCGAAATACTGAATCCCTGACACTAACACATACCCTAATAGACTTTGACTTTTAATGCTAATATTATGGAGAAAAATAACCCAAACAGAATAGAAATACAAGAGGTTCACAGGAGGCATGGTGTATAGTTGGACTTGCCTTTCGTATGATAAATGGTAGGTGTTATAAATCTAGCAAATTTTAATTGAAATAGTTCTCCATGTGTTTTAAAAGTTAACAAATATGTGAATAACTGTCTCCCTTTCTCTGTAGCCTATTCATCACATGTATTTTTATATGCACATATCGAATTCTACCTGGTATCACTCGTACATTTTGTGAGGTGGCTGGCTTGGCAGATACAAATTGTGAGAAGAGATCACTCCTACTTAATGCTGTTGGAACTGAAAATTCAACATACAGGTGAGCTTCTTAGTTGAACGACATAAATCCATGTTCATTAAAATGAATATTTTTGGATCTGTGGATGATATATATTTCATGGTGAATTTCGATTGGCATACATAATGCTACTTTTTAATGTCTCTGTGTGTATATATATATATATATATATATATATATATATATATATTTTTTTTTTTTTTCACTCTGCAGATTTTTCAAAATATGAAGTATATTTTTCTTATTATACACTCCCTAAATTCATTCATATTCATGTATGTGGATTTATAATCAACTTTTCAAAAGATTATTCTCAGAAATATTCATCCACTTGAAATACTTATTTGTTTCCTAGTACTGAAAACTAACTTCAGGGGATCATATGATGGCTGCGAAGGGAGTGCATCACCCCCATGTACTGCGTCACTGTGAGGGAGAATGACGAGTTAGAATGGCTAAAACCTATCTTGTTAGGAATTTCCAGCAAAATTGTGGTTCTCCAAAACCAAGTGTACATATTTCCATCTCAGGAGGATCAGCTACGGGGGCTCAAACGTGAGTGATTTGTCCTCACAGAAGGTCATGCGACTTATTCAGGAAATCGCTCCGTGGCTAGAGTCTGTGGCGCGTGCTGGGAAACGACGAGATAGCAAGGCAAATATAAAGCGGTGCAGGTACTGTGGGCTCCTGCCAGGTATGCAATCACTGTGCTCAGTGCTGAATTCTGGGTTTGAGACGGGAAAGCATGCAGTCCAACTCGTTTCTCCACACCCGTCAGACCACAGAGGAACCCAGCGGCCACCATCATGGAGAGGTGACTTCATCATCCCTGTTTTCGACTGATCGCAGCTTATTCAGCTATAGAACAGGTAATTTCAGGATGCCATTCACCTTTGTGTTGCAGACAAATTACTCAGGCTCAGTGCTAAAGAACCCGCAGAAACTGCGTCTTGGAGCCTGCTTCTATTAGAACATACAGCGAGCCCAGAGCGGCCGAATTCCGCCTCCAGGAACTGATCTGGCCCAGGGCTAAAGAACCGGCGGAAACTGCTTCTCGGTCCGGGTCTTGCTGAATATCAGTAAATATCAACCGAGCCTTCATAGGCAGTGGCAACAGGATTGAGACGGGGCTTGTGAATGCCGGTCAGGACTCACCGATTGCTTTAGTCACCCAACAAAGGGAACGAAATGCTGCCTTTTGCATGGGATACCAACATGGCAGAGATCTGATGTCATCAGAAAGCAGCAGAGGAGATAACCTCATTGATACCAGCGGTGACAGAAACAGTTGGTCTCCTGGTAAAGAAAGTGAGTCACAAACACCCGGGTCTCTCTCACTTTGTCATCAAGCCAGAGGGGCAGAGCAGAGCCGCCGCCCACGCCCGGAACAGGCCCAGCGACACACCTGCATGGTAGTCACGTCACCCCAATTGGAATAGAGGCAGAGCAGAGGCGCCGCCCTTGCCCAGAACTGGCCCAGCGACCCGCAGGCATGGTAGTCACATCAACCGAATTGGAGTAGTTGCAGAGCAGAGCCTTCTCCCGCACCTAGTACAATCCCAGTGGCCCACCGGCATGGTAGTCAGGTCACCCCAATATTAGTAGGGGAAGAGCAGAGCCTTCGCCCGCACCCAGAACAGGCCCAGCAACCTGCCGGCATGGTAGTCACGACCCCCCAATTGGAGTAGGGGCAGAGCAGAGCCATCACCCGCGCCCGCAAGGTAGGCACACCTGCACCTGACTGGCAGAAGAGGCCCATCGCCCTGCCGGCACGGCAGACACTTCACCCCATTTGGAATAGGAGCAGAGCAGATCCATTGCCCGTGCCCGCAAGGCAGGCAGACCTGCGACAAACTGGCGGAACAGGCCCAGCAACACACCTGCATGGTAGTCACGTCACCCCAATTGGAATAGGGGCAGAGCAGAGCCGCCGCCAGCACCTACAAGGTAGGCAGACCTGCGACCGATCGGCAGAACACCCCAGGGGTCCACGGGTAATAGCTGCAGCAGATGGAATGTCAGATAAAGAACTCAGGATATACATGCTTCAGATGATCTGGAGTCTCAAGGAAGACATTAGACAGCAAAATCAGACAATGAAAGATCACTTCGACAATGAATTACATAAACAAATCCAAGAAGCAAAAGATCAGCTATACAGAGAGATAGAGGTTGTAAAAAATAACAAACAGAAATCCTAGAAATGCAGAAAGCAATAAACCAACTAAAAAACTCAATTGAGAAGACTACCAGCAGAGTAGAACACTTAGAAGGTAGAACATCAGACAATGAAGACAAAGTATTCCAACTTGAAAAGAACATAGACAGCTCAGCAAGACTGTTAAGAAACCATGAACAGAATATCCAAGAAATATGGGATAACATAAAGAGACCAAACATAAGAGTCATTGGAATACAGGAAAGTATAGAGGTTAAAACCAAAGCAATGAGGAATGTATTCAATGAAATAATACGAGAAAACTTCCCAGACTTGAAGAATCAGACTGACTCCCAAGTCCTAGAAGCCTACAGGACGCCAAATGTGCAAAATCATAAGAGATCCACACCTAGACACATTATAATGAAGATGCCCAACGTACACAATAAGGAGAGAATTTTAAATGCTACAAGAGAAAAAAAAGCAGATTACATTTAGGGGTAAAACAATCAGGATAACAGCTGATCTTTCAACACAGACTCTGAAAGCTAGAAAATCCTTGAATAACATTTTTCAAACACTGAAAGAAAATGGATTCCAACCAAGAATTGTGTATCCAGTGAAATCAAGCTTCAGGATGGAAGATAAAATTATAACCTTTCATGATAAAAAAAAGTTAAAATAATTTGTAGCTAGAAAACCATCTCTTCAAAACATCCTCGGAAAATATTACAGGAAGAAGAAAGGGAAATATCAATAAAAACCAACAGTGGGATGTAGTACAGTAAAAGTGGGAAATAATCAAAGAAGAAAACAATCCATGTTTAATAACATAAATAAACAAATAGGGCTGGAAGAACAACCATTATCTCAATAATAACTGTAAATGTTAATGGCTTAAACTCATCAATTAAGAGACAGAGGCTAGTAGAATGGATCACAAAACAAGACCCAATAATATGCTGCCTACAGGAGACGCATTTGATAGGAAAAGACATACATAGACTGAAGGGGAAAGGTTGGGAAAAATCATGTCACTTATATGGATTTCGGAAACAAGTAGGAGTGTCCATACTCATATCAAATAAAATAGATTTCAAGCCAAAGTTAATCAAAAGGGATAAAGAGGGACACTATATACTGCTCAAGAGAACCATACAGCAACAAGACATAACCATTATAAATATATATATGCCCCAAAACAATGGTGCAGCTATGTCCATCAAACAAACTTTTCTCAAGATCAAGAGTCTAATAGACCACCATACAATAATCATGGGAGACTTCAACACACCTCTCTCACCACTGGACAGGTCTTCCAAACAAAAGTTGAAATAGAAAACTATAGAACTCAATAACACAATTAATAACCTAGACTTAATTGACATATATAGAATATACTCCACAACATCAAGCAGTTACATTTTTCCTCAGCAGCACATGGATCCTTCTCAAAAATAGATCATAATATTATGTCACAGGGCAATTCTTAGACAATATAAAGCAGTAGAGATAATACCATGCATCTTATCTGATCATAATGGAATATAAACTAAAAATCAATGATAAAAGAAGGAAGGAAAAATCATGCATCACTTGTAGAATGAACAACAGGTTACTGAATGAACAATGGGTTATAGAAGACATAAAGGAGGAAATTAAAAAATTCTTAGAGATAAATGAAAACACAGGCACAACATATCAGAATCTATGGGACACATTGAAATCCGTTCTAAGAGGAAAATTCATTGCTTGGATTTCGTTCCTTAAAAAAAGAAAAAAACAACAGCAAATAAATGATGTCATACTTCATCTCAGAATCCTAGAAAAAGAAGAGGAAAACAACAGCAAAATAAGTAGAAGGTAAGATTTAATTAAAATCAAAGCTGAAATTAATGAAATCGAAACAAAAGAAACAATTGAAAAAATTGAGGAAACTAAAAGTTGGTTCTTTGAAAAAATAAATAAAATCGACAGACCCTTAGCCATGCTAATGAAAGAAGAAGAGAGAAAACTCAAATTACTAGCATACGGGATGAAAAAGTCAATATCACATGTTAAGGTCTATAAACAAGTCAGCATGGCACCTGGTATTTTGCCAGAGAAATGTTAGGGTCTGTAAACAAGTCTGGATGGCGCCTGACCAAATGCCATAGGGAGTGGTTTTTGAAGTAACAAAAGCAAGCCATTAAGTGTGGAGATTCCTTATTGGTTGACTGCTGTATCTATTTTATGCTAATTAGATAAGCTTTATAAAATGTATAAATATCGCTTGGATTCTACAATAAACGGCTTCCACTCCTGCTGTATCAATCTACACAAGTTATTTGTCACCCCCTGGCAATCACAGCAGATATTTCTGAAATACAGAAGATAATAAGAAATTAATTTGATTCGTTATACTCCAATATAATAGAAGATAGTGAAGGCATCGAAAAATTTCTTAAGTCATATGATCTGTCCAGATTGAGTCAGGAGGATATAGACAACCTAAACAGACCAATATCAATTGAGGAAATAGAAGAAACCATCCAAAGATTACCAACTAAGAAAAGACCAGGACAGTATGGGTATACAGCAGAGTTTTACAAACCCTTAAATATGAACTAATACCAATACTTATCAAGCTATTTCAGGAAATTGAAAAAGAGGGAGATCTTCCAAATTCATTCTACCAGGCCAATATCACCCTAATTTCTACACCAGACATAAACACTTCAAACAAAGAAAACTACAGACCAATATCCCTAAAGAACCTAAATGCAAAAATCCCTAATTAAATTCTGGCGAATCAGATACAAAAACATATTAAAAAAATTGTGCACCATCATCAAGTAGGATTCATCCGTGGAATGCAAGGCTTGTTCAATATACGAAAATCAATAAATGTTATTCACCACATCAATAGACTTAAAAATAAGAACCATATGATCATCTCGATAGATGCACAAAAAGCATTCGACAAAGTACAGCATCCCTTTATCTTCAAAACTCTAGAAAAACTAGGAATAACAGGAACATACCTCAATATTGTAAAAGCAATCTATGCTAAGCCTCAAGCTAGCATCATTCTGAATCTAGAAAAATTGAAGGCATTCCCTCTAAAATCTGGAACAAGAATGGGATGCCCTCTCTCACCACTTCTGTTCAATACAGTTCTCGAAACACTGGCCAGAGCAATTAGACAGACGGAAGAAATTAAAGGCATAAAAATAGGAAAAGAAGAACTTAAATTATTACTATTGCAGAAGACATGATTCTATACCTAGCAGACCCAAAAGGGTCTACAAAGAAACTAATAGAGCTAATAAATGAATTCAGCAAAGTGGCAGGATATAAAATCAACACACATAAATCAAAGGCATTCCTCTATATCAGCGACAAATCCTCTGAAATGGAAATGAGAACAACCACTCCATTCACAATATCCTAAAAAAAAAAAAAAGATGGGAATCAACCTAACAAAAGAGGTGAAAGTTTTATACAATGAAAACTACAGAACCCTAAAGAGAGAAATATAAGAAAATCTTAGAAGATGTAAAAATATATCTTGTTCATGGATAGGCAGAACTAACATCATCAAAATGGCGATATTACCAAAATTTATCTATAGGTTTAATGCAATGCCAATCAAAATCCCAAAGGCATTTCTTGTAGAAATAAAGAAAGCAATCATGAAATACATATGGAAAAATAAAAGTCCCAGAATAGCAAAAACAATGCTAGGCAGGAAGTGTGAATCAGGCGGTAGAGCGATACCAGACTTCAAACTATACTACAGAGCAATAGTAACAACAATAGCATGGTACTGGTACCAATATAGGCCGGTGGACCAATGGTACAGAATAGAGGACACAGAAACCAATCCACAAAACTACAACTATCTTATATTTGATAAAGGGGCTAAAAGCATGCAATGGAGGAAGGATAGCATCTTCAACAAATGGTGTTTGGAAAACTGTAAATCCATATGTAACAAATTGAAACTGAATCCCTTTCTCTTGCCATGCACAAAAGTTAACTCAAAATGGATCAATGAGCTTGATATCAAATCAGAGACACAGTGTCTGATAGAAGAAAAATTTGCTTACGATGTGCATACTGTGGGGTCGGGCTCCAAATTCCTCAATAGGACACCCATAGCACAAGAGTTAATAACTAGAATCAACAAATGGGACATAAACTAAAAAGTTTTTTCGCAGCAAAAGAAGCAATAAGAGAGGTAAATAGGGAGCCTACATCCTGGGAAGAAATCTTTACTCCTCACACTTCAGATAGAGCCCTAATATCCAGAGTATACAAAAAACTCAAAAAATTAGACAATAAGATAACAAATAACCGAATCAACAAATGGGCTGAGGACCTCAACAGACACTTATCAGATGAGGACTTACAATCAATCAACAAGTACATGAAAAAATGCTCACCATCTCCAGCAGTCAGAGAAATGCAAATCAAAACCACCATAAGATACCATCTCACTCCAGTAAGACTGGCAGACATTATGAAGTCAAACAACAACAAGTTCTGGCAAGGATGTGGGGAAAGAAGTACACTTGTACATTGCTGGTGGGACTGCAAATTGGTGCAGCCAATTTGGAAAGCAGTATGGAGATTTCTTGGAAAGCTGGGAATGGAACCACCATTTGACCCAGCTATTCCCCTACTCAGTCTATTCACTAAAGACCTAAAAAGAGCATGCTACAGGGACACTGCTACATCGATGTTCATAGCAGAACAATTCACAACAGGAAGACTGTGAAACCAACTTAGATGCCCTTCAATGAAAGAATGGAGAAAATACTGTGGCATTTATACACAATGGAGTATTACTCTGCATTGAAAAATGAAAAAAATCATAGAATTTGGAGGGAAATGGAATGCATTAGAGCAGATTATGCTAAGTGAAGCTACCCAATCCTTAAAAAACAAATGCCAAATGTCATCTTTGATATACGGAGAGTAACTAAGAACAGAGGAGAGACAAAGAGCATGACAAGATGATTAACATTAAACCGGGATGAGAGGTGGAAAGAAAAGGGAGAGAGAAGGAAAATTGCATGGAATTGGAAGGAGACCCTCAGGGTTATATAAAATTACATACAAGAGAAAGTGAGGGGAAAGGGAAAAATAATACAAGGGGGACAAATTTATTACAGTAGAGGGGGTAGAGAGAGAAGAGGGGAGGGGCAGGGAGGGGAGGGGGGATAGTAGAGGATAGGAAAGGCAGCAGAATTCAATAGACACTAGTATGGCAATATGTGAATCAATAGATGTGTAAATGATGTGATTCTGTAATCTGTACATGGGGTAAAAATGGGAGTTCATAATGCACTTGAATCAAAGTGTGAAATATGATATAACAACAACTATGTAATGTTTTGAACAATTATAAATAAAAATGAAAAAAAATAAAACTAACTACGGTGAATAATGCATGAAATCCTAATATTTCTACAGTAACTGAACCAGTTTAACATCAATGCAAGTAGATTCCTATGGGACATGATGTGTACTTTGACCTTCATTTTTATTCAACACTGGTACATTACTATTTCATCAGTTTATGCACATCACAGGATATATATTTCATCCACAATTTAGCAAAGTTATAGGCATTTGTTTCACTTTCAATCAATTCCTGCTTTGAACACATGGATTCCTCCATATTTCTTGACTGGTCTTTTCATGAGACTTCCTTCCAAACACATTATTTTCGATTTCCATAAACACTTTTGAAACAAAACTCACACACACTTCATGATAAACAATAACCCTAAGATTACCATTATATGTGTAACTGGTTGGAGTGAATGATTGTATGTCAATATATGATTTCCTATATATTTTAAGATATCAATTCAATCCATTATTTAAAGTGAAAAAAGTTATATTATTTATTCACACTAACGTCTATTCATGCATTATCTCTATATTCGTAGACACAGGGTACACCACTTGGTACCCACAATACTAATTTATGTGTCCTCAAATATTGCTCCCAGAAATGGTGGAAGAAATACACATATCATATGATCTACATATATATTTGATCACAATAATTTTCTGGGCACAAAATGCAAAGGTCACACTTATGATTGTACCAAATCCTAAATGGAAAGTGAACATGGCTTACTAAAAACATCCATATCCAGGTTGCCTAATGCTTTCAAATGTCATTCCTATTGGTGACTACATATTTGTTTCTTCCTAAGATTATGTACTCAATCTCAACCCTGTTGAAAATGTCTAATCCTATCACTCACTATATAATTGCCTCATTTCATAATGTCTCTATTGATATTTTCCTTCCTACATATTTTCCCCAGTTAATCATTGTGACTGACTCTTCACATGTGCTGACATTTACATTCACTCTATAACCGAAACCCTATTGCTACAGAAATTTTTGTCCAAATTTTATACTCACTCTTTTTTATAAACCTACCGACTATCTTCCTAATCCCACCGACTATCTCAATTTGAGTGGATGTTCTCTTCTAAAATCAAACATCCAAGGTATAAGGTCCTATGCCATTGATTATCAATTTATCTGAGACATCTGTGTAGAACGTAATTAAAAGCTAAGTATCCCAATCAAGGGCCTAATGCCCTTCTGGGCTTCAAATCTTACCAACATTTCTGTTTTCATACTTATATTTCACCTCTATAATCTTATAAATATCGCAGGTTCCCAATACTATTAATCATCGTGCAGGATGATTCGTAATCCAAATTGAACATGTTAATAACCCTAACCATACACTCTTCCCTCAATCTAACGTTACAGAAGAGCAGCGAGAGAGTTCATCTTACAATACAGGAATGTAGGGGATCTGCCTCCTGCTGAGAACCTCAAAGGTCCATGCAGATTTGATCCCTGGAGAAGATTAGGCAGCTATGAAGGACCTGAGAGAGCAAAAGTCATCTTCCATCGCAAACAACCTTTCCAGAATGAAGGGTTTTGTCTGAATAAGCCTCTCTTCTTAATGTAGAGAAGATGGACCATACCAGGCATGTGTGGAGAGCTGTTCCTGGGTGCCTATGGTTGATATACCATTCTAACATATGAAAGTGTCACAGGAAGTAAGGGCTGCCTCCATCTCATAGGACTATTGGAAGCTACTGTTAGGACAAAGTGGTTGCCAAGGCAGTGACCTCATTAAATTCCTGAAGGAAGTAATCTCACCTCACTTCCTTGGTGATGAAACTCTCTGAACTTGGGATCCGGGAAGCCAGGCACGCAGAGCCAGTCCCATTCCCAGTCCCAGTGATCTCACTTGTTTGGATTTAACAAGGACAGAGTCAGTCTTTCTTCGTACCTACTGATGTGAGGATGGACAAATGTCAGGAAAGCTCTGAAGAGAGGCCTTTCCTGAGAAAGCAGGTAGTGGCTCACAGCTGGCTAGTGACAACTTCTCAGATTGGGCCAATGAGACCATATCTGACACAGGACAGGCGATTTCATCAGAACATAGTATGGCCCACCTGTCAGAGGACACTCCTGATAGTCACAGACCTACTTGGGGGAAGGAGCTGCCTTTGTGTGTGTGGGTGTGGGTTTGAGGTTTTGTCTCATGTTCTGAGAATAGGTAGGAAAGGCGGTTTGTTTGTTTTGGAGTGAACTGTTTCTGGTAAGTCGTTTGACAAGGCCAGTGTCTCTTTGTCTGTGTATCCCACTGTGTCCGTGGTTTTAGACATTAGAAAAGAGAATGAATCATTGTATGTGTCCTGACTACTAGAAAGCTTCCCAAGATTCATCTTGCCCAATTTATGAATGGACTGTGGCTTGACTTATGGGTGGGCAACTCCTACAATCTTGCTAAGGTCCTGTTTTCTTCCTGAATTCTGGCCAATTTCCAGAATAGTCTCATTGTTTTGTGTCCAAAATATGTACCACCTCCAAGCTCTGAGACTTGGCCATGTACTGGATTGCTGAAAGGAATGGGAGCATCTAAGAAAACTCAGACATGAGTGTGACCAGAAAATTCTAATGGAGAAACCCTGCTTTGGGCCTTTTGCTTACCAATTGTTCTGTTTCCCTGAATGTCAGAACGTCTTTGCCTCAGGCCACACCTTTGTAGAGTCAAAAGAAATAGTTTTCAAATAGAAATTAATGGGCATCACCTGTGGCTCTTTGCTTAATTACTTTGGAAAGGGATGCGTCTGAATCAGCTTTTTGGCCCTGTGTGAGGCTGTGGCTTAGATTCTTAGCACCTGATGGATCTAAAGAAAGATCCCATGTTTGCATCCAAAACCAAAATGGACAAAAGAGCATTCATTTTGGATGAAGTCTCTCGCATTCCTCTGTAAGGTTCCTGACCTTCATCAAGTGAGAATAGTGATCATTTGGTTTAAATGTGTTCCTCAAAACCCTGCAGAGGATAGCCCAAAAGTGCTTGATTTTTCTCATGACTCCAAATCACATAAAGACTCTAAACCCCACAGTCAGTAGGCCTCAAATTGAAGAAGCAGTGCCATCTTAATGGCCGGCCAATTTGATCACTCATGGTTCACTGGAAGGATGTCCAGGCCACCCTGATTTTAGGCAAATGAGGGGCAAGGGTGGTTATTTTGGACACTGTCTTGGGCAGCACCCCTCATGGAAACCTCCAGCCAGAGGTTATGATGAGTGGGTATATAGAAAAGATGAGTGACATGTGGGAGTGTTTTGGATTTAATTGTGGATATTTGTGTGGCAGTTGGAAGACATAACTGGGTTTACCTGGGCTTGAACTTTGGTGTGATTCCCCTTAGAGACTGAGTTCAGAAACTGACCTCAGAAAAGTATTGCCATGTATTGTGTTGGGATTAAAGAGGCCATGTATGAGAGTCACCCTTGGAAACTGAGATCTAGCCCCAGAGTGGCTTTGCACAGAGCACTGGGAATCTCATCCAAGGTATCACATGATTTCATTCGAAAGACTTGGCAGCCATATTTGAGAGTCAAAACACACATGGAACTCACATTGTAGACCTCAATGGGCCTGGCTTAATGTGACCTTTTGTCCACTCTTTGAGAAGCCTTGCCTGTGAGGGTTCTTCAGAGCTTTCATTGAAATAATCTTCCTCACCATTTAATGGTTCCTGAAAAAATTGAAACCCACAGTGCTTCCAACTTCATCCTTGTAAAATGTCTAGATAAATACCATGAAATTTTTGAAATTCCCATGACTAGGTTGCACTAGAGAACCTTTGGATGTCCTGCTGCTGATTATGGATGTACCTGACAGTGCCTTGCTTGACTGGGTTTTATGAAAATGGTGTACAACAGAGGTCCCAGTAAGTTTCAGCCTCCTAAGAAGTGGGCCTAGAGTTGTGGTGGGCAGGAGTGTGATAAAACTTCTGTGTTGGAGCAATTTGTATCTTCCATTGGCTTAATAATGGCTTGTGGCTTACATGGTGCAGCCAGCAGACCCTTATAAGTAAAGGCATCTGGTTATATGGAGAGGATTCAGGGCAATGTTCAGAATCAGGTTGCTATGGACAAGGATGCAATGGGGCAAGCTTTGAGGGATAGAAGATTGGTTGGTGCATTTTCCTGCAGACCCTGACCCACCACACGTGACAGAACTCCCTCCAGCACTGTGTCCCAGTTGAACTCCTTCTATTTTATGAAGCAAATACCAAACTACCAGTGCAGCAGCAAAAACCCCACAAAAAGTGTAGGAGGGCCAAATGGCTTCACAGTTCAACGGGGAGACACTTAGACCCCAGAGGCCACAGTTTACCTAAAAAGAAAAATATCAGCACTGCTGCCTCATGTTCATTGAAACATCAGAAACAATGTCCTCCAGGTCTCATAGATGCAGACCCAGCTTTGATGGTCTCACTACAAAGGAAGCCAAATCTCCTGACAACAACATATATTTAAGTGCCCTATCTCAAGGCAGTTTCTCAAAAAGTTTTTAGGCCAGCAGAGTTACATGTTTGTGGAGTGTTTACCATGTCCCTTACTTTTGGAAACTCCTAAACCACCTCCAAGGTTGTGAACTCCTGAGCATTTTCCATTCCAGATGTGTATTCACTGATTGTGTAACTCTTCTCCTCTACTTGTGTCTTACTTGGGGTGAAGGTAATGTCAAGGCATTGTTTTGGATGAGAGCGGGATTATATTTGTGCAGCATATATTTACATACACATTGGATTAATTTTCCAATTTTTCATTCGAAGTACTGAATCCCTGACACTAACCCATACCTAGTAGACTCAGACTATTCATCCTAATATAATGGGGAAAATTAACCCAACACAATAGAAATACAAGCACTTCAGAGGAGAAATGTTCTATAGTTGGACTTGACATTTGCATTATATAAGGTAGGAGTTATACATCTAGTCAAATTTTAATTGGAATATTCTCCATGTGTTTTTAAACTTAACAAATATGTGAATACTTGTTTCCAATTTCTGTAGCCTATTCACACATGTATATTTATATGCATATATAGAATCCTACCAGGTATCACATGTACATTTTTGTAAGGTGGATGTCTTGGCAGATACAAATTGTGAAAAGTGTTCACTCCTCCTAAATGCTGTTGGAAATGAAAATTCAACCTATAAGAGAGCGTCCTAGAAGAACAACATTATACATAAACTCATGTTCAGTAACATAAATATTTTTGCATATGTGGATGATATATATTTACTGATGAATTTCGATTGGCATTTATATTGGTACTTTTTAATGTCTGTGATTGTTGTGTGTGTGTGTGTGTGTGTGTGTGTGTGTATAGATATAGATATACTCTCCAAAGTTTTCCAAATATGAAATATATGTGTCTAGTATACACTCTCTAAATTCATTCATGTTCATGTATGTTGATTTATAATCAAATTTTCACAAGATTATAATCAGAAATATTCATCCACCTGAAATACATATTTGTTTCCTAGTACTGACTACTAACTTCAGTGAAGGGTGCATACAAATCCTAATTATTCTACAGTATCTGACACAGTCTAACATCAATGCAAGTAGACTCCTATGGGACATGATATGTAATTTGTCATTCATTTGTATTCGACACTGGTACATTATTGTTTCTTCAGTTTTTGCACATCATAGGATATACATTTCATCCACAAGTTCACAAATTAATAGGCATTTGTTTCAACATTAATCACTTCTTGCTTCAGAACACATGTATTGTCAGGGTTTCTTGACTGGTCTTTTCATGAGACTTCTTTCCAAACACATTATTTTGAATTTCCATAATCATTTTGAAGCAAAACTCACACACTCTTCATGATAAACCAAAACACTAATATTTCCATTAGATATATAACTGGTTGGAATGAATGATTGTATATCAATATACAATTTCCTATTATTTTTCAGATATCAGTTCAATTCATTATATAAAGTTCAAAAAAGTTATATTATTTATTCACAGTATGGTCTATTCGTGGTTTTTCTCTATGTTCATAGAAACAGGGTACACCTATTTGTACCCCCGATTCTAATTTTACATCTTCAATATATTGCTCCCAGAAATGGTGAAAGAAATACTCATGTCACCTCATTATCACAGTAATATTCTGGACAAAAAATGGAAAGGTCACACTTATGATTGTACCAAAGCCTAAATGGAAAGTGAACATGGATTTCTAAAAACATCCATGTCCAGGTTGCCTAATGCTGTCAATTGTCAATCCTATTGGTGACTACATATTTGTTTTTTCCTAATTTATATATTGAAACCCAACCCTGTTGAAAATGTCTAATTCTATCCCTCACTTTATACTTTGCCTGATTTCGTAATGTTTCCATTGATATCTGCTTTTCTACATATTTTCCCCAGTTTAACATAGTGTCTGACTCTTCATATGTGCTGACATTTACATTCACTCTATAACCAAAAGTCTATTGCTAAAGAACTTTTGGTCCAAATCCTATACTCACTCGTCTTCCTAAACCTACCGACTATCTTCCTAATCCTACTGAGTATCCCTTTTTGACTGGATGTTCTCTTCTAAATTCAATCATCCAATGTACAAGGTCCTATGCCATTGTATATCAAATTATCTGAGACATCTTTGCAGAACATAATTCAAAGCTAGGTATCCCAATCAAGGGCAACACCCTTCTGGGCTTCAAAGCATACCTAGATTTCTTTTTTCATACTTATATTTCACCTCTATATTCTTGTAAATATTGCAGGTTCCCAATCCCATTATTCATCGCACAGAATCATTCGTCACCAAATCAAACCTGTTTTTAACCCCAAGTATACACTGTTCCCTCAATCATTTTACAGAAGAGCAGGGACAGAGGGGTTCTTAGCATACAGGAAAGTTGGGGATCTTCCACCAGATGAGAACCTCAAATGTCCATGCACAAATGATACCTGGAGAAGTTGTAGGCAGGTGTGAAGCACCTGAGAGAGCAAAAGTCATCTTCCATGGCAAACAACCTGTCAGGATGAAGGGATGTGTCTGAATCTGCCTCTCTCTTCTTATTGTAGACAAGGTGGAACAATCCAGGCCTGAGTGGAGAGCTGTTCCCGGGTGCCAATGGTTGATATACATTCTACCTTATGAAAGTGTCACAGGAAGTAGGGGAAACCTCCATCTTATGTAACCCTTGGAAGCAACTGTTAGGACAAAGTGGTTGCCAAGGCAGTGACCTCATTCAGTTCCAAAGAATGTGACATACCTCATTTCCTTGGTGATGGAACTCTCTGAACTTGGTATCCAAGAAGCCAGGCACCCAGAGGCAGTCCCAGTCCCAGGCCCAGTGGGCTCACTTGTTTGGATTTACCAAGGACAGAGTCAGTTTTCTTGGTACCTAATGATGTGAGGATGGCCAAATGCCAGGAGAGCTCTGAAGATGGACCTTTCCTGAGAAAACAGGTAGTGGCTAACCACTTTTTCCTGACATCTTCACAGAGTTGGTCAAGGAAACAAGATCTGAGAGAAGACAGGCCATTTCGGGGGAACATAGTATGGCCCACCAGTCAGAGGACACTCCAGATAGTCACAGACCTACTTGGGGGAAGGAGGTGCCTTTGTGGGAGTGGGTGTGGGTTTGTTGTATTGTCTCATGTTCTGAGAATAGTTCGAAAAGGCGGTTTGTTTGGTTTGGAGCGGACAGTTTCTAGTAAGTCATTTGACAAGGCGAGTGTTTCTGTTTATGTGTATCCCACTGTGTCCGTTGTTGTAGACATTTGAAAAGAGAATGCATTAATGGATGTGTCCTGTCTAGTATAAATCTTCCCTATAATTCATACTGCCCAATATATGAATGGACTGCAGCTTGTCTTATCGATGTGCAACACCTGCTATCTTTCTAAGTTGTTGTTTACTTCCTGAATTCTGGCCACTCTCCAGAATGGGCTCAGGGATTTGTGTCCAAAATATGTACCACCTCCAAGCTCTGTGACATGGCCATGTAAAGGATAGTTGAAGAGAATGGCGAGCATCTCAGAAAACTCAGATATCAGTGTGACCAGGAAAGTCTCAGTGCAGAAACACTGCTTTGGGCTTTTTGCTTACTTATTGTTGTGTTGCACTGAATGTCAGGAAGGTCTTTTCCTCAGGCCACCCCTTTGTGAAGCCTGAAGAAAACAGTTTTCAAATGGAAATGAATGGGCCTCACCTGTGGTTCTTTGCTTAATTGCTTTGGAAAGGGATGTGTCTTTATCAGCCTCTTGGTCCTGTGTGTGGCTGTGACTTAGATTCTCAGCACCTGATGGATCTTAAGAATGATCCCATGTGAGCTTCCAAAACCAAAATGGCAAAAAATATCATTCATTGTGGATGAAGACTCTTGCCTTCCTCTGTTAGGTTCCTGCACTCCAACAAATGAGAATAGGGATTCTGTGAGTCAAATGAGTTCTTCAAAGCCCTGCAGAGGTGCTTGTGATTTCGCATGACTCTAAATCACCTAAAGAATCGATACCTAAAATCAGTAGCCCTCAAATTGGAGAAACATAGAAGTATTAACGGCAGGCTTATTTGTTCACTCCTGGTTCACAGCAACGGTGTCCAGTCTACCCTGACTTTAGGCAAATGAGGGGCAAACGAGCTGATTTTGGACACTGTCTTGGGCTGCACACCTCATGGAAACCTCCAGCCAGAGTTTAAGATGATTGACTATATGGAATAAGGTGACGGGCATGTGGGAGTGTTTTGGTTTTAATGTTGGTCATTTGTGTGGCATTGGAAAAAATGACTGGTTCCACGTGGGGTTGAACTCTGGTGTGATTCCCCTTAGAGACTGGGTTTTGGAACTGAACTCAGAGAAGCATTGCTATGAATTTTGTTGGGATTTTAAGAGGCCACGCATGAAAGTCGCTCTTGGAAACTGAGACCTAGGCCCCGGGTAGATTTCCACAGAGGCCTGGGAATCTCAGCAAGGATATCACATGATTTTATTCTTAAAGAAATGGCATCCATAGGTGAGAGTCAAAACACACATGCACCTCACATTGTAGACCTCATTGGGCCTGGCCTAATGTGACCTTTTGTCCATTGTTTGGGAAGCCTTGCCTGTGACATTTCTCCAGAGATTTCATTGAAATGAGCTTCCTCACCATTTAATGTTTGCTGAATGAATTGAAACCCACAGTGCCTCCAACTTCATGCTTGAAAAATGGCTAGATAAATACCATGAAATTTTTGAAATTCCTATGACCAGGTGGCACTGGAGAAACATTGGATGTCCTATTGCTGATCATGAGTATACCAGACAGTGCCTTGATTTACTGAGTTTCATGAAAATGGTGTAGAACAGAGATGCCAGTAAGTTGGAGCCTTCTGAGTAGTGGGTCTAGAGCAGTGGTGGGGAGGTGTTTGATAAAACATCCGTGGTAGGGCCATGTGGATCTACCATTGGATTCCAAATGGCTTGTAACTGACATGGTGCTGCCAGCAGACCCTTATATGTAAAGGCATCTTGTTATATGGAGAGTTTTAAGAGGAAAATTAAGAATCAGGTTGATATGGACAAGGGGGCAATGGGGCAAGCTGTGAGAGATAGAAGCCTAGTTGGTGCATTCTCTTGCAGACCCTGACCCACCACACGTGACAGAACTCCCTCCAGCACTGTGTCCCAGTTTAGCTGCTAGTATTTCGTGAAACAAATACCAAACTCACAGTGCAGCAGCCTAAACACCACAAAAAGTGGAGGAGGACCAAATGGCTTCACAGTCCACATGGGGAGACGGGGAGACACTTAGTCCCTAGTGGCCTCAATTTACCTAAAAAGAGAGGATTCAGCACTGCTTCATCTTGTTCATTGGAAAATAAGAAACCATGTCCTCCAGGTCACATAGATGCAGACCCAGCTTTGATGGTCTCACTACAAAGGAAGCCAAATCTCATGAAAACAACATATATTTCAAGTGCGGAAGCTCAGAGGCAGTTTCTCAAAAAGTTTTTAGGCCAGCAGAGCTCCATGTTTGTGGAGTGTTTACCCTGTCCCTTACTTTTGGAAACTCCTCTACCGCCTCCAAGGTTGTGAACTCCTGAGCATTTTCCATTCCAGATATGTATTCACTGAATTTGTAACTCTTCTCCTCTAATTGTGTCTTACTTGGGGTGAAGGTAATGTCAAGGCATTGTTCTGGATGAGAGCGGGAGGATATTTGTGCAGCATATATTTACATACACATTTTATTCATTTTCCAATTTTCCATTTGAAGTACTGAATCCCGGACACTAAAACTTACCTAGTAGACTCAGACTATTCATCCTAATATAATGGGGAAAATTAACCCAACACAATAGAAATACAAGCACTTCAGAGGAGACATGTTGTATAGTTGGACTTGACATTTGCATTATATAAGGTAGGAGTTATAAATCTCGTCAAATTTTAATTGAAATATTCTCCATCTCTTTTTAAACTTAACAAATATGTGAATTCTTGTTTCCTTTTTCTGTAGCCTATTCACACATGTATATTTATATGCATATATAGAATCCTACCAGGTATCACACATACATTTTTGTGAGGTGGCTGTCTTGGCAGATACAAATTGTGAGAAGAGTTCACTCCTCCTAAATGCTGTTGGAAATGAAAATTCAACCTAAAGGAGAAAGTCCTAGTAGAACAAAATTATGCATAAACTCATGTTCAATAAAATAAATATTTTTGCATGTGTGGATGATATATATTTACTGATGAATTTTGATTGGCATTTATATTGGTACTTTTTAATGTCTGTGAATGTTGTGTGTGTGTGTGTGTGTGTCTGTGTGTGTGTGTCTGTGTGTGTGTATAGACCTAGATATATATATACTCTCCAAATTTTTCAAAATATGAAAAAATGTGTCTAATATATACTCTCTAAATTCATTCATGTACATGTATGTGGATTTATAATCAACTTTTCACAAGATTATAATCAGCAATATTCATCCACCTGAAATACATATTTGTTTCCTAGTACTGAAACCTAACTTCAGTGAATGGTGCATACAAATCCTAATTACTCTACAGTAACTGACCCAGTCTAACATCAATGCAAGAAGACTCCTATGGGACATGATATGTAATTTGTCATTCATTTGTATTCGACACTGGTACATTATTGTTTCTTCAGTTTTTGCACATCATAGGATATACATTGCATCCACAAGTTCAAAAATTAATAGGCATTTGTTTCAACTTTAATCACTTCTTGCTTCAGAACACATGTATTGTCAGGGTTTCTTGACTGGTCTTTTCATCAGACTTCTTTCCAAACACATAATTTTGAATTTCCATAATCATTTTGAAGCAAAACTCACACACTCTTCATGATAAACCAAAACACTAATATTTCCAATAGATATATAACTGGTTGGAATGAATGATTGTATATCAATATACGATTTCCATTAATTTTTCAGATATCAGTTCAATTCATTATTTAAAGTTGAAAAAATTATATTATTTATTCACAGTATGGTCTATTCATGCTTTTTTTCTATGTTCATAGAAACAGGGTACACCTCTTTGTACCCTGATTCTAATATTACATCTTCAATATATTGCTCCCAGAAATGGTGAAAGAAATACACATGTCACCTCATTATCACAGTAATATTCTGGACAAAAAATGGAAAGGTCACACTTATGATTGTACCAAAGCCTAAATGGAAAGTGAACATGGATTTCTAAAAACATCCATGTCCAGGTTGCCTAATGCTGTCAATTGTCAATCCTATTGGTGACTACATATTTGTTTTTTCCCAATTTATATATTCAAACTCAACACTGTTGAAAATGTCTAATTCTATCCCTCACTTTATACTTTGCCTGATTTCGTAATGTTTCTATTGATATCTGCTTTTCTACATATTTTCCCCAGTTCAACATAGTGACTGACTCTTCATATGTGCTGACATTTACATTCACTCTATAACCAAAAGTCTATTGCTAAAGAACTTTTGGTCCAAATCCTATACTCACTCTTCTTCCTAAACCTACCGACTATCTTCCTAATCCTACTGAATATCCCTTTTTGACCTGATGTTCTCTTCTAAATTCTATCATCCAATGTACAACGTCCTTTGCCATTGTAATTCGAATTATCTGAGACATCTTTGCAGAACATAATTCAAAGCTAAGTATCCCAATCAAGGGCAAAACCCTTCTGGGCTTCAAATCATACCTAGATTTCTGTTTTCATACTTATATTTCACCTCTATATTCTTGTAAATATTGCAGGTTCCCAATGCCATTATTCATCGCACAGAATCATTCGTCACCAAATCAAACCTGTTTTTAACCCCAAGTATACACTGTTCCCTCAATCATTTTACAGAAGTGCAGGGACAGAGGGGTTCTTACAATACAGGAAAGTTGGGGATCTTCCACCAGATGAGAACCTCAAATGTCCATGCACAAATGATACCTGGAGAAGTTGTAGGCAGGTATGAAGCACCTGAGAGAGCAAAAGTCATCTTCCATGGCAAACAACCTGGTCAGGATGAAGGGATGTGTCTGAATCTGCCTCTCTCTTCTTATTGTAGACAAGGTGGAACAATCCAGGCCTGAGTGGAGAGCTGTTCCCGGGTGCCAATGGTTGATATACATTCTACCTTATGAAAGTGTCACAGGAAGTAGGGGAAACCTCCATCTTATGTAACCCTTGGAAGCAACTGTTAGGACAAAGTGGTTGCCAAGGCAGTGACCTCATTCAGTTCCAAAGAATGTGACATACCTCATTTCCTTGGTGATGGAACTCTCTGAACTTGGTATCCAAGAAGCCAGGCACCCAGAGGCAGTCCCTGTCCCAGGCCCAGTGGGCTCATTTGTTTGGATTTACCAAGGACAGAGTCAGTTTTCTTGGTACCTAATGATGTGAGGATGGCCAAATGCCAGGAGAGCTCTGAAGATGGACCTTTCCTGAGAAAACAGGTAGTGGCTAACCACTTTTTCCTGACATCTTCACAGAGTTGTTTAAAGAAACATGATCTGAGAGAAGACAGGCCATGTCGGGGGAACATAGTATGGCCCACCAGTCAGAGGATACTTCGGATAGTCAAAGACCTTCTTGGGGGCAGGAGGTGCCTTTGTGGGAGTGGGTGTGGGTTTGTTGTTTTGTCTCATGTTCTGAGAATAGATAGGAAAGGCGTTTTGTTTGGTTTGGAGTGGACAGTTTCTAGTAAGTCATTTGACACGGCGAGTGTTTCTGTTTCTGTGTATCCCACTGTGTCCGTTGTTGTAGACATTAGAAAAGAGAATGCATTAATGGATGTGTCCTGTCTAGTATAAATCTTCCCATAATTCATCCTGCCCAATATATGAATGGACTGCAGCTTGTCTTATCGATGTGCAACACCTGCTATCTTTCTAAGTTGTTGTTTACTTCCTGAATTCTGGCCACTCTCCAGAATGGGCTCAGGGATTTGTGTCCAAAATATATACCACCTCCAAGCTCTGTGACATGGCCATGTACTGGATAGTTGAAGAGAATGGCGAGCATCTCAGAAAACTCAGATATCAGTGTGACCAGGAAAGTCTCAGTGCAGAAACACTGCTTTGGGCTTTTTGCTTACTTATTGTTGTGTTGCACTGAATGTCAGGAAGGTCTTTGCCTCAGGCCACCCCTTTGTGAAGCCTGAAGAAAACAGTTTTCAAATGGAAATGAATGGGCCTCACCTGTGGCTCTTAGCTTAATGGCTTTGGAAAGGGATGTGTCTTTATCAGCCTCTTGGACCTGTGTGTGGCTGTGGCTTAGATTCTCAGCACCTGATGGATCTTAAGAATGATCCCATGTGAGCTTCCAAAACCACAATGGCAAAAAATATCATTCATTTTGGATGAAGTCTCTTGCCTTCCTCTGTTAGGTTGCAGCACTCCATCAAATGAGAATAGGGATTATTTGGGTCAAATGAGTTCTTCAAAGCCCTGCAGAGGTGCTTGTGTTTTCGCTTGACTCTAAATCACCTAAAGAATTGATACCTAAAATCAGTAGACCTCAAATTGGAGAAATACAGAAGTATTAACGGCAGGTTTATTTGTTCACTCCTGGTTCACAGAAACGGTGTCCATCCTACCCTGACTTTAGGCAAATGAGGGGCAAACGAGCTGATTTTGGACACTGTCTTGGGCTGCGCCCCTCATGGAAACCTCCAGTCAGATGTTAAGATGATTGACTATATGGAATAAGATGAGGGCTATGTGGGAGTGTTTTGGTTTTAATGTTGCGCATTTGTGTGGCATTGGAATAAATGACTGTGTCCACGTGGGCTTGAACTCTGGTGTGATTCCCCTTAGAGACTGGGTTTTGGAACTGAACTCAGAGAAGCATTGCCATGAATTTTGTTGGGATTTTAAGAGGCCATGCATGAAAGTCGCTCTTGGAAACTGAGACCTAGGCCCCGGGTGGATTTCCACAGAGGCCTGGGAATCTCAGCAAGGATATCACATGATTTTATCCTTAAAGAAATGGCAGCCATATTTGAGAGTCAAAACACACATGGACCTCACATTATAGACCTCAATGGGCCTCGCCTAATGTGACCTTTTGTCCACTCTTTGGGAAGCCTTGCCTGTGAGAGTTCTCCAGAGATTTTTTTGAAATGAGCTTCCTCACCATTTAATTTTGCTGAATGAATTGAAACCCACAGTGCCTCTAACTTCATGCTTGAAAAATGGCTAGATAAATACCATGAAATTTTTGAAATACCTATGACCAGGTGGCACTGGAGAAACATTGGATGTCCTTTTGCTGATCATGATTATACCAGACAGTGCCTTGATTTACTGAGTTTCATGAAAATGGTGTAGAACAGAGATGCCAGTAGTTTGGAGCCTGCTGAGTAGTGGGTCTAGAGCAGTGGTGGGGAGGTTTTTGATAAAACATTCGTGGAAGGGCCTTGTGGATCTACCATTGGATTCCAAATGGCTTGTAACTGACATGGTGCAGCCAGCAGACCCTTATATGTAAAGGCATCTTGTTATATGGAGAGTTTTCAGAGGAAAATTAAGAATCAGGTTGATATGGACAAGGGGGCAATGGGGAAAGCTGTGAGAGATAGAAGCCTAGTTGGTGCATTCTCTTGCAGACCCTGACCCACCACACGTGACAGAACTCCCTCCAGCACTGTGTCCCAGTTTAGCTCCTAGTATTTCGTGAAACAAATACCAAACTCACAGTGCAGCAACAAAAACTCCACAAAAAGTGGAGGAGGACCAAATGGCTTCACAGTCCACACGGGGAGACACTTAGTCCCCAGTGGCCTCAGTTTACCTACAAAGAGAGGATTCAGCACTGCTTCATCTTGTTCATTGGAAAATAAGAAACCATGTCCTCCAGGTCACATAGATGTAGACCCAGCTTTGATGGTCTCACTACAAAGGAAGTCAAATCTCCTGAAAACAACATATATTTCAAGTGCGGAAGCTCAGAGGCAGTTTCTCAAAAAGTTTTTAGGCCAGCAGAGCTCCATGTTTGTGAAGTGTTTACCCTGTCCCTTACTTTTTGAAACTCCTCTACCACCTCCAGAATGTGATCTCCTTAGCATTTTCCATTCCAGATATGTATTCACTGATTTTGTAACTCTTCTCCTCTAGTTGTGTCTTACTTGTGGTGAAGGTAATGTCAAGGCATTGTTCTGGATGTGAGCGGGAGGATATTTGTGCAGCGTATATTTACATACACATTGGATTCATTTTCCAATTTTTCATTCGAAGTACTGAATCCCTGACACTAACCCATACCTAGTAGACTCAGACTATTCTTCCTAATATAATGGGGAAAATTAACCCAACACAATAGAAATACAAGCACTTCAGAGAAGACATGTTGTATAGTTGGACTTGACATTTGCCTTATATAAGGTTGGAGTTATAAATCTAGTCAAATTTTAATTGAAATATTGTCCATGTGTTTTTAAACTTAACAAATATGTGAATTCTTGTTTCCCTTTTCTGTAGCCTATTCACACATGTATATTTATATGCATATATAGAATCCTACCAGGTATCACACGTACATTTTTGTGAGGTGGCTGTCTTGGCAGATACAAATTGTGAGAAGAGTTCACTCCTCCTAAATGCTTTTGGAAATGAAAATTCAACCTATAGGAGTGTGTCCTATTAGAAAAACATTATATATAAACTCATGTTCAGTAAAATAAATATTTTTGCATCTGTGGATGATATATATTTACTGATGAATTTCGATTGGCATTTATATTGGTAGTCTTTAATGTCTGTGAATGTTGTGTGTGTGTGTGTGTGTGTGTGTGTCTGTGTGTGTGTGTGTCTGTGTATGTGTATAGACATAGATATATATATACTCTCCAAATTTTTCAAAATATGAAAAAATGTGTCTAATATATACTCTCTAAATTCATTCATGTACATGTATGTGGATTTATAATCAACTTTTCACAAGATTATAATCAGCAATATTCATCCACCTGAAATACATATTTGTTTCCTAGTACTGAAACCTAACTTCAGTGAATGGTGCATACAAATCCTATTTACTCTACAGTAACTGACCCAGTCTAACATCAATGCAAGAAGACTCCTATGGGACATGATATGTAATTTGTCATTCATTTGTATTCGACACTGGTACATTATTGTTTCTTCAGTTTTTGCACATCATAGGATATACATTGCATCCACAAGTTCACAAATTAATAGGCATTTGTTTCAACTTTAATCACTTCTTGCTTCAGAACACATGTATTGTCAGGGTTTCTTGACTGGTCTTTTCATCAGACTTCTTTCCAAACACATAATTTTGAATTTCCATAATCATTTTGAAGCAAAACTCAGACACTCTTCATGATAAACCAAAACACTAATATTTCCAATAGATATATAACTGGTTGGAATGAATGATTGTATATCAATATACGATTTCCATTAATTTTTCAGATATCAGTTCAATTCATTATTTAAAGTTGAAAAAATTATATTATTTATTCACAGTATGGTCTATTCATGCTTTTTTTCTATGTTCATAGAAACAGGGTACACCTCTTTGTACCCTGATTCTAATATTACATCTTCAATATATTGCTCCCAGAAATGGTGAAAGAAATACACATGTCACCTCATTATCACAGTAATATTCTGGACAAAAAATGGAAAGGTCACACTTATGATTGTACCAAAGCCTAAATGGAAAGTGAACATGGATTTCTAAAAACATCCATGTCCAGGTTGCCTAATGCTGTCAATTGTCAATCCTATTGGTGACTACATATTTGTTTTTTCCCAATTTATATATTCAAACTCAACACTGTTGAAAATGTCTAATTCTATCCCTCACTTTATACTTTGCCTGATTTCGTAATGTTTCTATTGATATCTGCTTTTCTACATATTTTCCCCAGTTCAACATAGTGACTGACTCTTCATATGTGCTGACATTTACATTCACTCTATAACCAAAAGTCTATTGCTAAAGAACTTTTGGTCCAAATCCTATACTCACTCTTCTTCCTAAACCTACCGACTATCTTCCTAATCCTACTGAATATCCCTTTTTGACCTGATGTTCTCTTCTAAATTCTATCATCCAATGTACAACGTCCTATGCCATTGTAATTCGAATTATCTGAGACATCTTTGCAGAACATAATTCAAAGCTATATATCCCAATCAAGGGCAAAACCCTTCTGGGCTTCAAATCATACCTAGATTTCTGTTTTCATACTTATATTTCACCTCTATATTCTTGTAAATATTGCAGGTTCCCAATGCCATTATTCATCGCACAGAATCATTCGTCACCAAATCAAACCTGTTTTTAACCCCAAGTATACACTGTTCCCTCAATCATTTTACAGAAGTGCAGGGACAGAGGGGTTCTTACAATACAGGAAAGTTGGGGATCTTCCACCAGATGAGAACCTCAAATGTCCATGCACAAATGATACCTGGAGAAGTTGTAGGCAGGTATGAAGCACCTGAGAGAGCAAAAGTCATCTTCCATGGCAAACAACCTGGTCAGGATGAAGGGATGTGTCTGAATCTGCCTCTCTCTTCTTATTGTAGACAAGGTGGAACAATCCAGGCCTGAGTGGAGAGCTGTTCCCGGGTGCCAATGGTTGATATACATTCTACCTTATGAAAGTGTCACAGGAAGTAGGGGAAACCTCCATCTTATGTAACCCTTGGAAGCAACTGTTAGGACAAAGTGGTTGCCAAGGCAGTGACCTCATTCAGTTCCAAAGAATGTGACATACCTCATTTCCTTGGTGATGGAACTCTCTGAACTTGGTATCCAAGAAGCCAGGCACCCAGAGGCAGTCCCTGTCCCAGGCCCAGTGGGCTCATTTGTTTGGATTTACCAAGGACAGAGTCAGTTTTCTTGGTACCTAATGATGTGAGGATGGCCAAATGCCAGGAGAGCTCTGAAGATGGACCTTTCCTGAGAAAACAGGTAGTGGCTAACCACTTTTTCCTGACATCTTCACAGAGTTGTTTAAAGAAACATGATCTGAGAGAAGACAGGCCATGTCGGGGGAACATAGTATGGCCCACCAGTCAGAGGATACTTCGGATAGTCAAAGACCTTCTTGGGGGCAGGAGGTGCCTTTGTGGGAGTGGGTGTGGGTTTGTTGTTTTGTCTCATGTTCTGAGAATAGATAGGAAAGGCGTTTTGTTTGGTTTGGAGTGGACAGTTTCTAGTAAGTCATTTGACACGGCGAGTGTTTCTGTTTCTGTGTATCCCACTGTGTCCGTTGTTGTAGACATTAGAAAAGAGAATGCATTAATGGATGTGTCCTGTCTAGTATAAATCTTCCCATAATTCATCCTGCCCAATATATGAATGGACTGCAGCTTGTCTTATCGATGTGCAACACCTGCTATCTTTCTAAGTTGTTGTTTTCTTCCTGAATTCTGGCCACTCTCCAGAATAGGCTCAGGGATTTGTGTCCAAAATATGTACCACCTCCAAGCTCTGTGACATGGCCATGTACTGGATAGTTGAAGAGAATGGCGAGCATCTCAGAAAACTCAGATATCAGTGTGACCAGGAAAGTCTCAGTGCAGAAACACTGCTTTGGGCTTTTTGCTTACTTATTGTTGTGTTGCACTGAATGTCAGGAAGGTCTTTGCCTCAGGCCACCCCTTTGTGAAGCCTGAAGAAAACAGTTTTCAAATGGAAATGAATGGGCCTCACCTGTGGCTCTTAGCTTAATTGCTTTGGAAAGGGATATGTCTTTATCAGCCTCTTGGACCTGTGTGTGGCTGTGGCTTAGATTCTCAGCACCTGATGGATCTTAAGAATGATCCCATGTGAGCTTCCAAAACCACAATGGCAAAAAATATCATACATTTTGGATGAAGTCTCTTGCCTTCCTCTGTTAGGTTGCTGCACTCCATCAAATGAGAATAGGGATTATTTGGGTCAAATGAGTTCTTCAAAGCCCTGCAGAGGTGCTTGTGTTTTCGCTTGACTCTAAATCACCTAAAGAAATGATACCTAAAATCAGTAGACCTCAAATTGGAGAAATACAGAAGTATTAACGGCAGGTTTATTTGTTCACTCCTGGTTCACAGAAATGGTGTCCAGCCTACCCTGACTTTAGGCAAATGAGGGGCAAACGAGCTGATTTTGGACACTGTCTTGGGCTGCGCCCCTCATGGAAACCTCCAGCCAGATGTTAAGATGATTGACTATATGGAATAAGATGAGGGCTATGTGGGAGTGTTTTGGTTTTAATGTTGCTCATTTGTGTGGCATTGGAATAAATGACTGTGTCCACGTGGGCTTGAACTCTGGTGTGATTCCCCTTAGAGACTGGGTTTTGGAACTGAACTCAGAGAAGCATTGCCATGAATTTTGTTGGGATTTTAAGAATCCATGCATGAAAGTCGCTCTTGGAAACTGAGACCTAGGCCCCGGGTGGATTTCCACAGAGGCCTGGGAATCTCAACAAGGATATCACATGATTTTATCCTTAAAGAAATGGCAGCCATATTTGAGAGTCAAAACACACATGGACCTCACATTATAGACCTCAATGGGCCTCGCCTAATGTGACCATTTGTCCACTCTTTGGGAAGCCTTGCCTGTGAGAGTTCTCCAGAGATTTTATTGAAATGAGCTTCCTCACCATTTAATCTTTGCTGAATGAATTGAAACCCACAGTGCCTCCAACTTCATGCTTGAAAAATGGCTAGATAAATACCATGAAATTTTTGAAATACCTATGACCAGGTGGCACTGGAGAAACATTGGATGTCCTTTTGCTGATCATGATTATACCAGACAGTGCCTTGATTTACTGAGTTTCATGAAAATGGTGTAGAACAGAGATGCCAGTAGTTTGGAGCCTGCTGAGTAGTGGGTCTAGAGCAGTGGTGGGGAGGTGTTTGATAAAACATTCGTGGAAGGGCCTTGTGGATCTACCATTGGATTCCAAATGGCTTGTAACTGACATGGTGCAGCCAGCAGACCCTTATATGTAAAGGCATCTTGTTATATGGAGAGTTTTCAGAGGAAAATTAAGAATCAGGTTGATATGGACAAGGGGGCAATGGGGAAAGCTGTGAGAGATAGAAGCCTAGTTGGTGCATTCTCTTGCAGACCCTGACCCACCACACGTGACAGAACTCCCTCCAGCACTGTGTCCCAGTTTAGCTCCTAGTATTTCGTGAAACAAATACCAAACTCACAGTGCAGCAGCCTAAACACCACAAAAAGTGGAGGAGGACCAAATGGCTTCACAGTCCACACGGGGAGACGGGGAGACACTTAGTCCCCAGTGGCCTCAATTTACCTAAAAAGAGAGGATTCAGCACTGCTTCATCTTGTTCATTGGAAAATAAGAAACCATGTCCTCCAGGTCACATATATGCAGACCCAGCTTTGATGGTCTCACTACAAAGGAAGCCAAATCTCATGAAAACAACATATATTTCAAGTGCGGAAGCTCAGAGGCAGTTTCTCAAAAAGTTTTTAGGCCAGTAGAGCTCCATGTTTGTGGAGTGTTTACCCTGTCCCTTACTTTTGGAAACTCCTCTACCACCTCCAAGGTTGTGAACTCCTGAGCATTTTCCATTCCAGATATGTATTCACTGAATTTGTAACTCTTCTCCTCTAATTGTGTCTTACTTGGGGTGAAGGTAATGTCAAGGCATTGTTCTGGATGAGAGCGGGAGGATATTTGTGCAGCATATATTTACATACACATTGGATTCATTTTCCAATTTTCCATTTGAAGTACTGAATCCCGGACACTAAAACTTACCTAGTAGACTCAGACTATTCATCCTAATATAATGGGGAAAATTAACCCAACACAATAGAAATACAAGCACTTCAGAGGAGACATGTTGTATAGTTGGACTTGACATTTGCCTTATATAAGGTTGGAGTTATAAATCTAGTCAAATTTTAATTGAAATATTGTCCATGTGTTTTTAAACTTAACAAATATGTGAATTCTTGTTTCCCTTTTCTGTAGCCTATTCACACATGTATATTTATATGCATATATAGAATCCTACCAGGTATCACACGTACATTTTTGTGAGGTTTCTGTCTTGGCAGATACAAATTGTGAGAAGAGTTCACTCCTCCTAAATGCTTTTGGAAATGAAAATTCAACCTATAGGAGAGCGTCCTATTAGAAAAACATTATATATAAACTCCTGTTCAGTAAAATAAATATTTTTTGCATTTGTGGATGATATATATTTACTGATGAATTTCGATTGGCATTTATATTGGTACTTTTTAATGTCTGTGAGTGTTGTGTGTGTGTGTGTGTGTGTGTGTGTGTATATATATATATATATATAGATAGATAGATAGATAGATATAGATATATAGATATAAATATAGATATACTCTCCAAATTTTTCAAAATATGAAATATATGTGTCTTATTTTGCACTTCCTAAATTTTTCATATTCATGAATGTGGATTTATAATTATCTTTTCACAAGATTATTCTCAGAAACATTCATATACCCTACGAGACTCTTACCACTAATACTAATATAATGGAGAAAAAGAACCCAAACAGAATAGATACAAGCATTTCAGAAGAGACATGGTGTATAGTTGGACTTGCCTTTTGCATAATATAAGGTAAGAGTTATAAATCTATTCAATTTATTGAAATAATTTTCCATGTATTATTTTTTTTGACACAACACAAAATTTAATCTTCGAAAAATAAATAAAATTGACACTTCCTTAACCAAGCTAATGAAGAAAAAAAAACTCAAATTACTAAAATTAAGGATCATAAAGGAACTTTTACAGAGTACACAACTAAAATACAGAGAATAATTGAAAACTAATTTGAAAATTTATAGTCTAATAAATTAAAATACCATGATGACATCAATAAAATTTTAGAGATATACCCAAACTTAATTAGTAGGACGTGAACAATTTAAACAAATCAATTTCAAGCAATGAAATAGAAGTTGCTGTCAACAGCCTACCAATCAAGCAAAGCCCAGGAACAGACAGATTCTCAGCCATGTTCTACAAGACCTTCAAAGAAGCATTCATCACAATACTTCTCAAATTATTCCATAAAATAAAAAAGGATGGAACTCCTCCAAACTCATTCCATGAGGCTATTATCACTCACATACCAAAATCAGACAAAGACACATCAAGGAAAGAAAACTTCAGAGCAATATTCCTGACAAAGATATATACAAAAATTCTCAATAAAATTCTTTTTTTTAAGCCAAAGTTAATCAAAAGGGATAAAGAGGGACACTACACACTATTCCATGTGTTTTTAAAGTTAAGAAATATATGAATTCCTGTCTCCCTTTCTCTGTAGCCTATTAAGCACATGTATTTTTATATGCACAAATAGAATCCTACCTGGTTTCACACGTACATTCTTGTAAGGTGGCTGACTTGGCAGATACTATTTGTGAGAAGAGATCACTCCTCTTAAACGCTGTTGGTACAGAAAATTCAACCCATGGGTGAGCTTCCTAGATGAACAACATTATACATACATCCATGTTCAGTAAAATGAATATTTTGGGATATGCGGATGAGTTATTTTTCATGATGAATTTCGATTGACATATATATTGCGACATTATAATGTGTGTGTGTTTGTCTCTCTCTCTCTCTCTCTCTCTCTCTCTCTATATATATATATATATATATATATATATATATATATATATAGTCTCCAGATTTTCCAAAATATGAAATATATGTCTTCTTATACACCACCTGAATTCATTCATATTCATATATATGGATTTATAATCAACTTTTAACAAGTTTATTCTCAGAAATATACATCCACTGAAATACATATTTGTTTCCTAGTACTGAAAACTAAATTCAGGGAAGGGTTCTTACAAATCCTAATATTTCTAGACTAACTGACCAAGTTTAACATCAATGCAAATACATTCCTATTGGATATGATGTGTTTTTTAAAGTTCATTTTTATTCAAACTTGGTACGTTATTATTTATTCAGTTTATGGACATCATAAAATATATCCTTTCATTCACAAGTTCACAAATTTATAAATATTTGGTTTACTTTCAATCACTTCCTCCTTCGGAACACATATATTCCTCCATGTTTCTTGACTGGTCTTTTCACTAGACTTCTTTCTAAACACATTATTTTCGATTCCATTATCATTTTTGAAGCAAAACTCACACACTATTCATGATAAACGGTAACCCTAATAATACCATTAAATATATAACTTGTTGGAATGAATGTACGTATATCAATATATGATTTCGTCTATATTTTCAGATATTAAAACAATCCATTATGTAAATTTGGAACCAGTCACATAATTTTTTCACAGTATGGTCTATTAATGCATCATCTCTATATTCATCAACACAGGGTAAACCTCTTAGTATCCCCAGTACTAATTTATATGTTTTCAAAATATTGCTCCCAGAAAAGGTGGAAGAAATACTCATGTCACCTGATCTACATATACATATTATCACAGTAATATTCTGGACACAAAATGCAAAGGTCACCATTATGATTGCAATAAAGCCTCAATGGAATGTGAACATGGATTACTAAAAACATCCATGTCCAATTTGCCTAATGCTCTCAAATGTCAATCCAATTGGTGACTACATTTTTGTTTCTTTTTAAGATTATGTATTCAAATTCAACCCTGTTGAAAATGTCAAATCTTATCACTCACGTTATACTTTGCCTGATTTCCTAATGTCTCTATTGATGTCTGCCTTCCTACATATTTTTCCCAGTTCATCATTGTGCCCAACTTTTCACATATGGTGCCATTTATATTCACTCTCTAACCGAAACCTATTGCTAAAGAACTTTTGGTCCAAATCCTAGACTCACTCTTCCTCCTAAACCTACTGACTATCTTTCTAATCCTACACACTATCCCTTTTTCACTGGATGTTCTCTTCTACATTCAATCATCTGAGGTACAGGGTCTTATGCCATTGTATATCGATTTGCATCGACCTCGGTGCAAAACATTACTCAAGCTAAGGATCCCAATCAAGAGCCCAAATCCTTCTGGGCTTCAAATATTACCTAGATTTCTGTTTTCATACTTATATTTTACCTCTATATTCTTATAAATATTGCTGGTTCCCAATACCATTTTTCATCCAGCAGAATGATTCCTAAGCCAAATGGAACATGCTATTAACCCTAACCATACAATGTTCCCTCAATCTCACTTTACAGAAGAGCAGGGATAAAGTTGATATTACAATACAGGAAGTTAGGAGATCTTCCACCTGCTGAGTACCTCAAAATCCATGCAGAAATAATCCCTGGAGAAGATGTAGGCAGCTATGAAAGACCTGAGAGAACAAAAGTCATATTCCATGGCAAACAACATGGTCAGGATGAAAGGATGTGTCTGAGTCAGCCTCTCTATTCTTAATGCAGGGAAGATGGACCAAAGTGGAGAGCTGTTCCCAGGTGACTATGGTTTCTATACCATTCTAACATGTGAAAGTATCACAGGAAGTAGGGCAGCCTCCATGTCAGGAGACACTAGGATACAACTGTTAGGACAAAGTAGTGGCCAAGACAGGGACCTCATTTATTTCCTGAAGGTAGTGACCTCACCTCATTTCCTTGGTGATGGAACTCTCTGAATTTTGTGATCCAGGAAGCCAGGCACCACAGCCAGTCCAAGTCCCAGTCGCAGTGGGCTCACTTGTTTGGATTTACTAAGGACAGAGTCAGTCTTTCTTGGTACCTACTGATGTAAGGGTTGCCAAATACTAAGAAAGCTCTGAAGAGGGGTCTTTCCTGAGAGGACAGGAATTGGCTCACCACTGCCTCCTGACAACTTCACAGAGTTGACCAAGGAGACCAGATCTGAGACAGAAAGGCCATTTGTGGGGAACATCGTATGGCCTACCAGTCAGAGGACACTCCAGATAGTGACAGACCTTCTTGGGGGAAGGAGTTGCATTTGTGGGTGTTGGTTTGTGTTTGTGGTTTTTTTCCATGTTCTGAGAATAGGTAAAAAAGGAGGTTTGTTTGGATTGGAGGGAACTGTTTCCAGTAAGTCATTTGACAAGGAGACTGTTTCTATGTCTGTGTATCCCACTGTGTTTTTCTTTGTGAATATTAGAAAAAAATAGCTCATTGGGTGTGTCCTGTCTAGTAGAAAGCTTCCCAGCATGCATCCTTTCCAATTAATGAATGGACTGAGGCTTGCCTTATCCATGGGCAACACCTGCTATCTACCTAATTTTCCATTTTTTTCATGAATTCTGGCCACTCTCAAGATTAGTATCATGTATTTTTGTACAAGATATGTACCACCTCCAAGCTCTGTGACATGGCCATGTACTGGATAGCTGAAGGGAATGGCGAGAATCTCAGAAAACTCACATATTAGAGTAACAAGGAAAGTCTCCGTGGAGAAACCCTGCTTGGGGCCTTTTGATTACCTATTGTTCTGTTGCTCTGAATGTCAGAAAGGTCTTTGCCTCAGGCCACCCCTTTGTGAAGCCTGAAGAAAACAGTTTTCAAATGGAAATGAATGGGCATCACCTGTGGCTCTTTGCTTCATTGCTTTGGAAATGGATGTGTCTGAATCAGCCTCTTGGCCCTGTGTGAGCCTGTGGTTTAGATTTTCAGCACCTGATGAATCTAAAGAAAGATCCCATGTGGGCATCCAAAACCTAAATGGAAAAAAGATCAGTCATTGTGGATGAAGACTCTCGCCTTCCTCTGTAAGATTCCTGACCTCCATCAAGTGAGAATAGGGATCATTTGTGTCAAATAAGTTCTTCAAAGGGCTGCAGAGGGGAGACAATAGGTGCTTGGGTTTTCTTATAACTCCAATTCACACTAAAAATCTATAACCCACAGTCAGTAGGCCTCAAATTTGAGAAGTGGAGTAGTATTAACGGCAGGCCTATTTGATCACTTCTGTTTCACACTAACGTTGTCCAGGCCACCCTGACTTTAGGCAAATGAGGGACAAGGGAGATTATTTTTGACACTGTCTTGGGCTGTGCCCCTCATGGAAACCTCCAGCTAGAGGTTATGATTAGTGTCTATATAAAAAGATGAAGAGGGCCATGTGAGAGTGTTTTGGTTTTAATTGTCATCATTTGTGTGGCAATTTGAAGAGATGCCTGGGTCCACCTGGGCTTGAACTCTGTTGTGATTCCCCTTAGAGACTGAGTTGTGTAACTGACCTCAGAGAAGTATTGCCATGAATTGTGTTGGGATTTCAGGAGGCCACACATGAGATTCACCATTGGAATCTGAGATCTTGGCCCAGGGTGACTTTACACAGAGCACTGGGAATCTAAGCCAGGATATCACAAGATTTTATTCTGAAAGATTCCAGCCATAGTTAAAACACCAACAGGGAATCTTTAGATCACTTATAAGCAAATTAAAAAACAAAATTTTTTAACAAGAGTAAAAATACTTAGTTAATGTAATGCTACCCTGAATTTTTTGGGTGAGTTATACTTTATATTCCCTGTTTGAGATCCTAGTAAACTTGAGAGAAAAAAAAAAGAAAAAAACAAAACTTTTGAACATAACTTTAAATGAAATAAAATCTGACCTACTGCTTTTGTAGTCATTCTCACATGTAGTAAGATGGGACACAGAGCCTTATCTCAGGTAAGACAGGGCTGTTTATAAATCTTAAGTGTTTTAGTTCTAAAGCTGATCTTCGTTTTTTAATATCCTTTCACAAAGTTTACATAAATTGTTTAAGGTCACATGAACATTAGCTAACAGCATATAATATCACTTTTGAAACATGAATTAAAGAATGGCTGAATGTTTTTAACATTCAAATAGATTAGGCTCTCATTAATTTAAAAATACATTTAAATTGTTCCACAATGTAAAGTGTAACATAAAACTTTACATATCTTATTGATAACAGGTAAATAAATCCCCAATATATATTTTATTTACCATACAACTTCAGAACACCAGCTTGATATAATGCTCTTTTAAAGTTTCTACCTTATCGAGTTGTATAACTGGAAGATATGAGCACATTAATAGCATCACAGTTACATTGATGTTTCTACATTAACCAAGTTTATCTTTTAAAGAAATGGCAGTACAGTGCTCTAAAATAACAGTTCTGTTTTAAACAGTTGTTTAATTTTTATGGTTGCTTGCTCTGGAAAAAATAAAACTTAATAAACACAATGTTATGAGTAATCTTATGTTTTAAGAAATTTTTGTCTCTTTAACACATGACTAATTTTTACAATCTTACACAGACTTTAGTAGAAAGTCTGTATAAGATTGTAAACATTTTATACAGATTTTGTACTAAAAATTGATAGACCTTAGTATATCAATCAGATATCAAACAAAAACACTCATGAATGAGTAAATCCAAATCAAATTTACTTTACTTTTTAATCAAAATATTAGACAAATGTATTGAACAGTGTAAACCATTTTTTGGTTGAAGGAAAAGTCCTAGAACAAAGTCATATAGACCTTTGGTAGACAATAATATTTTATTAGATTTTTGAACACCTAGAATAACTTATAGGCATAAATTTGAAGACATTTATATTTATCTGTTTATCCAATCTAAATTGAAACATTTAAACCATGTGAATTAAAGATCTGTGGTCCACTTTTTAAAATTTGTTTTTATGAGCGCTTTTTTATATGGATGCTCCTTATATATGTTAATTTGTGTATCATTTGAATGATATACGGACATATGTATATATATATATATATATATATATATATATATATATATATATATATATATAGACATACAACACATAACAAAAGTGTGCACACCTAATAATAGTGAAGGCCTTGTAGCTTTTCACAGGTGAAATCACCATTGCAATGTTTTTAAAACTCCACAGTTGGTCAAAGATAAAACTGATCAGAAAAACATTAACCTAGGTCTGTAGGATGAAAATCATAAACTCAAAAAAAAAAAGAATCTAAGAAAAAATTATGAGTCCTAGAAAAAATGACTGGCCGGTAATTAGTAAATACCATACAATTTACCATTTTTTCCCTTAGGCCTCAGATCAGTCTCCTACTGAGCTTACAGGAGACTTTCATTTGCATTTCAACAGAAGTCCTGGCTGAGGTCTGGAAGGAGCAGGAAAAAACTGCTATTCTGAGAAGACACCTCAGGCCTAAGGCATTTTAACCATAATTTTCTGGTTAGGATGTTGAAAATTATGCTACAAGTTTAAGATACAATTCACAAAATTTTATATCTTTACATCTTGTTTTGTCAACAGATATCATACTATGATTTACTATCCTTGTCCAAATTAATGCACTGGTAAACACAGTGACATTTTCCCAGGCTACCCAATTCAAAATTGGAGAAAAAAAGACTGCATGATTGGGAAGTTACTTGCCAACTTGGAAGTAGAGTTCTTTAGTTTTCCATCCTAAGTATTTAAGTTCTCTGGCATGAATTATCTGAAATCAAAAACTAAACAATTACCTAAACCCGACTTTTAACAGCAATATTGTGCAATGCTTCAAAAAACGCATTCAGATACCAGATTTTTACAATAAAACATCATCATTTAGACACACATTCAGCTAAGATCATTCTCAAGAAACAATTTATAATATAAACACATTATTGCACATGTCTTAAAGGGCCAAAAACAAAGGCACAAGACAGACAGAAAGGATCTCCAGAATATGGCTGACAGACAGAAGCCTTTAAAACAGAGCAGATAAGAGAAAAATCTCCTGCACCAGTGGCACCACAGATGTCCCCACAAGGGGACCAGATGTTTTCACAGAGAAGCTACCTGAAATGTAAAATCAAGGGTCTCCATGGTGACTTTACTGCATTTAGTGTCCCCTTTTTATTTTTCTCTTTTAAAAGAAGACAGAGGTGTCATAATGCTTACAGTGCAGGGAATGAAGGAGGGAATTCCCTGAAGCAACAGGGCTTTGGCAGTTGCTGGGGTCCCTCAGTCCCTCCTTTTACTTACAGGATTAGCTCTTCTGTTTCGGGTCCACTCCAAGCATGCTCCATCTCCTAACATTTCAGTCGTCAGCTCTCAAAAAGTTCTGGGACGGGGCCGGGTATCAAAATTTGTAACTTAAAGTTCGGTTTCTGACCCTGAAGCAAATTAATGCTAATTTAATAATGAGGACAGGGTTTTGAGAAAAAGAAAATGGAGGTTTATTGCTTTGCTAACAAAGGAAAAACAAGGGGACTCTGCCAAAAGGTTGTGACTCTCATGATCTGGAGGGACAAGGGATTTTAAAGAGTTTCACTTGTTAACCTGGGATATACTCAGTTCTTCGTTCCCCAGCAGGCATTGCCCTGTGCAGTGGGTGTGCTCCAGGCAGCCAGCTAGGGGCTTCTTTCTTCCTGCTTAACAAAGGTGGGTAAAGTTCATCACAGTTCCTTAAAACACAGTCGAAAGGGTGTCAGGCTTACTTGCTTTGTTACCCTTTTTCACGTCCAATATCCTTAAAATTTTACCACAGAAATCAAACAAAAAAACGCACAAAAACAAACAACAAAAAACATATAGACCACAGAACAAAACACAGAAAAACAGAATCCTGGTGCCGAAACAGAAAAACAGAGGAGCAATGCAACATCTTGCTAAAGCTCCAGGGTAGGAGCGTGTGTGTGCCCATCGGCACCTCTCTACCCTTCCAGAGGAATTCCCTACAGAACAGAACAGAGGACAGCATGATTCTCATTACTGTCCTGGACAGGAGTGTATGTGAGCCTCCCCAGGCCACCTCTCTGTCATCAGAAGAGATCTCCCTTAACCAGATATCAGATGTTATAAAGGCGCCACTTACCTATGGAGGCCTCCTCCACCAGGGGCTTGATAATAGTTTTAGTGTGGTGGTTCACTGCAGTGCTCCCCAGACTGACGGCTCACTTCAAGCCCTTGGAACATCTCAAGTTGTGCACCCCCTAGAGTGGTTCTCCAGCCCAGTGCCCTGGAGGGAAGGCCAGCTTCAGAATTTTCAGCAGTCTGGTTTTGTGATCTGCTCGGGCAGGGTCATCTCACTGGGGAACTCCAAAATTTTGGACTAGGATGCAAGAAAAGACCACTGACTCCAATTAAAATCAAATTAAGGCAAGCTTATTATTTCAACAGGCTGGGCTGCCTCTCCTTCCCAAAATGGCGGGAACAAGACAGCAACCCCACCTTTCCTACAGCCCAGCTATATAGCCCAGAAAGTTACACAAACGGGTGGTTACAGATATCAAAACTTTGAAAGCATCACACTAATGGTAGTTTACATTTTTTTTTTTTTTGCTGGCCCCAATATCAGAAATAATGAGGACCATTAGAGCCTCAGAGAGGGTTGTTGTCTGGCCAGGGAAGGCCAATATTTATGAGGTGTCACTAAAGTTTCAGAAAGTACTGTTATCTGGTCAGAGAGCCAGGTGTGGATGAGTTCAAGGCACGGGCAGGCGTTCCAAGCATGTTCAGAATTTGCAGTAATTTAGAGTAAAGCCAAAATTATCTTTTCACGGCTTTGTGGCAAGATGGTTCCCAATTTTAATAAAAAATCAGATTGGGTCTATCAAGCCTCTCCCTTACTTTTGGAAACTCCTCTGCAAACTCCAATGTTGTGAACTCCCGAGCATTTTAATTCCAGATATGTATTCACAGAATTTCTAACTCTTCTATTCCAATTGTGTCTTTCTTGGGGCGAAGGTAATATCAAGTCATTGTTCTGGATGAGAGTGGAAATATTTTTGTGTAGCACATATTTGCATACACATTTAGGAGATCACTCCTCCTAAACACTGTTGGAACAGAAAATTCAAACTATGGGGGAGCTTCTTAGTTGAACAACATTATTCATGAATCCAAGTTCATTAAACAAATAGTTTTGGATCAGTGGATGATATATATTTCAAGATGAATTTCAATTGGCATATACTATGCTACATTTTAATGTCTGTGTGTGTTTTTTGTTTATAATGTTTTGTGATTTATATGGATTTAAAATCAAGTTTCCACAAGATTATTCTCAGAAATATTCATCCACCTGAAATACATATTTGTTTCCTAGTACTGAAAGCTAACTTCAGTAAATGGTGCATAAAAATCCTAATATTTCTACAGTAACTGACCCAGATTAATATCAATGCAAGTAGATTCCTAGGGGACATGATGTGTATTTTGATGTTCATTTTTATTCAACACTGCTACATTACTATTTCTGCAGCTTATGCACATCATACTGTATATATTTCATTCAAAAGTTGGCAAATTTATATGCATGTGTTTCACGTTCAATCACTTCCTGCTTCAGAACACATGAATTCCTCCAGGTTTCTTGACTATTCTTTTCATGATACTTCTTTCCAAACACATTATTTTTGATTTCCATAATCACGTTTGAAGCAAAACTCACACACTTTTCAGGATAAAATATAACCCTAATATTACCATTAGATGTATAAGTGGTTGGAATGAATGATTGCATATCAATATGAGATTTCTTTTATATTTTCAGATATCAATTCAATCCATTATTTAAAGTGGAACCAGTTATATTATTTATACACAGTATGGTCTATTCATGCATAATCTGCATATTCATAGACACAGGGTACACCTATTTGTACCCCAAATACTAAATTATACGTCTACAAAACATTGCTCCAGAAACGGTGGAAGAAATATTCATGTCACCTGATCTACACATACATTTTATCACAATAATATTCTGGACACAAAATGCAATGGTCACACTTATGATTTTAAAAAAGCCTAAATGGAAAGTGAACATGGATTACAAAAAAACATCCAAGTCCTGGTTACCTAATGCTCTCGAATTCAATCCTATTTGTGACAACATATTTGTTTCTTCCTAAGATTATATATTCAAACTCAACCCTGTTGAAAATGTCTAAACCAATTACACACTTTATACTTTTGCTGATTTCCTAATGTCTCTATTTATGTCTGCTTTCCTACATATTTTCCCCTGTTCATCATTGTGACTGACTCTTCACATGTGCTGACATTTACATTCACTCTCTACCCAAAACCCTATTTGTAAAGAACTTTTGGTCCAAATCCTATACTCACTCTTCTTTATAAACCTGCTGACTACCTTGGTAATCCTACGGACTATTCTTTATGACTAGATGTTCTGTTTGTTATTCAATCATTCGAGGTACAAGATCCAATTTCATTGTATATTGACTTATCTGAGACATCTGTGCAGAATATAATTCAAAGCTAAGTATCCCACTCAAGGGCCCAATGCCCTACTTGGCTTCAAATCTTCCCTAGATTTCTGTTATATTTTACCTATATATTCTTGTAAATATCACAGGTTTCCAATACCATTATTCATCCAGAAGAATGATTGCTAACCAAAATTGAACATATTATTAACCCTAACCATACACTGTTCCCTCAATCTAACTTTAGAGCAGTGCAGGGACAGAGTTGGTCTTACAAAAGAGGAATGTTGGGGATCTTCCACCTGCTGAGAATATCAAAGATCCATGCAGAAATGATCCCCGAAGAAGATGTAGACTGCTATGAAGGACCTGAGAGAGCAAAAGTTAGCTTCCATGGCAAACAACCTGGTCACTATGAAGGGATGTGTCTGAATAAGCCTCTCTCTTTTTAATATAGAGCAAATGGACCAAACCAGGCCTGTGTGGAGATCTTTTCCCCGGTACCAATGGTTGATATACCATTCTAACTTGTGAAAGTGTCACAGGAAGTAGGGGCAGCCTCCATCTCATGGGACCCTTGGAAGCAACTGTTAGGACAAAGTGGTTGCCAAGGCTGTGAGCTCATTCACTTCATGAAGGAAGTGACCTACCTCACTTTCTTGGTGATGGAACTCTCTGAACTTGGGATCCCTGAAAACAGGCAGCCAGAGTCAGGCCCAATAACAGTCACAGAAGTCTCACTTTTTGGATTTACCAAGGAGAGAGTCAATCTTTCTTGGTATATACAGTTGTGAGGATGGCCAAATGCCAGGAAAGATCTTAATTGGGGTCTTTCCTGAGAAAGCAGGTATTGGCTCACCGCTGGCTCCTGACAACTTCACAGAGTGGGCCAAGGAGTCCAGATTTGAGAATAGAGAAGCCATTTCGGGGGAACATAGTATGGCCCACAAGGCAGAGGACACTCTTGATAGTCACAGACCCTCTTGGGGGAAAAAGGTGCCTTTGTGGGAATGAGTGTGTGTATGTGGTTTTGTCTCATGCTCTGAGAATAGGTAGGAAAGGTGGTTTCTTTGGTTTAGAATGGACTGTTTCTAGTAAGTCATTTGACAAAGCAAGTGTTTCTATGTCTGTGTATCCAACTGTGTCCATGGTTGTAGACATTACAAAAGAAAATGCATCAATGGATGTGTCCTGTCTAGGAGAAAGCTTCCCCACATTCATCCTGCCCAATTTATGAAAGGATGGAGGCTTGCCTTATTGATGGGCAAGACCTGCTGTCTTCCTAAGTTTCTGTTTTCTTCTTGAATTCTGGCCACTCTCCAGAATAGACTCATGGTTTTGTGACCAAGATATGTAGCACCTCAAAGCTCTGTGACATGGCCGTGTACTGGATAGCTGAAGGGAATGGCGAGAATCTCAGGAAACTCAGATATCTGTGTGATCATGAAAGTCTCAGTGGAGAATCCCTGCTTTGGGCCTTTGCTTACCTATTGTTCTGTAGCACTGAATGTCAGGAAGGTCTTTGCCTAAGGCACCACTTTGTGAAACCTGAATAAAACAGTTTTCTAATGGAAATGAATGAGCATCACCTGTCTCTCTTTGAGTAATTGCTTTTGAAAGGGATGTGTCTGAGCCAGTCTGTTGGCTGTGTGTGAGGCTGTGGCTTGCATTCTCAGCACCTGATGGATCTAAAGAAAGATGCCATGTGTGCATCCAAAACCAAAATGGCCAAAAGAGCAGTCATTGTGGATAAAATCTCTTGCCTTCCTCTGTAAGGTTCCTGACCTCTGTCAAGTGAGAATAGGAATCCTTTGGGTCAAATGACTTCTTCAAAGCCCTGCGGAGGCTAGCCAATAGGTGCTTGGGTTTTCTCATGACCCCAATGCACATAAAGAATCTAAACCCCACAGTCAGTAGGCCTCAAATTGGAGAAGCTGAGCAGTATTAATGGTAGGCCTTTTTGATCACTTCTGGTTCACAGAAGGGGTGTCCAGGCCACTCTGACTTTATGGAAATGACGAGCAAGAGTGCGTATTTTGGACACTGTCTTGTCCTGCGCTCCTCATAGAAACCTCCAGCTAGAGGTTATGATGAGTGTCTATATGGAAGAAGATGAGAGCCATGTGGGACTATTTTGGTTTTAATTGTGGTCATTTGTGTGGCAGTTGGAAGAGATGACTGGGTCCACCTGGGTTTGAACTCTGGTGTGAATCCCCTTAGAGACTGAGTTCTGGAAGTGACCTCAGAGAAGTATTGCCATGAATCGAGTTGGGATTTTAGGAAGCCATGCATGAGAGTCGCCCTTATAAACTTAGATCAAGGTCCAGGGTGGCTTTCCACAGAGCACTGGGAATCTCAGCCAAATTATCCCATGATTTTATTCTTAAAGACTTGGCAGCCATACTTGAGAGTCAAAACACACATGGAACTCACATTGTAGACCTCAATAGTCCTGGCTTCATGTAACCTTTTGGCCACTGTATGGGAAGCGTTGCCTATGAAAGTTCTCCAGAGTTTCACTGAAATGAGCTTCCTCAACATTTAATGGTTCTTGAAAGCCACAGTGCCTCCCAACTACATCCTTGAAAAATGGCTAGATAAATACTTTGAAATTTTTGAAATTCCCATGACCAGGTGGCACTGGAGTATCTTTGGATGTCCTGCTGCTGATCATGAGTGTACCAGAGAGTGCCTTGATTGACTGGAATTTATAAAAATAATGTAGAACAGAGATGGTAGTAAGTTGGAGCCTGCTGAGTAGTGGGCCTAGAGCAGTGGTAGCCACGTGTGTGATAAAACATCTGTGGTGGGTCCATGTGATTAGCCCATTTGCTTCCAAATGGCTTGTGACTGACATGGTGCAGCCAGCAGACCCTTATTTGTAAAGGCATCTTTTTATTTGGAGAGCTTTCAAGGTAATGATCAGAATCAGGTTGATATGGTCAAGGGTGCAAGCTATGTGAGAAAGAAGCCTGGTTGTTTCATTCTCCTGCAGACCCTAACCCACCACACGTGACAGAACTCCCTCTAGCACTGTGTCCCAGTTGAACTTGTTGTTCAAAAAGCCCAGTGCAGCAGCAAGAACCAAAAGCCCCAGTGCAGCAGCAAGAACCACCACAAAAATTTGAGGAGGACCAAATGGCTTCACAGTCCACACGGGGTGAAACTTAGCCTCCAGTGGCCACACTTTACCTACAAAGAGAGAATTCAGCACTGCTGCCTCAGGTTCATTTGAAAATAAGAATCCATGTTCTCCAGGTCATATAGATGCAGACCCAGCTTTGATGGTCTCACTACAAAAGAAGCTAAAACTCCTTAATACAACATATATTTCAAGTGCCCAGCTTCAGAGGCAGTTTCTCAAGAAGTCTTTAGGCCAGCAGAGCTCAATGTTTGTGGAGTGTTTACCATGTCCCTTACTTTTGGAAACTGCTCTACCACCTCCAAGGTTGTGAACTCCTGAGCATATTCCATTCCAGATTTGCATTCACAGATTTTCTAACTCTTCTCCTCTAATTGTGTCTTACCTGGGGTGAAGGTAATGTCAAGGCATTGTTGTGGATGAGAGTGGGAAGATTTTTGTGTAGCACATATTTGCATACACATTGGATTCATTTTCCAATTTCCCATTAAAAATACTGAATCCCTGACACGAACCCATACCCTACTAGACTCTGACTACTAATCCTAATATGATGGAGAAAAATAACCCAAACAGAATAGAAATACAAGCAGTACAGAGAAGGCATGGTGTATAGTTGGACTTGCCTTTTGCATTATGTAGGGTAGGTGTTATAAATCTAGATAATTTTTAATTGAAATAGTTCTCCATGTGTTTTTAAAGTTAACAAATATGTGAATTTCTATCTCCCTTTCTCTGTAGCCTATTCAGCAAATGTATTTTTATATGCACATATAGAATCCTAGCTGGTATCACATGTACATACTTGTTTGGAGGCTGACGTGGCAGGTAAAAATTATGAGAAGACATAACTCCTCGTAAATGCTGTTGGATCTTAAAATTCAACCAATGGGTGATCTTCCTAGTTGAACAACATTATTCATAAATCCATGTTCAGTAAAATTAATATTTTTGGATCAGTGGACGATATATATTTCACCATGAATTTCGATTGGCATATATACTGCTACTCTTTAATGTCTGTGTGTGTTTTGTGTTTGTGTGTGTGTATATATATATATATATATATATATATATATATATATATACAATCTCCAGATTTTTTAAAATATAAAATATATGTGTCTTATTATACACTCCCTAAATACATTCATATTCATGTATGTGGATTTATAATCAAATTTTTACAAGATTATTCTCAGAAATATTCATCCCCCTGAAACACATATTTGTTTACTAGTACTGAAAACTAACTTCAATGAAAGGTGCATACAAATCCTAATATTTCTGCAGTAACTTACCCAGGTTAATATCAATGCAAGTAGATTCCTATGGGACATGATGTGTATTTTGACATTCATTTTTATTCAACACTGGTACAGTACTATTTCTTCAGTTTATGCACATCATAGGATAAATGTTTCATCCAAAATTTCAAAATTTAAAACTTTTGATTCACTTTCAATCACTTCCTGCTTCAGAACACATGTATTCCTCCATGTTTCTTGACTGGTCTTTCATGAGACTTCTTTGCAAACACATTATTTTCGATTTGCATAATCAATTTTGAAGCAAAACTCACACACTCTTCATGATCAACCGTAACACTAATATTACCATTAGATGTACAACTGGTTGTAATGAATGTATGTATGCCAATATCAATATAAGATTTCCTGTATATTTTCAGATATCAATTTATTCCAATTCCAAATTCTAATGTTGGGTCCAGTTATATTATTTATTCACAGTTTGGTCTATTCATTCATCATCTCTATATTCATCAAAACAGGGTACACCTATTTTTTTCCCCAATACTAATTTATAGGTTGTAAAAATATTGCTCCCCATAATGGTGGAAGAAATACTCATATCACCTGATCTACATATACATTTTTATCACAGTAATATTCTGGACACAAATGTAAAGGTAACACTTATGATTGTACCAAAACCTAAATTGAACGTGAATATATATTACTAAAACCATCCATGTCCAGGTCGCCTAATGCTCTCAAATTTCAATCCTATTGGTGACTACATATTTGTTTCTTCTAATATCATATATTCAACCTCAACCCTGTTGAAAATGTCTAATCCTGTTACTCACTTTATACTTTGAATGATTTCCTAATGTCTCTATTTTATATCTGCTTTCCTACATATTTTCCCCAGTTCATCATTGTGACTGACTCTTCATATGTGCTGATATTTTCATTCACTCTCTAAACGAAACCCTATTGCTAAAGAACTATATTTCCAACTCAAAGACTCACTCTTCAACCTAAACCTACTATTTTCCTAATCCTACTGACTATCCCTTTTTGACTGGATGTTCTCTTCGACATTCAGGCATCTGAGGTACTAGGTTTTATTCCATTGTATGTAGATTTACCTGCGACCACATTGCAGAATGTAATTCAAAGCTAAATATCATAATCAAGGGCCCAATGCCCTTCCTGGCTTCAAATCTTACCTAGATTTCTCTTTTCATACTTATATTTCAAATACATATTCTTATAAATATTTCAGGTTCCCAATACCATTATTCATCCAGCAGAATGATTCCTAACACAAATAAAACATGTTGTTAACCCTAACCATACACTGTCCCCTCAATCTAAATTTACAGAGGGAAGGGACAGAGTTGGTCTTACAGTAAAGAAATGTAGGGGGTCTTCCACCTACTGAGACCCTCAAAGTTCCATGCTGAAATGATCACTGGAGAATATATACGCAGCTATGAAGGACCTGAGAGAGCAAAAGTCATGTTCAATGGCAAACAACCTGGTCAGGATGAAGGTTTCTGTCTGAATCAGCCTCTCTATTCTTAATGTAGAGAAGATGGACCAAACCAGGCCTGTGTGGGTAGCTGTTCCCGGGTGCCTATGGTTGATATAAGATTCTAACTTGTGAAAGTGTCACAGGAATTAGGGACAGCCTCCTTCTCATGTGAGACTTGGAAGCCACTGGTTGGACAAAGTGGTTGCCAAGGCAGTGACCTCATTCAGTTCCTGAAGGAAGTGACCTCACATCACTTCCTTAGTGAAGGAAATCTCAGAACTTGAGATTCATGAAGCCAGGCACCCAGAGTCAGTCCCAGTCCCAGTCCCAGTGGTCTCACTTGTTTGGATTTACCAAGGACAGAGTAAGTCTTTCTTGGTACCTATTGATGTGAGGATTGCAAAATGCCAGTAAAGCTCTGAAGAGGGGCCTTTCCTGAGAAAGCAGGTAGTGGCTCACCTCTGGGTCCTGACACCTTCACAGAGTTGGCCAAGGAGACCAGATCTGAGACATTTCAGGCCATTTAGGGGGAAAATAATATGGCCCACCAGTCAGAGGACACTCCGGATAGTAACAGACCTTCTTGGGGGAAGGAGCTGCCTTTGTGGGTGTTGGTTTGTGGTTTTGTCTCATGTTCTGAGAATAGGTAGGCAAGGCGCTTTATGTGCTGTGGAATGAACTGTTTATTGTAAGTCATTTGACAAGGCGAGTGTTTCTATGTCTGTTTACCTCACTGTGTCCGTGGTTGTACTCATTAGAAAAAAAGAATGCATCAATGGATGTGTCCTGTCTAGTAGAAAGCTTCCCAGAATTCATCCTGCCCAATTTATGAATGGAGTTCAGATTGCCTTATCAATGGGTAACACCTGCAATCTTCCTAAGTTACAGTTTTCTTCCAGAATTCTGGCCCCTCTCCAGAATAGTCTCATGGTTTTGTCTCTAAGGTATGTACCACCTACAAGCTCTGTGACATGGCCATGTACTGGATAGCTCAAGTGAATTGTGAGCATCTCAGAAAAATCAGATATATGTGTGACCACTAAATCTCAGTGGAGAAACCCTGCTTTGGGCCTTTTGCTTACCTATTATTCTGTTGCTATGAATGTCACGAAGTTCTTTGCCTCAGGCCACCAATTTGTGAAGCCTGAAGAAAACAGTTTTCAAATGGAAATGAATGGGCATCACCTAGGGCTCTTTGCTTAATTGCTTTGGAAAGGGATGTGTCTGAATCAGCCTCTTGGCCCTGTGTGAGGCTGTGGCTTAGATTCTCAGCACCTGATGGATCTAAAGAAAGATCCCATGGATGCATACAGAACCAAAATAGCCAAAAGAGCTGTCATTGTGGATGAAGACTCTCGCCTTCCTTTCAAAGGTTCCTGACATCCATCAAGTGAGAATAGGGATCCTTTGGGTCAAGTGAGTTATTCAAAGCCCCACAGAGGCTAGCCCATACGTGCTTGGGTGTTCTCATTACTCCAATTCACATAAAGAATCTAAACCCCACAGTCAGTAGGCCTCAAATTGGAGAAGCCAAGCAGTATTAATGGCAGACCTATTTGATCACTCCTCGTTCACAGTCAGGGTTTCCAGGCCACACTGATTTTAGGCAAATCGGGGGAAAGGTAGGTTATTTTGGACATTGTCTTGGTCTGTGCCCCTCATGGAAAACTCCATCCAGAGGTTATGATGAGGGTCTACATGGAAGAAGATAAGGGCCATGTGGGAGAATTTTGTTTTGAATTGTGGTAAGTTGTGTGGCAGTTGGAAGAGATGCCTGGGTTTACCTGGGCTTTAACTCTGGTGTGATTCCCCTTAGAGTCTGAGTTCTGGAACTGACCTCAGAGAAGCATTGTCATCAATTGTGTTTGAATTTTACTAGGCCATGCATGAGAGTTGCCCTTGGAACCTGAGATCTAGGCCCAGAGTGGCTTTCCACAGAGCACAGGGAATCTCAGCCAGGATGTCACATGATTTTATTCTGAAAGACTTTGCAGCCACAGTTGAGTCAAAACACGCATGGACCTCACATTGTAGACCTCAATGGGCCTGGCTTCATGTGACCTTTTGGCTACTCTTTGGGAAGCCTTGCCTGTGAGTGTTCTCTAGAGCTTTCATTGAAATGAGCTTCCTCAACATTAAATGGTTCCTGAATGAATTGAAACCCCCAGAGCCTCCAACTTCATCCTTGACAAATGGCTTGATAAATACCATGAAATTTTTGAAATTCCCATGACCAGGTGGCACTGGAGAACTTTTGGATGTCCTGTTGCTGATGATGAGTGTACCAGACAGTGCCTTGATTTACTGGGTTTCATGAAATTTGTGTAGAACAGTGATGCCAGTAAGTTGGATCCTGCTCATTAGTGGGCCTAGAGCAGTGGTGTGAAGGTGTGTGATAAAACATGTGTGGTGGTGACATGTGGATCTGCCATTGGCTTCCCAAAGGCTTGTGACTGACATGGTACAGCCAGCAGACCCTTCTATGCAAAGGTGTTTTTTATATAGAGAGGTTTCAGGGCAATGTTCAGAATCAGGTTGCTATGGAAATGGAGGCAACTTATGTGGAATTGAATCCTGGTTGGTGCATTCTCATGCAGACCGTGACCCTCCACAAGGGACAGAACTCTCTCCAGCACTGTGTCCCAGTTTAGCTCCTTGTATTTCATGAAGCAAATACCAAACTCCCAGTGCACCTGTGAGAAACACCACGAAAATTGGAGAATGACCAAATGGCTTCACAGTCCACACGAGGAGACACTTACAACCCAGTGACCATAGTTAAACTACAAAGAGAGTATTCAGCATGGCTGCCTCATGTTCATTGGAAAATTAGAAACAATATCCTCCAGGTCACATTGTTGCACACCCAGATTTGATGGTCTCCCAACAAAGGAAGCTAAAGCTCCTAACAACAACATATATTTTTAAGTGCGCAACCTCAGAGGAAGTTTCTCAAGAAGTCTTTACACCAGCAGAGCTCCATGTTTGAGAAATGTTTACCCTGTCCCTTACTTTTGAAAACTCCTCTACCACCTCGGAGGTTGTGAACTCCTGAGCATTTTTCATTCCTGATATATATTCACAGATTTTCTAACTTTTCTCCTCTAATTGTGTCTTACTCGGAACAAAGGCAATGTCAAGGCAATGTTCTGGATGAGAGTGTGAACATTTTTTGTAGCACATATTTACATACACATTGCATTCATTTTACAATTTTCCATTCAAAATACTGAATCTCTGACATGAACCCATACCCTACTAGACTCTGACTACTACTCCTAATATGATGGAGAAAAATAACACAAACAGAATAGGAATACAAGCAGTTAGGAGAAATCATAGTGTATAGTTGTACTTGTATTTTGCATGATTAATGGTAGGTGTTATAAATCTAGTCAATATTTAATTTAAATAGTTCTCCATGTGTTTTTAAGGTTAACAAATATGTGAATTCCTGTCTCCCTTTCTCTGTATCCTATTTAGCACATGTACTTTTAAATGCACATATAGAATCATACCTGGTATCACATGTACATTTTTGTGAGGTGGCTGATTTGGCAAATACAATTTGTGAGAAGTGATCACTCCTCTTAAACGCTGTTGGAACTGAAAATTCAACCTATAGGTGAGCTTCCTAGTTGAACAACATTATACATAAATCCATGTTCAATTAAAGAAATATTTTTGCATCTGTGGATGATATATATATCATGATAAATTTCGATTGGCATATATATTGCTAATTTAATGTCTGTGTGTGTGTGTGTATTTTGTGTGTGTGAGTATGTGTGTGTGTGTGTATATATATATATATATATATATATATATATATATATATATGTATATATACTCTCCATAAATATATGTGTCTTATATACACTCTCTAAATTCATTCATGTTCATGTATATGGATTTATAATCAACTTTTCACAAGATTTTTCACAGAAATATTCATCCACCTGAAATACATATTTGTTTCCAGTACTTAAAACTAACTTCAGTTTATTTTGCATACAAATACTATTATTTCTACAGTAACTGACCCAGTTTAACATCAATGCAAGTAGATTCCAGTGGGACATGATGTGTATTTTGAAGGTCATTTTTATTCAGCACTGGTACAATACTATTTCTTCAATTTATGCTCATGATAGGATATATATTCCATCCACAAGTTAGCAAACTTATAGGCAGTTGTTTCACTTTCATCACTTCCTGCTTCAGAACACATAAATTCCTCTAGGCTTCTTGACTGGGCTTTTCATGGGACTTCTTTCCAAACACATTATTTTTAATTTCCATGATCACTTTTGAAGCAAAACTCACACACTCTTCATGATAAACCATAATCCTAATATTACCATTAGATGTATTAGTGGTTGAACTGAATGTATGTATATCAATATAAGATTTCCTGTATATTTTCAGATATCAATGGAATCCATTATTTAAATTTGGAACCCATTATATTATTTATTCACATTATGGTCTATTCATGCATTATCTCTATATTCAGAGTCACAGGATATACCTATTTGTACCCCCAATACTAATTTATACATCTTCAAAATATTGCTCCCAGAAATGGTGGAAGAAATACTCACGTCACCTTATCTACATATACATTTTATCACAGTAATATTCTGGACACAAAAAGCAAAGATGACACTTATTATTTTACCAATGTAAAGGTCAGGCGAGTGTCGGAGGAAGAGACTACCAGAGACTGTCTCATGCAACAGCCAAGGATTTATGGGGGTCCAGCATGCTGTGGTCAGAGCTCCCTTGAATAGAGCACAGAGCCCTGAGAACAGCTTAAGCAGAGCTTATATACTTTCCTTGGAGAGGGCAGATAGGAAAGTTTATTGATGGGTCAGGGCGAGTGGGCGGTTTGCGTCCAAATGGGTGAGGAAGTACATTCTGCAGTTTTGCAGTTGGGTACAGCACTTTCAGGGAACTAGATTAGCAAACAGTTCTCAAGACATCAACAGTGTTTTGTTAAGCATACCGAAAAACTGGAAGTGACAAGTACCTATTTTATTAACCTTTCATTCCCCACTTCTTCTTTTGGTTACTTTTAATCATAAAAATGATCATTGGGGGTGTCACATTTTATGTTTACTAGTGTGGTATATTGTTTTCTGATTACCATAAGTTTAACTTGTCCAATTTGAGCATGGAGAAAGGAAACTACACGGTTGATCAAACAGGGTCCTACAATTACCAATAATATGAGGATTATTAATGGACCGGCCAGGGCTGATGAAAACGTAGTTAATGAGGGGGCTTTGTGAACCAAGACTCAAACCACCTTTTTTGGGCCTCTCTCTCTTGTTGATGCTCTTCAAGGCATCTTCTTAATTTAATCATAGATTCTTTTACAACTCCAGTATGGTCGGCATAAAAACAACATTCTTCCCTCAATGCAGGACGAAGGCCCCTTCTCTCATGAAGAGGAGGTCCAAACCTCGACTGTTCTGTAAAATAACTTCAGAGAGAGAGGTTAAAGATTCGTGTAAAGCTGTGAAGGAAGTTTTTAATATCTTTAAGTTTTGGTCTATTACTGCTTCTAATTGGGTCATTTGTTGTGTCCCATGGACCAGGTCAGTGGTTCCTGTGCCCACCCCTGCAGCAACTCCTATTCATAATAGGATGACTAAAGTGAGGGATACAGGTTCCTGGCAGAACCGGGTTGTTTGCCCCCCTATTTGATATTTAAATGTACCTGCGTCATGATAGAGCACTCTGGAAAACATCTGCACCATTACATAATTAATCACATCTGTTGACCATTTTATGAAAACATAAACAATGTTTAAGTGTATAGAATTGTACTGCTGTAGAGATGGACAAGGCAAGGTACCTAAGATAGCACAGAAGACAGGGAAACAGTCTTATTTGGTTGCATCCGGATTTAGAGGGCATTGCTTCTGTTGTAATCAATTAATCCCTGAACCCAAAGTTTAGGTTGTTTCAGAATTTTGTACCCAGCATGTAAGGGAAGGGGCTCAGAAGTTCACAGTCTGCAGAAGTTCACAAAAAGCAGTTTTTGTTTCTGTTTTTTTTTTTTCCTCTGTTCTGGGAAAGTTAACTTCTTAAGGACACCTGGGAGGGGGAGAGCTTTTTTCTTCTTTTTTTTCTTTTCCTCCCTGCCAGCTGTTACCATGGAGCCCAGTTGGTAACTTCTATATCTTAGAAATGTAGCCATCTCTATGAAGCCCCAGCTCTAGGCCAGAGGCCTTCTTCATATATTTTGTTAAAAACTACTAAGGGGGTGTCTAGCTTAGGAGTGCTGATTTTTCCAGCCAGTGGCCAAGTAGAACAGAGCAACACGAATAGAGGAAGTTTATCTACATTGAACTCTTTTATAGGAACTGTGTTGCTGAAAGGCTTAAAGTCAGCCATGGTGAAGACTTCTGGAGAAGGTCATTTAAGACTTTTCTGTGGGCCTGGTACAGAGGGGAAGACAGGGAAGGCAGGGGATGAGAGCAGCTCCGTGGATCTGAGGATGAGGAAAAAGAGATATAAAAGAATTATGGGAAAGGGGTTTGGGATTTTTCTGGCAACAAAACTTGAGCAGTAGAACAGGTAGAGCAGAGGGGAAGACAGGAGTGAGTATCCCAAAAAGCCTGTGAGGGACTTTAAATTCTTAGTAACCTGTTTTCAGTGATGACAAAGCAACTTTAAAGGCCATTTTAATTACATCTTTGATAGGCGTCTGAGCGCACTCCTTAGCTGGTTTGAGCTTTGGGTTAGCTGGTAAGAGGACCTGGTGGGACCCGGTGTGGGCACTGACAGGAGGAGAGAGGAGTGAGTGGGTGGAAGGGTACCTCAGTACCTGCAAGCTCAGCAAGGGGCAATGGTCTGAGAACCGACGGAAATTTGGGTTTTTGATCTAGTAACTAGAGCTGAGAAATCAGGTTGCTGATGTGGGAGTGACAGCAGAGAGTCTGGGGCAGAAGGCAGCGTGTGAGTATCTATTGGAGAAGCATAGTTCAGGATTTGAGCATAGGAGGGAAAAGGCCTACACGTAGGGGAATTTCCTTCCACACTTTTGAGCACTTGTCGAAGTTGAAAAGGTCACGCAAAATTTGAGGATCTAGAGACCCCTCTGGTGGCCATCGGTTTTTGTTATCTAACTGGTAATATGGCCAATGCTGTGTACTGAATTTGATGAGGAGTTTTGCTTCCACCAGGTAGCCCCTGTATCCTCACATCCCCATTATTTACAGAAGAAGTTGGCTTTTCCCACACACAGTCATGGCTGTTTTTGGCTTTGGTAGTCTGCCAGGCAAACATAGTAATCTAGGCTAGCCAACCTGCATCTGGCTCGCGTGTCCCTACATCCATAATGTTTGTTTCCATTATCTATTGTATGGAAAGTATTTAATGGAATTTTTGGGGATCCTCTTCATCAGGGATTTCCCAATAGGAAAGACGTATAGCCAGCTGACAAATTTCTTGGTGGAGAGATGGCCACCAGGTCCCTAAGTGGGCTGTATGTGCGATAGACCATACTTCTTGTCTAGTAGGATTTGTGATCAGCCATCGCTGCTGAACGGGTTGATGAGGGTTAGGACTACTGGTGACCAATTGGAGAGTCTATAGTCTTATTCACATGGCGAATATACAATTTGAAAATGTTACCAGTCTTTTCCATTTTCCAGCCAGATTCTGGACAGGGCACAGGCTTGAGATGAGAATTAGGAACCAGGAAGTGATTCCGTCTAACTTTAGCACTGTAGGTGTTATAAGTAGCACCTGGTATGGTCCTGTCAAGTCGGGTTCCAGGGATGAAACCTGATGTTGTCTTATGTAGACAAAGTCTCTTACTTGATATAGATGTGGAGTACCCTCTTCAGCAGGTTGGTAGGCAGTGGCCAGCTGTTTCCACAGGTATTGCTGAGTTCCTTCCAGAACTTTAAGTCTGTCAAGCAAGGTGGTGTGGAAGGGATCATTAGATCTTTGAGTTAGGGTTAGGTCCCTTACTGGAGATGGGGCCCCATAGAGAATTTCATAGGGGGTGAGGTTACACAAAGAAACAGAGGGAGTATTTCTTGCATGAAATAGTGCATAAGGCAGGAGCATAGTCCAATCTTTTATGCTACTCTTTAAGCTTAATTTCGTTTAGGTCTCTTTAATGGTTCTATTTAATTTTTTTACCTGTCCTGAACTCTGGGGTCTATAAGCACAATGTAACTTCCAATTAATCCCCAGGGTCCTGGCTAACCCCTGAGTTACCTGGGCCATGAACGCTGATCCATTATCAGACCCTATTACCTTAGGCAGGCCGTACCTTGGAAAAATATCTTTCAGGATCTTCTTGACCACCATTTGCGCCTTTTTTTTTGGGGGGGGGGAGGCTTCAATCCATCCTGAAATATATCTACAAAGAGTAGGAGATATTTAAGTCCATACCATGCTTGCTTAATTTCAGTAAAGTCCACTTCCCAGAATTGTCCTGGTCTGGTTCCTCGTAGGTGCTTTCCTGCAGGAAGCTTGGAAGTGTAAGCATTAACCTATTGACAGACCCGACAGGCTTTTTTTTTACCTGTTCAGTTATTTCCTTTCACTGTGAGTCAGTTAGTGGAAAACTCTGTTCTTAATCCTTCAGGAATGCCTGCAATTTCTTTGAACCAAGGTGAGTGAACTGATGTACATTTTTAACGTAGTGTAGGGCTTTCTGAAATTTCAGGCTTTGCTCAGTGAAGTTGAGGAGTACAGTGTCAGTGTCTTTAGATGTTATCAAAAGCTTGCTGGATCTCAGGGGTCCATTAGAATTGGGCATCTCCCTTTAACAGCGGGTGTAAATGAGAAGTTAAGGACCCAAACACAGGAATCCTTAACCTGCAAATCCCAGCAGTCCCAAGAAACTCTCTGTGTTGTCTGCTGTTAGATGGGGGTGGTTTCTGCACAACCGTTTGATTTCTGGGCTCAGTGAGCCATCGTTTACTGCCCCTAAAGGAATAGCCCAGGAAGATTACTTCTTGCTGGAAAATTTGGGCCTTTTAGGAAGAAGCTCTATACCCGAGTTGAGGAAGCTCACATAATACTGCTTGGGTCCCAGATTCACAGATATCCTTGGTGTTGGGTGCCAGTAGCAGGTCATCCACGTATTGAAGCTGGGTGACTTCGGGGTGCGTAGTTCTGAATCTGTTGAGATCTCTTTGGAGGGCTTCATCAAAGAGAGTGGGGGAGTTTTTCAACCCTTTTGGGGAGTCTAGTCCAAGTTAGTTGACGACACGTTCCAGTTTCTGGGTCTACCCACTAGCAAGCAAACAGCAACTGACTATATTTATGCAGAGGCAAGCAAAAGAAAGCATCTTTTAAGTCCAGAACAGTATACCATTTCCTCTCAGGGTTCAGAGTGATAAGCAGATTGTACGGATTAGGTACACTGGGGTGAATGTCCTACACTCTGTTGTAGGTCTCTCTTATGTCTTTAATGGGGGATAGTCCCCGGCTCCTGGCTTTTTATACTGGTAGCAGGGGAGTGTTTTAGGATGATTGACAAGGCCTTAGGACCCTAAGGCCAGATATTTCTGAATATGGGGCCTTATCCCATCTTTAGCTTTTTTGCTCAGAGGATATTTTTTGACATTGATTGGGGAGGCTGAGGTTTTGAACTCCACTGTTTTTGGAGGTTGTTTCATGGCTAGTCCTAACCCAGCAGTTTTTTTCCAGGCATCTGGGTAATCTGTTATCCATTTCTGGGGTAGCTTGCCTGTTTGATCAGTCTTGGGGGGTGTGAAGAGTTGCTGTTCATCTTCTACTGACATATTTAAAGCCGTGAATATAGGAGTTTATACTAAAGGATTTAGAAATATCATTTTGGGGCCTTCGGGGTTAAAAGTCATTTTGGCCCGGAGCTTGGTGAGCAGATCTCTGCCCATCAATGGGGCCAGGCATTCTGGGATTATTAGGAAGGAGTGATGGATTTTTCCTTTCCTCATGTCCATGGTTTTCTTAGTTGTCTAATTCCCATATTTACTGGTGTTAGCACTTTGAACTAGAGAGCTTTTATTTGATAGAGGGCCCAGTGGGGCCTTAAGGACTAAGTATACTGCCCCTGTATCCACTTCAAAGTTTACTGGGGTCCCCTCCACATCAAAAGTTACCCTGGGTTTATTGGGAGTCTAGCAATCTGGGGCTCAGTGCTCACTTGAATAGAGCAGAGAGCAATGAGAACAGCTTAAGCAGAGCTTATATACTTTCCTTGTAGAGGGCAGGGAGGGAAGCTTATTGATGGGTCAGGGCGAGTGGGCGGTTTGCGTGAAAACAGGTGAGGGTGTACATTCTCAGTTTGGCAGTCGGGGACAGCACATTCTGGGAAAAAAATTAGCAAACAGTCCTCAAGGTTTCAACAGTGTTTTGTTAAGTATACACAAAAACAGTAAGTGACAAGTACCTATCTTATTAACCTTTCACCAAATCCTAAATGGAAAGTGAGCATGGATTTCTAAAAACATCCATGTCCAGGTTGCTTAATGCTCGCAAATCAATCCTATTGGTGACTACATATTTGTTGCTTTCTAAGATTATATATTCAACCTCAACCCTGTTGAAAATGACTAATACTAACCCTCACTTTATGCTTTTCCTGATTTCCTAATGTCTCCATTGATATCTGCTTTCATACATATTTTCCTGAGTTCATCATTGTGACTGACTCTTTACATGTGCTGAAATTTACATTCACTCTCTATCCGAAACCCTATTGCTACAGAACTTTTGTTCGAAATCCTATACTCACTCTTTTTTCTATACCTACCAACTATCTTCCTAATCCTACCGACTATCCCTTTTTGACTGGAAATTCTCTTTGACAATCAATCATCCAAGGTACAAGGTCCTATGCCATTGTATATCAATTTATCTGAGACATCTGTGCAGAATATAATTCAAAGCTAAGTATCCCAATCAACAGCCCAATGCCCTTCTTGGATTCAAATCTTATCTAGATTTCTGTTTTCATACTTATATTTCACCCATATAGTCTCGTAAATATCGCGAGTTCCCAATACCATTGTTCATTCCTCAGTATGATTTCTAACCTAAATCAAACCTGTTATTACTCTAACCATACACTGTACCCTCAAACTAACTGTACAGAAGAGCCGGGAGAGAGTTTGTCTTACAATACAGTAATGTAGGGGCTCTTCTACCTGCTGAGAACATCAAAGGTACAAGCAGAAATGATACCCTGGAGAAGTTGCAGGCAGCTATGAAGGACCTAATAGAGCAAAAGTCATCTTCCATGACAAACAACCTGCTCAGTATTAAGGGATGTGTCTGAATCAGCCTCTCCTTTCTTAATGTAGAGAAGATTGATCAAACCATGCCTGTGTGGAGAGCTGTTCCCAGGTGCCTATGGTTGATATACCATTCTAACTTGTGAAAGTGTCACAGGAAGTAGTGGCAGCCTCCATCTCATGGGAACCTTGGATGAATCTGGTAGGACAAAGTGGTTGCCAAGGCAGTGACCTCATTCAGTTCCTGAAGGAAGTGACCTCACGTCACTTTCCTGGTGATGGAAATCTCTGAATTTGGGATCCAGGAAGCCAGGCACCGAGAGCCAGTCCAAGTCCCAATCCCAGTGGTCTCACTTGTTTGGATTTACCAAGGACAGAGTCAGTCTTCCTTGGTACCTACTGATATGAGGATTGCCAAATGCCTGAAGAGCTCTGAAGAGGGGCCTTTACTGAGAAAGCAGGTAGTGGTTCACCGCTGGCTGTTGACAACTTCACAGAGTTGGCCAAGGAGACCAGATCTGAGACAGTACAGGCCATTTTAGGGGAACATAGTATGGCCCACTATTCAGAGGACACTCCGGATAGTCACAGACCTACTTGAGTTAAGGAGGTGCCTTTGTGGGTGTGGGTGTGAGTTTGTGGTTTTGTCTCATGTTCTGAGAATAGGTAGGAAAGGCTGTTGTTTTGATTGGAGTGGACTGTTTCTAGAAAGTCGTTTGACTAGGCGATTGCTTCTATGTCTGTGTATCCCATTCTGTCCATGGTTGTAGACATTCGAAAAGAGAATGTATCAATGTATGTGTCCTGTCTAGTGGAAAACTTTCCAGCATTCATCAGGCCTAGTTGATGAATGGACTGTGGCTTTCCTTATGGATGGGCAACACCTACTAACTTCCTAAGTTCCTGTTTTCTTCCTGAATTCTGGCCACTCTCCAGAATAGCCTCATAGTTTTGTGTCCAAGGTACATACCACCCCCAAGCTCTGTGACATGGCCATGTACTTGATAGCTATAGGAAATGGGAACATCTTAGAAAACTCAGACATCATTGTGACCAGTAAACGCTCAGTGAAGAAACCATATTTTGGTTCATTTGCTTACCTATTGTTCTGTTGCCCTGAATGTCAGGAAGGTCTTTGCCTCAGGCCACCCCTTTGTGAAGCCTGAATAAAACAGTTTTAAAATGGAAATAAATGGGAATAACTTGTGGTTCTTTGCTTTGGAAAGGGATGTGTTTGAATCAGCCTCCTAGCCCTGTATGAGGTTGTGGCTTAAATTTTCAGCACATGATGGATCTAAAGATAGATACCATGTGTGCAATCAAAACCATAATGGCAAAAATTCAGTAATTGTGGATGAGTCTCTTGCCTTCCTCTGTTAGGTACCTGACCTCTATCAAGTGAGACAGGGATCCTTTTGGTCAAATGAGTTTTTCAAAGTCCTGCAGAGGTGCTTGTGTTTTCTCGTGACTCCAAATCACATAAAAAAAATCTATACCTGAGAGTCAATAGGGCTCAAATTGGAGAAGCAGAGCAGTATTAATGGCAGGCCTATTTGATCACTTCTGGTTCACAGGAAGGGTGTCCAGGCCACCCTGACTTTAGGCAAATGAGGACCAAGGGAGAATATTTTGGACACTGTCTTGGGATGCGTCCCGCATGGAAACCTCCAGCCAGAGTTTATGATGAGTGTCTATATTTAACAAGATGAGGGCCATGTGGGAGTGTTTTGGTTTTAATTGTGGTCATTCGTGTGGCGGTTGGAAGAGATGACTGGATCCAACTGGGCTTGAACTATGGTGTCATTCCCCTAAGAGACTGAGTTCTGGAACTTACCTCAGAGAAATATTGCCATGAATTGTGTTGGGATTTAGGAGGCCACGCATGAGAGTCACCCTTGGAAACTGAGATCTAGGCCCAGTGTCGCTTTCCACAGAGCACTGGGAATCTCAGGAGGATATTACACAATTTTATTCTGAAAAACTTGTCAGACATATTTGATAGTCAAAACACACATGGACCTCAATTGTAGACCTCAATGTGCCTGGCTTCATGTGACCTTTTGGCCACTCTTTGGGAAGCCTTGCCTGTGAGAGTTCTCCAGAGCTTTCATTGAAATGAGCTTCCTCACCATTTAATAATTTCGGAATGAATTGAAACCCACAGTGTCTCCAACTTCATCCTTGAAAATTGGCTAGATAAATACCATGAAATTTTTGAAATTTCCTTGACCAGGTGGCACTGGAGAACATTTGGATGTCCAGTTGCTGATCATGAGTGTACCAGACAGTGTGTTGATTGACTGGTTTTCATGAAAATGGTGTAGAAAAGAGATGCCAGTCATTTGAAGCCTGTTGAGTAATGGGCCCAGAGAGGTGGTGAGCAAGTGTGTGATAAAACATCTGTGGTGGGGTCATGTGGATCTGCCATTGGCTTCCAAATGGCTTGAGACTGACATGGTGCAGCCAGCAGATCCTGTATGTAAAGACATCTGGTTATATAGAGAGGTTTCAGGGCAATGTTCAAAATCAGGTTTCTATGGTCAAGGGAGCAACCTATGTGGTATACAAGCCCTGTTGGTGCATTCTCCTGCAGACCCTGACCCACCACACGTGAAAGAACTTCCTCCAGCCCTTTGTCCCAGTTGAACTCCTTGTATTTCATGAAGCAAATACCAAACTCCGAGTGCAGTATCAAGAAACGTTTTGAAAAGTGGAGGATGACCTAATGGCTTAGCAGTCTACATGGGGAGACACTTAGACCCAGTGGCCATAGTTTACCTACAAAGAGAGAAATCAACACTGCTGCTTCATGTTCATTGGAGAATTATAAACCATGTCCTCCAGGTCACAGATGTGCAGACCAAGCTTTGATGGTCTCACTAGAAAGGAAGCTAAAGCTCCTGACAACAACATATATTTCAAGTGCCCAACCTAGAGGCAGTTTCTCCAGAAGTCTTTAGGCTGGTAAATCTCCATGTTTGTGGAGATTTTACACTGTCCCTTACTTTTGGAAACTCCTCTACCAACTCCAAGGTTGTGAACTCCTGAACATTTTTCATTTCAGATATGTATTCAAAGATTGTCTAACTCTTCTCCTCTAAATGTGTCTTACTTGGGGTGAAGGTAATGTCAAGGCATTGTTCTGAATGAGAGTGGGAAAATTTTTGTGTAGCACACATTTGCATACACATTGATTAATTTTACAATTTTCCATTTGAAATACTGAATTCTTGACACTAACTCATACCCTACTAGACTCTGACTACTAATCCTAATATGATGGAGAAAAATACCCAAACAGAATGAAAATACAAGCAGTTTACAGCAGGCATGGTGTATTGTTGGACTTCCTTTTTGCATGATAGAGGGTAGGTATTCTAAATCTACTCAATTTTTAATTGAAATAGTCCTCCATGTGTTTTTAATGTTAACACATATGTAAATTCCTGTCTTCCTTTCTATGTAGCCTACTCAGCACATGTATTTTTATATGCAAATATAGAATCCTACGTGGTCTCACACGTACATTTTTTTGAGTTGGCTGACTGGGCAGAAACAAGTTGTGAGAAGAGATCTCGTAAACGCTGGTGGAACTGAAAATTAAAACTATGGGTGAGCTTCCCTGTAGAACAATTTATACATAAATCCATGTTCAGTAAAATAAATATATTTTCATCTGTGGATGATATATATTACTGATAAATTACGTTTGGCATTTATATTGATACTTTTTAATGTATTTTTGTGTTTTTCTGTATATATATATATATATATATATATATATATATATATATATATATACACACACACACACACACACTCTCCAGATTTTATAAAATATGAAATATATGTCTCTTATATACACTCCATCAATTCATTCATGTTCATGTATGTGGATTTATAATCAACTTTTCACAAGATTATTCTCAGAAATATTCATCTACCTGAAATACATATTTGTTTCCCAGTATGAGAACTAACTTCAATCAATGGTGCTTACAAATCCTAATATTTCTACAGTAACAGACCCAGTTTAACATCAATGCAAGTAGATTCCTATGGGACTTAATGTCTATTTTGACCTTTATTTTAATTCAACACTGGTACATTAGTATTTCTTCAGTTTTTGCACATCATAGGACATATATTTCATCCACAAGTTAGCAAATTAATAAGAATTTGTTTCACTTCCTGCTTCAGAACACATGAATTCTTCCATGTTACTTGACTGGTCTTTTCATGAGACTTCTTTCCAAACACATTATTTTTTATTTCCATAATCAATTTTGAAGCTAAACTCACACACTCTTCATGATAAACTATAACATTAATATTACCATTAGATGTAAAACTGGTTGGAATGAATGTATGCATATCAATATAAAATTTCCTGTATATTTTCACATTTCAATTCAATCCATTATTTAAAGTTGGAACCAGTTATGTTATTTATTCACTGTATGGTCTATCAATGCATTATCTCTATATTCATAAACACAGTGTACACCTATTTGTCCCCCCATTACTAATTTGTACCTCTTCAAAATATTGCTCCCAGAAATGGTGGAAGAAATACTGATGTCACCTTATCTATATATACATTTTATCACAGTAATATTCTGGACACAAAAAGCAAAGGTCAAACTCATGATTGTATCAAAGCCTAAATGGAAAGTGAGCATGGATTACCAAAAACAACCATGTCCTGGTTACCTAATGCTCTCAAATGTCAATCCTATTGATGACTACATATTTGTTTCTTCCTAAGATTATATATTCAACCTCAAGCCTGTTGGAAATGTCTAATTCTATCACTCACTTTACACTTTGCCTGATTTCCTAATATCTCTATTGATATCTGCTTTCCTACATATTTTCCCTAGTTCATCATTGTGACTCATACTTCACATATGCTGACATTTACATTCACTCTCTACCCGAAACTCTATTGCTAAAGAACTTTTGGTCCAAATCCTATACTCACTCTTCTTTATAAACCTACTGACTATCTTACTAATCCTACTGACTATCACTTTTTAACTCGATGTTCTCTTCAACAATCAATCATTCAAGGTAAAAGGTCCTATGCCATTTTATATCAATTCATCTGAGACACATGTGCAGAACATAATTCAAACCTAAGTATCCCACTCAAGGGCCCAATGCCCTTCTGGCTTCATATCTTACCTACATTTCTGTTTTCATACTTATATTTCACGTATATATTCTTGTAAATATCACAGGTTCCCAATACCATTATTCATCCGGCAGAGAGATTCCTAACCCAAATCGAACATGTTATTATCCCTAAATATACACTGTTACCTCAATCTAACTTTACAGAAGAGGAGGGACAGAGTTTCTCTTTAAATACCGGAATGTAGGGAATCTTCCACCTGCTGAGAACATCAAAGGTCCATGTAGAAATAATCCCTGGAGAAGATGTAGGCAGCTGTGAAGTTCCCGAGAGAGCAAAAGTCATCTTCCATGGCAAACAACCTGGTGAGGATGAAGGGATGTGTCTGTATCAGCCTCTATCAACTTCATGTAGAGAAGATAGACCAAACCAGGCCTGTGTGAAGAGGTGTTCCCAGGTGCCTATGGTTGATATACCATTCTAACTTTTGAAAGTGTTACAGGAAGTAGGAACAGCCTCCATCTCATGGGCCCTTAGAAGTAACTATTTGGACAAAGTTGTTGCCAAAGCAGTGACCTCATTCAGTTTCTGAAGGAAGTGACCTCACCTCACTTCCTTTGTGATGGAACTCTCTGAACTTGGGATCCAGGAAGAATGGCACCCAGAGCCAGTCGCAGTCCCAGGCCCAGTGGTCTCACTTGCTTCAATTTACCAAGGACAGAGTCAGTCTTTCTTAGTGCCTACAGATGTGAGGATGTTCAAATGCCAGAAAAGCTCTGAAGAGGGGCCTTTCCTGAGAAAGCAGGTAGTGGCTCACCCATGGCTAATGACAACTTCACAGAATTGGCCAAGGAGACCAGATTTGAGACAGGACAGGCCATTTGGGGGGAATATAGTGTGGCCCACCATTCAGAGGACACTCTGGGTAATCACAGAACTACTTGGAGCAAAGGTGGTGCCTTTGTGGGTGTGGGTGTATGTTCATGGTCTTGTCTCATGTTCTGAGAATAGGTAGGAAAGACTGTTTGTTTGGATTGGCGTGGACTGTTTCTAGTTAGTCGTTTTGCAATGCGAGTGCTTCTATGTCTGTGTATCCCACTGTGTCCGTGGTTGTAGACATTAGAAATAAGAATGCATCAAAGGATGTGTCCTGTCTAGTAGAAAGCTTCCCAGCATTCATCTTGCCCAATTTATAAATGGACTGTGGCTTTTGTTATCAAAGGGCAACACCTGATATCTTCATAAGTTTCTGTTTTCTTTCTGAATTCTGGACACTCTGCAGAATAGCTTCATGGTTTTGTGTCCAAGATATTTACCACCTAAAAGCTCTGTTATATGGCCATGTAGTGGGTAGCTAGTGTGACCAGGAAAGTCTCAGTGGAGAAACCCTGATTTGGGCTTTTTGCTTACCTATTGTTCTGTTGCCCTGAATATCAGGAAGGTATTTACCACAGGCCAATTCTTTGTGAAGCCTGAAGAAAAAAGTTTTCAAATGGAAATGAATGGACATCACCTGTAGCTCTTTGCTTAATTGCTTTGGAAATGGATTTGTCTGAAACAGCCTCTTGGCCCTGTGTGAGGCTGTGGTTAGATTCTCAGCACCTGATGGATCCCATGTGTTCATCCAAAACCAAAATGATCAAAAGAGCAGTCATTGCGGATGAAGTCTCTTGCCTTCCTCTGTAAGGTTCCTGACCTCCATCAAGTGAGAAGAGGGATTCTTTGGGTCAAATGCATTCTTCAAAGCCAAGGAGAGGCAAGCCCAAAGGTGCTTGCATTTTCTCATGCTTCCAATTCACATAAAGAATCTAAACCCCACAGTCAGTCGTCCTCAAATTGGAGAAGCAGAGCAGTATTAACGGCACACTATTTGATCACTCCAGGTTCACAGGAAGGTGTTCAGGCCACCCCGACTTTAGGCAAATGAGGGGCAAGGGACCTAACTTTGGACACTGTCTTGTTCTGCATCCCTCATGGAAACCTCCAGCCAGAGTTTATAATGAGTATCTATATGGAAGAAGATGAGGGCCTTGTTTGAGTGTTTGGGTTTTAATTTTGGAAGTTTGTGTGGCAGTTGAAAAAGATGACTGGCTCCACCTGGTCTTGAACTCTGGTGTGATTCCCCTTAGAGACTGAGTTCTGGAACTGACCTCAGAGAATTATTGCCATGAGTTGTGTTGGGATTTTAGGAGGACATGAATGACAGTCGCCCTTTGAAACTGAGATCTGTGCCCAGAAAGGCTTTCCACAAGGCACGAGGAATCTCAGCCAGAATATCACATGATTTTATTCTGAAAGACTTGGCAGCCATAGTTGAGAGGCAAAACACACATGATCTCACATTGCAGACCTCAATGGGCCTGGCTTCATGTGACCTTTTGGCGACCCTTTGGGAAGCCTTGCCTGTGAGTGTTCTCCAGAGCTTTCATTGAAATGAGCTTCCTCAACATTTAATGGTTCCTGAGTGAATTGAAAATCATAGTGCCTCCAACTTCATCCTTGAAAAATGGCTAGAGAAATACCATGGAATTTTTGAAATTTTCATGACCAGGTGGCACTGGAGAACTTTTTGATGTCCAGTTGCTGATCATGAGTATACCAGACAGTGCCTTGATTGACTGCGTTTCTTAAAAATGGTGTAGAACAGAGATGCCAGTAAGTTGGAGCCTGCTGAGTAGTGGGCCTAGAACAGTGGTGGGCAGGTGTGTGATAAAACATCTGTGTTGGGGCCATGTAGATCTGCCATTGGCTTCCAAATGGCTTGTAACTGACATGGTGCAGCAAGCAGACCCTTATATGTAAAGGCATCTTGTTATATGGAGAGGTTTCAGGGCAATGTTCAGAATCAGGATGCTATGGTCAAGGGGGCAAACTATGTGAAATAGAAGCCTGACTGGTGCATTCTCCTGCAGACCCTGAGGCACCACATGTGACAGAACTCCCTCCAGCACTCTGACCAAGTTGAACTCCTTGTATTTGTGAAGCAAATAACAAACTCCCAGTGCTCTACTAAGAAAAGTAGAGCATGATCAATTAGCTTCACAGTCCACACAGAGAGACCATTAGACTCCAGTTGCCACAGTTTACCTACAAAGTGAGAATTCAGCACTGCTGCCTCATGTTCATTGGAAAATAAGATACCATGTCCCCCAGGTCACATAGATGCAGACCAGTTTTGATGCTCTCACTATAGAGGAAGCTAAAGCTTCGGACCACAACATACATTTTAAGTGCCCAAACTCAGAGGCATTTTCTCAAGATGTCTTTAGGCCTGCAGAGCTCCATGTTTGTGGAGTGTTTACCCTGTCCCTTACTTTTGGAAACTCCTCTACCACCTCCAAGCTTGTGAACACCGAGAATATTCCATTCCAGATATGTATTCACAGATTTTCTAACTCTTCTCCTCTAATTGTGTCTTATTAGGGGAGAAGGTAATGTCAAGGCATTGTTCTGAATGAGAGTGGGAAGATTTTTGTATCACACATATTTGCAAACACAATGGGTTTATTTTCCTACTTTCTATTCGAAATACTGAATCTCTGACACTAATCCATAACCTACTAGACTCTGACTACTAATTCTAATATGATGGAGAATAGTAACCCTAACAGAATGGAAATACAAACAGTTCAGAGAAGGCATGGTGTATACTTGGACTTCCCTTTTGCATTATATGGGGTTGGAGTTATAAATATAGTCAATGTTTATTGAAATATTTCTCCATGTGTTTTTAACGTTAACAAATATGTGAATTCCTCTCCCCTTTCTCTGTCACCTATTCAGCACATGTATTTTTATATGCTCATATAGAATACTACCTGGTATCACACAGACTTTCTTCTGAGGTGGCTGACTTGGCAGATACAAATTGTGAGAAGAGATCACTCCTCCTAAACCCTTTTGGAACTGAAATTTCAACCTATGGGTGAGCCTCCTAGTTGAACAACATTATACATAAATCCATTTTCAGTAAAATGTATTTTTTTGGATATGTGAAGGATATATATTTCATTTTGAATTTCGATTGGCATATATATTGCTACTTTTTAATGTCTGTGAGAGTGTTTCTGTATATATATATATATATATATATATATATATATATATATCACTCTCCTGATTTTTCAAAATATGAAATATATGTGTCTTATTATACACTCCCTAAAATCATTCATATTCACGTATGTGGATTTATAATCAACTTTTCACAAGATTATTCTCAGAAATTCAGATTATTCATTCACCTGAAATACATATTTGTTTCCTAATACTGAAAACTAACTTCAGTAAATGCTGCATACAAAGCATAATATTTCATCATTGCCTGATGGCCACGAATAGAGTGCATCACACCCAGTGTAACGCGCCACTGCACAGGTGAATAACGAGATAGAACCACAAAAAACTATCTTGTTAAGAACTTACAGCAAAATGGGGGTGCACCAAAACCTATAAGAAAGATTTTTAGCACTGAGATCTGGTAATTGGGTCTGAAAAACGAGCCAAATGTGCAACCGGAGATCCGGTCTGACTGATCCTCAAAACAATAGAGTGTCTGGGTTCCAATAGACACCCTCCACACCCAACAAATGACAGGCCCAGAATACAGATTGAACTGCAGAGAAGCATCACTCAGGGGAAATCTAGTCTAGCAGGAGAAACCAGGACTAGCAGGAGAAACCAGGGGACTAGAGGCCAGGCTCTTGTGACTGGGAAGCTGGAGAACACAGAAGCGCAGGTGACAGTCCACCTGCTGTCCGCGTGACTGGGCGTCTGGAGAACACCGGCGCGCAGGAGACCGACTGCGCCACTGGGTGGCTAGTGATTGCCCACCCGCCAGTGACCTAGAGCTGAAACCAACTGGAGACAGTCCAGTTCCATCCCCGTATTCGAACATTTCGGCAAGGAGCCTGGGCCCGCCAAAGGAGAGGGGTGACGTCACTGGAGCTCGGCCTTCGGAATTCCCTACAAGTGGAATCCACTTTAGCAGGCATAGTCTACCAACACAAAGGAGAGACAACAGAGATGCACAACACCGAAACAAATCTATAGAATAAAACAGAAACACAGCAATCAAATAGAGCTGGAAAGTAACATGAGCATCATGAAAAAACAAGGGAAAGAAAGGAGTACAAACAATGCAGGACAACTTAATTCTACAGGAGGACCTAGAAGCATCAGAAACAGGGATAGGGAAAGAACTTAAGGCATACCTAACTCAGATGGAAAGGAATATTAGAGAAGACATGAGGCAGCAAGTCCAAGCAATAAAAGTATATTTTGAAAATGAATTAAACAAACAAACTCAAATGGCAAACAACGAGCTTTACCAGGAGATAGAGATCTTAAAAGAAATCAAACAGTAATACTAGAAATGCAGGAAAGTATTAACCAAATTAAAAACTCAAACGAGAATATTACAAATAGACTAGATCAAGCAGAAGTCAGAATATCAGATAATGAAGACAAAGTTTATCAACTTGAAAAGAATATAATCAACACAGAAGAGAGGCTTAAATCCCACTAGCAATCTATTCAAGAGATATTGGATGTCATAAAAAATGAGAGTCATTGGGATAGAAGAAGGCATAGAGATTCAAACCAAAAAAATGGAGAACATATTAAATAAAATAATTCTAGAAAACATCCCAGAGATGAAAGATGGATCGGATTGTCAAATCCTGGAAGCCTACAGGACCCCAAACATTCAAAATCATAATAGACACACTCCAAGACATATAATTATGAAGATAGCCAACATACAGAACAAGGAGAGAATATTAAACACTATAAGAGAAAGGAGGCAGGTTACATTCAGGGGAAAACCAATTAAGTTAATGACTGATTTTTCATCACAGACTTTGAAAGCGAGAAGATCCTTGAACAATGTATTTCAAATGCTGAAAAATAATGGATTCCAACCAAGAATACTGTATCCAGCAAAATTAAGGTTCAGATTTGAAAACGAAATTAAAGTCTTTCACAATAAACAAAAGCTAAAAGAATTCACAGCCAGAAAACCAGCACTGCAAAGCATTTTGAGCAAAATACTACAAGAAGAGGAATTGATAAATAGTGCCGAAAACTAACAGCAGGAGGTATCTCAGTAAAGGGGGAGGAAAATAACCAAAAAAAGTAAAAACTAGCCAAACTAAAACATAATAAATAAATAAACATGATTGGAAGAACAAATCATATTTCAATTGTAACCTTAAATGTTAATGGCCTAAATTCACCAATCAAGAGAATGGGCTAGTAACCTGGATCAAAAAAAATAAATCCAACAATATGCTGCCTTAAGGAGACTCATATGATAGGAAAAGACATACAGAGGGTGAAGGTAAAAGGTTGGGAAAAATCATACCACTCACATGGCCCTCAGAAGCAAGAAGGAGTGGCCACACTCATGTGGAATAAAATCAACTTCAAACCTAAGTTAATCAAAAGGGATAAAGAAGGACACTATATTCTGTTAAAAGAAACCATCCACCAACAAGACATAACAATTATGAATTTGTATGCACCAAGCAATGGAGCTGCAATGTTCATAAAACAAACTCTCCTCAAGTTCAATAGCCAAATAGACTACAACACAATAATTATGGGTGACTTCAAGACACCACTCTCGGCATTAGACAGATTCTCTAGACAAGAACTGAATAAAGAAACTATCAAACTCAACAGCACAATTTGTAACCTAGACTTAAACGACATATATAGAATATATCAGCCATCATCAAGTGGATCCACGTTCTTCTCAGTTTCACATGGATCCTACTCAAAGATAGACCATATATTATGCCATAGGGCAATTCTTAGTAAATATAAAAGCATGGAGATTATACCATGCACTATATCTGATAATAATGGAATGAAACTGGAAATCAATGATGAAAGAAGGAAGGAAAAATCCTACATCACATGGAAAATGAACAACATGCTACTGAATGATCAATGGGTTACAGAAGACATAATGGAGGAGATAAAAAAAATTCTTAGAGACAAATGACAATACAGACACAACATACCGGAATCGATGGGACACAATGAAAGCAGTTTAAGCGGGAAGTTCATTTCTTGGAGTTCTTTCCTCAAAAAAAGAAAAAAATCAACAAATAAATGAACTCACACTACACCTCAAAAACCTAGAAAAGGAAGAGCAAAACAACAGCAAATGTAGTAGAAGACAAGAAATAATTAAATTTAGAGCAAAAATCAACAAAATTGAAACAAAAAAAAATTAAAAAATTTGATAAAACTAAAAGTTGGTTCTTTGAAAAAATAAATAAGATTGACAGGCCCACAGCCATGCTAATGAAGAGAAGAAGAGAGAGAACTCAAATTACTAACATACGGGATGAAACAGGCAATATCACAACAGACACTACAGAAATACAGAAGATAATTAGAAAGTATTTTGAAACACTATATTCCAATAAAATAGAAGATAGTGAAGATATCGATGAATTTTTTAAGTCATAAGATCTGCCCAGATTGAGTCAGGAAGACACACGCAATTTAAACATACCAATAACAAAGGAAGAAATGAAAGAAGCCATCAAAAACTACCAACCAAAAGAAGCCATGGACCGGATGGGTATACAGCGGAGTTCTACAAAACCTTTAAAGAAGAATTAATACCAATATTTTTCAAGCTATTTCAAGAAAAACAAAAAGAAGGAGCTTTTCCAAATTTATTCTATGAGGATAAATCACCCTGATCCCAAAACCAGACAAAGACACTTCAAAGAAAGAAAACTACAGACCAATATCTCTAATGAACTTCGATGCAAAACTTGTCAATAAAATCCTGGCGAATCGAATACAAAAGCATATCAAAAAAATTGTGCACCATGATCAAGTAAGATTCATCCCTGGGATGCAAGGCTTGTTCAATATATGGAAATCAATAAATGCCATTCACCACATCAATAGACATAAAGACAAGAACCATATGATCATCTCAATAGATGCAGAAAAAAACATTTGACAAAGTTCAGCATCACTTTATGTTCAAAACACTAGAAAAACTAGGGATAAAAGGAACTTACCTCAACATTGTAAAAGCTATATATGCTAAACCTCAAGCTAGCATCATCCTAAATGTGGAAAAACTGAAGGCATTCCCTCTAAAATCTGGAACAAAACAGGGATGCCCTCTATCACCACTTCTATTCAATTTAGTTCTTGAAATACTAGCCAGAACAATTAGACAGACAAAAGAAATTAAAGGCATAAAAATAGGAAAAGAAGTATTTAAATTATCGCTATTTGCAGATGTCATGAAAATATATTTAACAGACCCCAAAGGGTCTACAATGAAACGGCTAGAGTTAATAAATGAATTCAGCAAAGTGGCAGAATATAAAATTAACACGCATAAATGAAAGGCATTCCTGTATGTCAGCAACACAACTTCTGAAATGGCAATGAGGAAAACCACTCCATTCACAATATCCTCAAATAAAATAAGATACTTGGGAATCAACCTAACAAAAGACGTGAAAGTTTTATATACTGAAAACTACAGAACCCTAAAGAGAGAGAGAGAGAAGAAGATCTTAGAAGATGGAAAAACAAAAGACCCAGAATAGCAAAAGCAACTCTAAACAGAAAATATGAATCTGGAGGTATAGTGATACCAGAGTTCAAACTGTACTAAAAGCAATAGTAACAAAAACAGCGTGGTACTGGTAACAAAATAGGCAGGTGGAACAATGGTACAGAATAGAGGACACAGAAACCAATCCTCAAAATTAAAACTTTCTTATATTTGAAAAAGGGGCTAAAAGCATGCAATGGAAGTAGGATAGCATCTTCAAACAATGGGGTAGGGAAAATTGGGGAAAGGTGGGGCAAGGGAGAGAAGTGAACAACAGCAGATGAGGTAGAGAAAGAAGATGGGAGGGGATGGGAGGGGGTATAGTACGGGATAGTAGGGGATAGGAAATGTAGCAGAATACAACAGTCACTAATATGACATTATGTAAAAATGTGAATGTGTAACCGATGTGATTCTGCAACTCGTATTTGGGGAAAATTGGGAGTTCATAACCCAATTGAGTCAAATGTATGAAAGATGATATAGGATGAGCTTTGTAATGTTTTGAACAACCAATAAAAAATAAATAAATAAAGGTTTAAAGTTGAGTGGGAAGAAATCAGCTAAAAAAGAGTTGAGATGCATTCATTTTGCTAAGCAGAAACTTTGTTTTGTGTACTTGTAACTATCACAAATTTATTTTACCAGAAAACTGGCTTTTAAAAATGCACATAATTGAGATTAAAGGATAATCCACTTACCTTCAAGAAAAACTCATAGCATTTCCTATATTTTTCATATTTTATTTTTTTCTGAATATTTTGACATGGACCAGGTCTAGACTTAGGCTATTCTTCCAGAATACTACCTCATCTGACAAGTTGGTACAATGTGTTGGATTGTTCTTTTCATCTTTTATTTAATAGTTTCTAGATGATAATGTGTATTTTTCCATATGTTTGTTTGGACATACATACCCAACTATATCTTTGCATTTTCTGTTTTACTGGGGAAGAGACTCATCAAAAGCTCTTTATTATATGTATCAACAATCAAACATTTAGAGCATGCAATTATACATAATTTTGCATGAAAATATTTTTGTACCATTTTTATAAAGATTTAGAATTATTAATACTGTCCCTACTGTAATTAGTAACTCCTTACAAAAAGAATTAATCAATTGACTTTATATCAATTATGAATATGAAAATTACTAAAATAAGTATTTGGCAATTAATATGCAATTGATAGAAAGTGAAATCACAAGAAAGCCATTTAAAATGTCAGTGCATATGGTCCTTAAATAATAGGTTGTTCAAAAACAAATTCTCTAATTCAAAAGAATTAATATGCCATATTACAGCTAAATGTGATATAAAAACCTTAAATTATCAGTATTGATAAATAAGAATGATACCTGTTTACTTAAATATGTTTATTTGATTTTCACTGTAAGATGTTAATTCTGGAAGACTTGAGAATTAAGAAAGACTTGGTCTATATTATTTCTAACAGGCTAATCAAAGTACTTTTAAATATATATGTATATATACATATATATATATATATATATATATATATGTAACACATATGCATGAATATAGATACATATGCATAATAAATGTATTGTAATATATTTATCAGGTGGTTATAATTTTTAAATTTTCTCAAGAAAAAAGAATGACTATAAAAAAGAGTTTTAAATGTAAATTTCATAGCATAGTACTGTTTGTAATGCTATGAGAGAAAAATACTTATGGAGGGAAAATGAAAAAGGAAGAGAGAGAAGGGGGAAAATGAGGAAGAAAGTGAGTAAAGAAGAGGGAGAGGAGTGTTTGATGAAAAGATAAAAGTGGAGGGGCTGGGTTTGTGACTCAGTGTTAACATGCTTGTCTAGCATGTGTGAGGCAGTGGGTTATATTCTCAGCACCACATACTAATAAATAAAATGAAGGTCTATCAACAACTGAAAAAATAAAAAAAAGGAGAAATATTACCAAAATTCCAAGATTTTATGAATGTTAAATACAAAAAATTATGTTGCATAGCCTTATGTAAATTCTAGACTCCCCAAAATAATCATTAAATGCTAGATTATTAGTGTTATAACTAAAAATCCATTGCTCTTTCTTCTACATTCTGTGGCATGCTAGTGCTAAAATAAATTGTATTATAACACCAAAATAAAATTCTAATATTTATACAGTAACTGACCCAGTTTAACATCAATGCAAGAAGATTCCTATGTGATATAATGTGTATTTTGACGTTCATTTTTATTCAACACTGGTACATTACTATTTCTCCAGTTAATGCACATCATAGGATGTATATTTCATCCACAATTTAGCAAATATATACACATTTGTTTTGCTTTCAATCACTTTTGCTTCAGAACACATGTATTCCTCCATGTTTCTTGACTTCTCTTTTTGTGACACTTCTTTCCAAACACATTATTTTCGATTTCCATTATCACATTTGAAGCAAAACTGACACACCCGTCATGATAAAACATAACACTAATATTACCATTAGATGTAAAACTGGTTTAAATGAATGATTGTACATCAATAAAAGATTTCTTGTATACTTTCAGATATCAATTCAATCCATTATTCAAAGTGAAACCAGTTATATCATTTATTCACAGTATGGTCTATTCATGCATTGTCTATATATTGATAGACACATGGTACACCTCTGTGTACTCCCAATAATAATTTCTATATCTTCAAAATATTGCTCCCAGAAATGCTGGAAAAAATATGCATGTCAACTGATCTACATATACATTTTATCACAGTAATATTCTGGACACAAAATGCAAAGTTCACACTTATGACTGTCCCAAAGCCTAAATGGAAAGTGAACATGGATTACTAAAAACATCCATGTCCAGGTTGCCTAATGCTCTCAAATGTCAATCCTATTGGTGATTACATATGTGTTTCTTCCTAAGACTACATTTTCAATCTCACCCTGTTGAAACTGTCTAAACCTCTCACTCATTTTATAATTTGCCTGATTTCCTACTCTCTATTCACATCTGCTTTCCTACTTTTTTCCCCAGTTCATCATTGTGACTGACTCTTCACATGTGCTGACATTTATATTCAATCTCTACCAGAAACCCTATTGCTAAAGAACTTTTGGTCCAAATTCTATACTCAATCTTCTTCGTAATCCTACCGACTATATTCCTAATCCTAGCAAAAATCCCTTTTTTAACTGGATGCTCTCTTCTACATTCAATCATCGAAGGTACAAGGATCTATGCCATTGCATATCAATTTATCTGAGACATATGTGCAGAACATAATTCAAAGCTAAGTATCCCACTCAAAGGCCAAATTCCCTTCTAGGATTCAAATCTTACCTAGATTTATATTTCAATACTTATATTTCACCTATATTTTCATGTAAATATCGCAGGTTTCCAATAACATTGTTCATCAAGCAGAATGATTCCTAACCCATATTGAACATGTTATTAATCCTAACCATACACTGTTCCTCAATCTAACTTTACAGAAGAGCAGAGACAGAGTTGGTATTACAATACAGGAATGTATGGATCTTCCACCTGCTGAGAACCTCAAAGGTCCATGTAGAAATAATCCCTGGAGAATGTGTAGGATGCTATGAACGACCTGAGAGGGCAAAAGTCATCTTCCATGGCAAAAAAAACATGGTCAGGATAAAGGGTTGTGTCTTAATCAGAATCTCTCTTCTTAATGTAGAGAAGATGGACCAAACCAAGCCTCTGTGGAGAGCTGTTCCCCAGTACCTATGGTTGATATACCATTCTAACTGATGAAAATGTCAGAGGAAGTAGGTGCAGCCTCCATCTCATGGGACCCTTGGAAGCATCTGTTAGGACAAAGTGGTTGCCAAGGCTGTGACCTCATTCAGTTCCTGAAGGAAGTGACCTACCTCACTTTCTTGGTGATGGAATCTCTGAACTTGGGATCCAGGAAACCAGGCACACAGAGCCAGTCCCAGTACCAGTCCCAGTGGTCTCACTTTTTTTTATTTACCAAGGACAGAGTCAGTCTTTCTTGGTACCTACTGATGTGAGGATGGCCAAATGCCAGAAAAGCTCTGAAGAGGGGCCCTTCCTGAGAAAGCAGAAAGTGGCTCACCAATGGATCCTCACAACTTCACAGAGTTGGCCAAAGAAAACAGATCTGAGACAAGACAGGCCATTTTGGGGTAACATAGTATGGCCCACCATTCAGAGGACACACTGTATAGTCACAGACCTACTTGGGGAAAGGAGGTGCCTTTGTGGGTGTGGGTGTGAGTTTTTGGTTCTGTCTCATCTTCTGAGAATAGGTGGAAAAGGCGGGTTTTTTTTGGTTTGGTGTGGACTCTTTATAGTAGGTCGTTTGACAAGGTGAGTGTTTCTTTATCTATGTATTCCACTGTGTCCATGGTTGAAGACATTAGAAAAGAGAATGCATCAAGGATGTGTCCTGTCTATTAGGAAGCTTCCCAGCATTCATCCTGCCCGATTTATTAATGGACTGTGGCTTGTCTTATAGATGTGCAACACCTACTAAATTCCTAAGTTCATGTTTTCTTCCTAAATTCTGGCCACTCTCCAAAATAGTCTTATGGATTTGTGTCCAAGATATGTACCCCTCTAAGCTCTGTGACATGGCCATGTACTGGATAGCTGAAGGAAATGGGAGCATCTCAGAAAACACAGATATCAGTGTGACCAGTAATGTCTCAGTGGAAAAACCCTTCTTTTGGCCTTTTGCTTACCTATTGTTCTGTTGACCTAAATGTCAGGAGGTCTTTGCCTCAGTCCACCCATTTGGGAAGACTGATGAAAACTGTTTTCAAATGGAAATGCATGCGCATTACCTGTCGCTCTTTGTTTAATTGCTTAGGATAAGGATGTGTCTGATTCAGCCTCTTGGCCCTGTGTGATGCTGTGGCTTAGATTCTCAGCACCTCATGGATCTAAAGAAAGATTCCATGTGTGTATCCAAAACAAAAATGGTAAAAAACCACGCTGACTTTAGGAAAATAAGTGGCAAGGGAGCTCTTTTGAACACTGTCTTGGGCTGCGCCCCTCATGGAAAACTCCAGCAAGAGGTTATGATTAGTGTCTATATGGAAGAGGATGAGGGCCTTGTGGGAGTGTTTTGGTTTTAATTGTGTTTATTTGTGTGGTGGTTGGAAGTGATGACTGGGTCCACCTGGGCTTGAACTCTGGTGTGATACCCTTAGAGACTGAGGTCTAGAACTGACGTCAGAGAAGTATTGCCATGAATTGTGTTGGGGTTTTAGGAGGCCATGCATGAGAGTCGCTCTTGGAAACTGAGATCTTGGACCAGGGTAGCTTTCCACAGAACACTGGGAATCTCAGCCAGGATATCACATGATTTCATTCTGAAAGACTTGGCAGCAATAGTTGAGAGTCAAAACTCACATGGACCTCATATTGTAGACCTCAATGGGCCTGGCTTCATGTGACTTTTTGGTCACTCTTTGGGAAGACTTTCCTCTGAGAGTTCTCCAGAACTTTCATTGAAATAAACTTCCTCAACATTTAATGGTTCCTGAATAAATTTAAACCCACAGTGCCTCCAACTTCATCCTTTAAAAATGGCTAGATAAGTACCATGACATTTTTTAAATTCCCATGACCAGATGGCACTGGAGTAACTTTGGATCTTCTGCTGTTGATCATGAGTGTACAAGACAGTGCCTTGATTGACTTGGTTTCATGAGAATGGTGTAGAACAGAGATGCCAGTAATTTGGATACTGCTGAGTTGGGGCCTAGAGCAGTGATGTGCAGGTGTGTGATAAAACATCTGTGTTGGGGCCATGTGGATCTGCCATTGGCTTCCAAATGGCTTGTGACTGACATGCTGCAGCCAGCAGACCCTTATATGTAAAGGCATCTTGTTATATGGAGATTTTTCAGGGCAATGTTCAGAATCAAGTTGCTATGGTCAAGGGGGCAAGCATGTGCGATAGAAGCCTGGTTGGTGCATTTATATGCAGACCCTGACACAACACATGTGACAGAAATCCCTCCAGCACTGTGCCCCAGTTGAAATCCTTGTATTTCAAGAAGCAAATACCAAACTCCAAGTGCAGCAGCAAGAAACACCACGAAAACTGGAGGATTACCAACTGGGTTCACAGTCCAAACAGGGAAACACTTAGCCCCAAGTTGCCACAGTTTACCTACAAAGAGAGAATTCAGAACTGCTGCCACATGTTCATTAGGAAAATAAGAAACAACATCCTCCAGGTCACATAGATGAAGACCCAGCTTTGATGGTCTCACTACAAAGAAAGCTAAAGCTTCTGACAACAACGTATATTTCAAGTGCCCAACCTCAGAGGCAGTTTCTCAAGAAGTCTTTAGGCAAGCAGAGCTCCATGTTTCTGGAGTGTTTACCCTTTCCCTTACTTTTGGAAACTCCTCTACCACCTTCAAGGTTGTGAACTCCTGAGCATTTTCCATTCCAGATATGTATTAACAGATTTTCTAATTCTTCTCCTCTAATTGTGTCTTACTTGGGGTGAAGGTAATGTCAAGGCATTTTTCTGGATGAGAGTGGAAAGATTTTTGTTTAGCATATGTTTGCATGCACATTGGATTCATTTTCCTATTTTCCATTTGAAATACTGAATCCCTGACACTAACCCATACTGTACTAGAATCTGACTACTAATCCTAATATGATGGAGAAAAAGAATCCTAACAGAAAAGAAATAGAAGCTGTTCAGAGAAGGCATGGTATATATTTGGACTTGCCTTTTGCAAGTAGGTGTTATAATTCTAGTCAATTTTTAATTGAAATAGTCCTCCATGTGTTTTTAAAGTTAACAAATATGTGAATTCCTGTCTCCCTTTCTCTGTATCCTATTCAGCACATCTATTTTATATGCACATAAAGAATCCTACCTTTTATCACGTGTATATTTTTGTGCGGTAGCTGATTTGGCAGATACAAATTTTGAGAAGAGATCACTCCTCCTAGATGCTGTTGGAACTGAAAATTGAACCTATGGGTGAGCTTCCTAGGAGAACAACATTATACATAAATCCCTGTTAAGTAAATTGAATATTTTTAGATCTGTGAATGATGTATATTTCATGGTGAATTTCGATTGGCATATATGTTGCTACATTTTAAAATTTGTGTGTGTGTGTGTGTGTGTGTATACACACATACACACTCTCCAGATTTTTCAAAATATGAAATATATGTGTCTTATTTACACTCCCTAAATTCATTCATGTTCAAGTATGTGGATTTATAATCAACTTTTCACAAGATTATTTTCAGAAATATTCATCCACCTGAAATTCATATTTGTTTTCTATTACTGAAAACTAACTTCAGTGAATGGTGCATACGTATCCTGTTGATAGTCACAGCCAAAGGGGCCACAGAAAACTTCCAGGTGCCAGCAAACTTTCAGCTGCAGGCTGATGATTGGCTCACAGCGGCCTTAGCAACTTCTAGCTCATTGTCTCCTCTGTGGTGATGCTCATTGGAGATGCTCATTGAGATGTTTCCCCGCCTTTCAGACTTCCAGCTTATGATTGGCTCACAGCAGCCCCAGCAACATCTAGCTGATTGGCTCCTCTGCGGTGATGCTTATTGGGCTGTTTCCCTGCCCATTCAGACCATGGAGCTGCTCATTGGGGGACTTTTTTGGCTCTGCCCACGTGACCCAGCCAATCTGCCTCAAGAGCAGGAGGATTGTGAGAAGTGGATAGAGGCTTGTGTGGGAGGGAGAGGCTTTTGGGAAGCTGGTGTTGGGAGTTGGGGTTCTGAGGATTTTTCCTGAGAGGCTGTTTTGCTTGGCGTGTGTGGTTCTAAAAATAAAGTTAGTTTCTTTTGACAAGTGGATTCTGATTGTGCCCAGCCAGACAGCGGCATTTGGTGGCTCATATGGGGAGCGACTGAGGGTAACTGATAAGGTAAACTGCTCGCTCTTGAGGGCAGGGCGAGAGGATGGGTAGCCATTTTATGATTCCTCTTTTGTTTTAAGTTGCCTGTCCCTGGAGATGAGTGAGATGGAAGAAAAACTGCTCACATCTGAGGAAAAACTATTTGTGTCTGAGGAACAGATAGGGAGAAAGGCTATAATAATTTTTTGTTGTTCCATTTTTATTTTGTTCTATCTCTTTTTTTGTTTGGTGTTATCTTGTTGGTTTGTATTATAGTAGAAATATGGGATCAAAAATTAGTAAAAAACAAACCAAAAAAGTGTTAAGTAAATTGTTAGAGGAAGGAGGCATCCCAGTAAAATCAAGAGCAGTCATGGCAATTGTTGATACAATACAAAAATGTAGACCATGGCTTTTTAAGGAGGAGTTGTTAAATATATCACAATGGAACCATCATGGTGCAGATTTAAAAAGAATAGAATAGAAAAGCCCAGGGATTCTGCCAGTTGGCACATTGCCATTGTGGACATTCATATCTTGTTTGCTTAGTTCAAAGCCTTCAGTTCAGTCAATGGTAGAGGAAGAAGAAGACATATTGATTCAAGTAAAACAGAAGGTGTCTCAAGTTAGTCAGACAGAAGAAAAAATTTAAGTAAAAGAGAAGGTCTCTCGAGCTAGTCAGATAGAGGAAACTATTCAAGTAAAAGAGAACGTCTCTCGAACTAGTCAGACAGAGGAAAAAATTCAAGTAAAAGAGAAGGCCTCTAAAGCTAGTTAGACAGAGAAAGAAAGTGTAAAACAGTAAAAAACATCAGGGGAAATTTACAACAGGAGACTGCTACTAACACCTTTCTATCACCAGATGACATAAGTGTCCAACTAACAAGGCCACTTTCTTATGCTGGGAGGCCCCCAACTCCCGCAGTTGATAGTTAGGATCCTGAGACAAGATCTCAAATATTAACATGCCCTGTATTTGAGGGAGGAGGGCAGCGTGTTTACCATGCTTTAAATTTCAAAACAGTGAAGCAGCTAAAAGAGGCTGTAACAACCTATCGTCCTCAAGCACCCTTCAATGTAATCATGGTCGAATCCATTAACAACTTGAACATGAAGCCAGTGGATTGGGCTAATATGTGTAATGTTGTGTTAAATGGAGGACAATGCATGTTATGGAAGGTTGCCTATGAGGAATGTTGAAAGGAGACAGCTAAGCGAAATCCAGGAGCTGGTTATCCTCAGAGAAATCTAGATATGTTGTTAGGAAAGGGACCTTATGAAGATCAGCAGCAGCAAATTGCATATGATCATGGTGTATGTGCACAAATTGGTGTAGATGCAATTAAGGCATGGAAGACTTTACAAGAACATGGAGGTTTACAAGGTCAATTATCTAAGGTAATACAAGGAGCTAATGAACCTTATGCTGAATTTGTAGATAGGCTTATTCAAAGAGCTACCAGAGTTTTTGGGAATACAGAACAAGCAATGCCATTACTAAAACAACTGGCTTATGAGCAAGCGAATCGTTGTTGCAGAGATATCATTAGACCATGGAAAAATGAAGATTTAAACACATTGATTTAATTATGTAGAGACATTAATGAACAAGAGCAAGTCATGGCAGCTGCAGTAAAACAGGCTTTAGTTGCCAGATACATTAATGAACAAGGGCAAATTGTGGCAGCTACAGTAAAACAGGCTTTAGATGCCAGACCAAGAACATGCTACCAATGTGAAGAAACAGGACATTTTAAAAGGAATTGGCCCATAGAAGGAGGGTTTAACAATATTAGGTATCAAAGGAGTAGAATACCAGGTATTTGGCCACAATGCCATAGAGGGAGACATTGGGCTAATGAGTGCTGTTCTCAAACCACCATAGAGGGTACTCAATTATCAAAAAATGAACAAGGACCAGGTGTTTATCCACGATATCATGGAGAAAGGCATTGGGCTCAATTGCCAAATAAATGGACAGGGGGTTCCAATGCTCCGGGGCCCCAAACCACAAATATACAGAGCACTGGAGGAACCCAGCAACCCCATCAGGGTAGTGCCCAGGACACATTGTCCATCAGATCCCTCATCAGACAAACCAGAGGGAGCACAGTGTTGGACATCTGCGCCTCTGCCAGATCAGTACTAACTCCAGAGATGGGAGTTCAAATCATTCCCACAGGGGTAAAAGGACCTCTTCCCAAAGGAACCATGGGCTTATTATTGGGATGCAGCTCTTCTACTCTAAAAGAACTTATGATAAGTCCTGGGGTGATTGATCCCGATTATGAAGGTGAAATAAAAATTATAGCCAGTTCTCCAAAGGACATATCAGTAATTTCACAAGGAGATAGAATAGCACAGTTACTAATAATACCCAGCCTATATGATAAATTTTCCAGTCGTACTGTAGAAAGATGTTCCAAGGGATTAGGCTCCACAGGTGTAGATTTGGCTATGCTTTCTTTAAATTTAGATTCTCGCCCCATGCTAAAACTAAATATTCAAGGGCATGAATTGAATGGGCTACTGGATACAGGTGCAGACATTAGCATCATCTCTCGTCAAGAATGGCAAAAACATTGGCCATTACAACAAGCCACTCAAACACTTCGAGGCCTATAAGTGGCGACTAATCCCCATAGAAGTAAAATGGTATTAGATAGGAAGGATCCTGAAGGATGTGAAGGAACTATACAGCCATATGTATTGGATCATCTTCCCATAAATTTATGGGGACGAGATGTCCTAGATCAATTAGGTTTGACATTAACAAATAACATCAACCAAAATGCAGCCACTATTATGACTAGACAAGGTTTTAGGAAAGAAAAAAGATTAGAAAAACAAGAATAAGTCATAGCAGCACCAATACAAATAGATCAAGGAACAGAGAGACATGGGTTGGATTTTCAGAAAGGGCCACTGAGACAATAAAAATTACCTGAAAATCAGAAAGACAGTATGGGTTCCTCAGTGGCCCCTGACTAAAGAAAAGATACAAGCAGTCCATGACCTGGTAAAACAACAATTAGCAGAAGGACATATACAACCGACTGTATATCCCCAAAATACTCCCATTTATGTCATCAAAAAGAAATCTGGTAAATGGAGACTATTGCAAGATTTTAGAGCCATTAATAATGAGATGGTTATTATGGGACCTGCTCAATCAGGGATTCCTCAATTGTCTGCTTTGCCAATAACCTGGTATGTTTTAGTTATAGATATTAAATATTGTTTTTTTTTCAATTATAATTCATCCTAAGGATAGTCCAGGTTTTGCTTTTACTATCCCTGCACTGAATCATGAAGGTCCTGATCAGAGATATGAATGGAAAGTACTCCCTCAAGGGATGGCTAACAGCCCAACTATGTGTCATATTTATGTTAACAAAGTAATCCAGCCACTTAGAAATCAAAATTCTGAACACAAATATTTCACTATATGGATGATGTATTATTAGCACACAAAGCTAAAAACACATTGCTAGAAAGTTATGCCACACTTACAAACTTATTAAAAATTATAATGTAGAGATAGCAATAGATAAAGTACAATTAAATTTTCCAATTAATTATTTAGGAGTTCTGTTATCCTCAACCATGGTCAGTCCACCAAAAATTCAAATACGAGTAGATCAACTCAAATCACATAACGACTTTCAAAAGTTATTAGGACACATAAATTGGATAAGGCCTTATCTAGGTATACCAACAGGAGAGTTGGGACCTTTATTTGATATCCTAAAAGGTCTATCAGATAAAAATTCACCCCGCATGTTAACACCTGAAGCAAGAAAGGCATTAAAAATCAATGAAACATATATGGAAAATATGCATTTGGATAGAATTGATATAAGTTTGCCTTTATTATTTATTGTACTACCAACAAAAAATATTCCTACAGGAGTATTTTGGCAAGAAGGTCCATTATTATGGATACATTTATCTTATTCTCCTTACACTATTCTTACTAGGTATCCTGAGGCTTTAGGATAATTAATACTCAAAGGAATTAAAGCAGCAAAGGAAGTGTTTGGAATTTCTTCCAATAAAATTTTTACTCCATATACTCTGAATCAAATTGATGAGTTAGCTAATGAGTTAAATACTTGGGCAATAATCATGGTCCAATCTAATGTTTCATTTGATAACCACTTACCATCTAACCCTTTATTGTCTTTTTGGTCATCGCATCCTGTAATTTTTCCAAAATTGAGAAGAAAAACACTTATCATGAATGCTTCAAATATATTCACTGATGTATCAAATAATGGTACAGCAGCAATAGTTATACCTGATAAAACTTATAAATTTTTAGTACCCAAACAATCAGCTCAAAAGGTAGAGCTTAATGCAGTATTACAAGCTTTTGAGATATTTAAATATTCTGTATTTAATTTATTTTCCGATAGTCAGTATATAGTTAATGCTATAGTATCCCTTGAAGTTGCTGGTAAGATTTCTCCTTTCTCTACTGTTTTCTCTTTACTTTCCAATATAAAAAGTCTAATCTGGGACAGAAAAGATCTATTCTTTATAAGACATATCAGGGCACATCCAAAAAGAAGATGATTTGACTCAAGGCCTTATCAGCTGATATCCAAAATTCCAGTTTGACTATCCTTACATCTGAGATAGAACCAGGATGCTTTTTTCATTATCTATTTTATTATTGCCCTTTCCCACATTCTATTTTGTTTTTTGAGCTCATACAGACCTAGTTTAATGTTTTGCTGATCAGTTCTATTTTTTGACAAAAGAGTTTTTGAACATTGCAATGGAGATTTCACGTGTAAAAAGTTATAAGGCCTTTACTATTAGGTTATGTGTTGTATGTATTATATTATGTGTGCACACTTGTGTTTTGTGTTATATGTTTGAATGTTCGTATGTCCATATATGATATATGATGAGCGCTCATTAAAAAATGGATCCAAATATTTTTTTATTCACATTATTTAAATGGTTTCATTTAAATTGGGTAAAGAGCTGTTGAGGTTTGTTTTAAAATTTGAAAAAAAGGAGGTTAACAGATCTGTTTCCTTTCTTTCACCTTTCCTTTTCATTATATTTAATAATTATCTTCAAGACAATGTAAATAGTTAAGAAAATTGTTTTCTTTCAGTGCCTTCTGGAATGTTACATAATTTTTCTTTAGCCATTATTGCCAGAATTCCTATCTTCATCCCAGTGCTGGTGAAATCAAAGATAAAACCAATCTACAGCTTCTGCAATAGCCATCACTGAAATGCTTGCAGAACTTGCCTAGACACATTGAGAACTCTCCTGTATGCATTGTAAACTACCTGTTTGTGCAGCGACTTGTGGTAGTGTTCGGGTATATTTGCTGATGATGTCATCGGTGGTACAATTTTTCCAAAAGGAGCCGTCAATTGGCTTGGTGTATCTTCCTCTCTTCTGTGTGTCATTATCGTCCAGCTAATGTTTGGGGGCCATTAGAGGTGAGGCAAAGAACCTCACCACCCCCCGGTGGTACAAAGACCTCTCCACAGGTGTTGCTGTAAACTGGACCGGTAGTCAGTGATGGGTAAGATCCAATTGCAATGGTACCAACTTAACGGGTAAGGACCATATGTACTATTGGACAACCTAAGGCAGGCACTGTCCCTAAGCCACATGTGTGTTGTTTAAACAGAGAGGGGGAGATGTTGAGAGCCACATCCAAAGGGGCCCCAGCAAAATTCCAGAAGCCAGCAAACTTCCAGCTGCTGGCTGATGATTGGCTCACAGCAACATCTAGCTGATTGGCTCCTCTGTGGTGATGCTCATTGGGCTGTTTCCCTGCCCTTTCAGACCACGGAGTTGCTCATTAGGGGACTTATTTGGCTTTGCCCACATGACCTAGCCTATCAGCCTCAAGAGCAGGAGGATTGTGGGAGGTAGAGAGGCTTGTGTGGGAGGAAGAGGCTTTTGGGAAGCCAGTGGTGGCAGTTGCGGCTCTGAGGGTTTTTCCTGAGAGGCTGTTTTGTTTGGCGTGTGTGGTTTTAAAAATAAAGTTAGTTTCTTTTGACAAGTGGCTCCTGATTGTGCCCAGCAAGACTGCGGCATTATCCTAATATTTCTACAGTAACTGCCCCAGTTTAACAGCAATGCAAGTAGACTCTTATGGGACATGATTTGTATTTTGATGTTCATTTTTATTCAACACTGGTACATTACTATTTCTTCAGTTTATGCACATCAGAGGGTATATATTTCTTGCACAAGTTGGCAAATTTATAGGCATTTGTTTCACTTTCAATCACTTCCTGCTTCAGAACACATGCATTACTCCAGGTTTCTTAACTGGTCTATTCGTGAGACTTCTTTCCAAACATATTATTTCCGATTTTCTTTATAATTGTTTAAGCAAAACTCACACACCCTTCATGATAAACCATAACTATCATTTCACAATTAGATGTATAACTGTTTGGAATGAATGATTGTATATCAATATAAGATTTCTTATATATTTTCTGATATCAATTCAATCCATGATTTAAAGTGGAACCAGTTATATTATTTATTCACAGTATGGTCTATTCATGCATTATCTATATTCATAGACACAGGGTACACCTCTTTGTACCCCCAATACTAATTTATACGTTTTCAAAATATTGCTCCCAGTAATAGAGGAAGAAATACTCATGTCACCTGATCTAAATATGCATGTTATCACAGTAATATTCTGGACGCAAAATGCAAAATTCACACGTGTGATTGTACCAAAGCCTAAATGGACACTGAACATGGATTACTAAAAACATCCATGTCCAGCTTGCATAACACTCTCAAATGTCAATCCTATCGGTGACTACATATTTGTTTCTTCCTAATATATTCAACCTCAAAACTGTTGAAAATGTCTAATACTATCACTCACCCTGTACTTTGCCTGATTTCCTAATGTCTCTATTGATATCGGCTTTCCTACATATTTTCCCCAGTTCATCATTGTGACTGACCCTTCACATGTGCTGACATTGATATTCACTCTCTAACCAAAACCCAATTGCTAAGAACTTTTGGTACAAATACTAAATTCACCCTTGTTCCAAAATCTACCGACTATCTTCCTGATCCTATTGATTATCCCTGTTTGAGTGGATGTTCTCCTCTACATTCAATCATCCAAGGTACAAGTCCTATGGCATTGTATATCGACTTATCTGAGACATGTGTGCAGAACGTAATTTAAAGCTATGTATCGCAATCAATTGCCCAATGCACTTCTGAGCTTCAAATCTCACCTAGATTTCTGTTTACATACTTATATTTCACCTCTGTATTCCTATAAATATTGCAGGTTCCCAATACCATTATTCATCCCACAGAATGATTCCTAAACCAAATAGATCCTGTTATTATCCCTAACCATACACTGTTGCCTCAATCTAACATTACAAAAGAGCAGGGACAGAGTTCATCTTACAATACAGGAATGTAGGGGATCTTACACCTGCTGAGAACCTCAAATTTCTATGCAGAAATGATCCCTGGAGAAGATGTAGGCAGCTATGAAGGACCTGAGAGAGCAAAAGACATCTTCCATGGCAAACACCTTGTGATAACGAAGGGATGTGTATGAATCAGCCTCTCTCTTCTTAATGTAGAGAAGATGGACCAAACCAGACCTGCGTGGAGAGGTGTTCCCGGGTGGCCATTGTTGATATACCATTCAAACTTGTCAAAGTGTCACAGGAAGTAGGGGCAGCCTCCATCTCATGAGACCCATGAAAGCAACTGTTAGGACAAAGTGGTTGCCAAGGCAGTGATCTCATTCAGTTCCTGAAGGAGGTGACCTACCTAACTTCGTTGGTGATGGAACTCTCTGAAATTGGGATCCAAGAAGCCAGGCACCCAGAGCCAGTCCCAGTCCCAGTCCCAGTGGTCGAACTTGTTTGGATTTACCAAGGACAGAGTCAGTCTTTCTTGGTACCTAATGATATGAGGATGGCCAAATGCCAGTAGAGCTCAGAAAAGGGGCCTTTCCCTAGATAGCAGGTATTGGCTCAATGCTGCCTGCTGACAACTTCGTAGAGTGGGCCAAGAAGAACAGATCTGAGACAGGCCAGGCCATTTTGGGGGAACATAGTATGGCCCACCAGTCAGAGGACACTCCATATAGTCACAGACCTACTTCAGGGAAGGAGGTGCTTTTGTGGATGTGGATGTGAGTTTGTGGTTTTGTCTCATGTTCTGAAAATAGGTAGGAATGGTGGTTTGTATGGTTTGGAGTTGACTGTTTCTAGGAAGTCGTTTGGCAAGGCGAGTGTTTCTATGTCTGTGTATCCACTGTGTTCGTGGTTGTAGTCTTTAGAAAAGAGAATGCATCAATGGAGGTTTCCTGTCTAGTTGGAAGCTTCCCAGCATTCATCCTGCCCACTTTATAAATGGACTGTGGCTTGCCTTATGGATGGGCAACACCTACTATCTTCCTAAGGTCCTGTACACATCTTGATTTCTGGCCTCTCTCCAGAATAGGCTCATGGTTTTGTGGCCAAGATATGTACCACCTCCAAAATCTGTTACATGGCCATGTAATGGATAGCTGAAGGGAATGGGAACATATCAGAAAACTCAGATATCAGTGTAACCAGTAAAGTCTCAGTTTAAAAACCTTGCTTTGGCCCATTTGCTTACCTATGGTTATGTTGCCCTGAATGTCAGGAAGGTATTTGCCTCAGGCCACCCCTTTCTGAAGCCTGAAGAAAACATTTTTCAAATGGAAATGAATGGGCATCACCTGTGGATCTTTGCTTAATTGCTTTGGAAAGAGATGTGTCTGAATCAGCCTCTTGGCCCTGTGTGAGGTTGGGGCTTTGATTCTCAGAAGGTGATAGATCTAAAGAAAGATCCCATGTGTGCTTAGGTTTTCTATTGCCTCCAACTCACATAAAGGATTTATACCTGACAATCAGTAGGATTAAATTGGAGAATCAGAACAGTATTAACGGCAGGCCTATTTGATCACTCCTGGTTCACAGGAAGGGTGTCTAGGTCACCCTGACTTTAGGCAAATGAGGGGCAAGGGAGTTTATTTTGGAAACTGTCTTGGGCTTCGCCCCTCATGGAAAATTCCATCCAGAGGTTACGATGAGTGTCTATATGGAAGATGATGAGGGCCATGTGGCAGTGTTTTGGTTTTAATTGTGGTCATTTGTGTGCTGGTTGGAAGAGATTACTGGGTACACCTGGACCTGAACTCTGGTGTGATTCCCCTTAGAGACTGAGTTCTGGAACTGACTTCAGGGAAGTATTGCCATTAATTTTGGTGGGATTTTAGGAGGCCACACATGAGAGTCGCCCTTGGAAACTGAGATCTAGTCTCAGGGTGTCTTTCCACAGTGCACTGGGAATCTCCACCAGGATATAAGACGATTTTATTCTGAAAGACTTGGCAACCATAGTAAAGAGTCAAAACACATATTGAACTCACATTGAGTAGACATCAATGGGTCAGGCTTCATGTGACATTTTGGCCACTCGTTGGGAAGCGTTGCCTTTTAGAGTTCTCCAGAGCTTTCATCCTCACCATTTAATGGTTCCTGAATGAATTGAAAAACCAGTGCATCCAACTTGATACTTGAAAAATGGCTAGATAAATACCATGAAATTTTTGAAATTCCCATGACCAGGTGGCACTGGAGAACCTTTGGATGTCCTGTTGCTGATCATGAGTGTACCAGACAGTGCCTTGAATCACTGGGTTTCATGAAAATGGTGTAGAGCAGAGATGCCAGTAAGTTGGAATTTGCTGAGTAGTGGGCCTAGAACAGTGGTGGGCAGGTGTGTGATTAAACATCTGTGTTGGTGTCATGTGGATTGGCCATTGGCTTCCAAATGGCTTTTGACTGACATGGTGCAGCCAGCAGACCCTTGCATGTAAAGGTATCTTGTTATATGGAGAGGTTTCAGGGCAATGTTCAGAATCAAGTTGCTAGGGACAAGGGGGAAGTCTATGTTGGATAGAAGACTGGTTGGTGCATTCTCCTGGCAGACCCTGACCCACCACACATGACAGAACTCCCTCCAGCACTGTGTCCCAGTTGAACTACTTGTATTTCGTGAAGCAAACACCAAACTCCCATTGCAGCAGCTAGAAAGACCATGAAAAATGGAGGATGACCACATGGCTTCAGAGTCCACACAGGAAGACACTTAGCCCCCATTGGCCACAGTTTACATACAAAGAGAGAATTCTGCACTACTGCCTCATGTTCATTAAAGAATAAGAAAACATGTGCTCCAGGTTACATAGATGCAGACCCAGCTTTGATGGTCTCACTGCAAAGGAAGCTAAAGCTCCTGACTACAACATATATTTCCAGTGCCCAAACTCAGAGGCAGTTTCTCATAAGTCTTCCGGTCAGCAGAGCACCATGTTTGTGAAGTGTTTACCCTGTCCCTTACTTTTGGAAACTCTTCTACCACCCCCAAAGTTGTGAACTCCTGAGCATATTCCATTCCAGATAAGTATTCATAGATTTTCTAACTCTTCTCCTCTAATTGTGTCTAACTTGGGGCGAAGGTAATGTCAAGGCATTGTTCTTGATGAGAGTGGGATGATTATTTTTAGCACATATTTGCATAAACATTGGATTCATTTTCCTAATTTTCATTCGAAATACTGAATCACTCACACTAACCCATACCCTACTGGACTCTATATTCTGACTCCTAATCCTAATATAATGGAGAAAAATAACCCAAAATGAATAGACATACAAGCATTTCAGAGGAGGCATGGTGTATAATTGGACTTGCCTTTTGCATTATGTAGAATTGGAGTTATAAATCTAGTCAATTTTTTGTTGAAATAGTTCTCCATGTGTTTTTTTAACTTTTGTTGTTTGTTGTTCAAAACATTATATAGTTCTTGATATATCATATTTCACACTTTGATTCAAGTGAGTTATGAACTCCCATTTTTATCCCGTATATAGTTTGCAAAATCATATCAGTTACGCATCCATTGATTTACATATTGCCATACTAGTGTCTGTTGTATTTTGCTGCCTTTCCTATCCTCTACTATCCCCCCTCCCCTCCCCTCCCCTCCCATCTTCTCTCTCTACCCCCTATACTGTAATTTATTTTCCCCCTTGTATTTTTCCCTTTCTCCTCACTTCCTCTTGTCCGTAATTTTGTATAACCCTGAGGGTTTTCTTCCATTTCCATGTAATTTCCCTTCTCTCTCCCTTTCCCTCCTACCTCTCATCCCAGTTTAATGTTAATCTTCTTCTCATGCTCTTTATCCCTACTCTGTTCTTTGTTACTCTCCTTATATCAAAGAAGACATTTGGCATTTGTTTTTTAGGGATTGGCTTCCTTCACTTAGCATAATCTGCTCTAATGCCATTCATTTCCCTGCAAATTCTATGATTTTGTCATTTTTTAATGCTGAGTAAAACTCCATTGTGAATTAATGCCACATTTTTTAACCATTCATCTATTGAAGGGCATCTAGGTTGGTTCCACACTCTTGCTATTGTGAATCGTGCTGCTATGAACATCAATGTAGCAGTGTCCATGTACCATGCTCTTTTTAGGTCTTTATGAAATAGACCGAGAAGAGTAGTAGCTGGGTCAAGTGGTGGGTTCCATTTCAAGCTTTCCATGAAATCTCCATACCGCTTTCAAAATTGGCTGCACCAATTTGCAGCCCCACCAGAAATGTACATGTGTACCCATTTACACACATCCTCGCCAAAACTTGTTGATGTTTGACTTCATAATGGCTGCCAATCTTACTGGAGTGAGATGGTATCTTATGGTGGTTTTGATTTGCATTTCTCTGACTGCTAGAGATGGTGAGCATTTTTTCATGTACTTGTTGATTGATTGTATTCCTCCTCTATGAAGTGTCTGTTCAGGTCCTTGGGCCATTTGTTGATTGGGTTATTTTTTATCTTATTGTCTAATTTTTGAGTTCTTTGTATACTCTGGATATTAGGGCTCTATCTGAAGGGTGAAGAGTAATGATTTGTTCCCAGGATGTAGGCTCCCTATTTACCTCTCTTATTCTTTCTTTTGCTGAGAAAAAAAAATTAAGTTTGATTAAGTCCCATTTCTTTATTCTTGTTATTAACTCTTGTGCTATGGGTGTCCTATTGCGGAATTTAGAGCCCGACCCCACAGTATGTAGATCGTAGCCAACATTTTCTTCTATCACACGCCGTGTCTCTGATTTGATATCAAGCTCCTTGATCCATTTTTTGTTAACTTTTGTGCATGTCGAGAGGAAGGGATTCAGTTTCATTTTTTTTCATATGAATTTCCAGTTTTCCCAGCACCATTTGTTGAAGATGCTATCCTTCCTCCATTGCATGCTTTTAGCCCCTTTATCAAATATAAGATAGTATGTAGTTTTTTGGATTGGTTTATGTGTCCTCTATTCTGTACCATTGGTCCACCCGCCTGTTTTAGTACCAGTACCATGCTCTTTGTGTTACTATTGCTCTGTAGTATAGTTTGATGTGTGGTATCGCTATACCGCCTGATTCACACTTTCTGCTTAGCATTGTTTTTGCTATTCTGGGTCTTTTATTTTTCGATATGAATTTCATGATTGCTTTCTCTATTTCTACATGAAATGCCGTTGGGATTTTGATTGGCATTGCATTAAACCTATAGAGAACTTTTGGTAATATCGCCATTTTGATGATGTTAGTTCTGCCTATCCATGAACAAGGTATATTTTTCCATCTTCTAAAATCTTCTTCTATTTCTCTCTTTAGGGTTCTGTAGTTTTCATTGTATAAGTTTTTCACCTCTTTTGTTAGGTTGATTCCCAAGTATTTTATTTTTTCTGAGGATATTGTAAATGGAGTGGTTGTCCTCATTTCCATTTCAGACAATTTTTCGCTGATATACAGGAACGCCTTTGATTTGTGCATTTTGATTTTACATCCAGCCACTTTGGTGAATTCATTTATT